>NC_064646.1:437491646-437794676 GCF_023864345.2 Schistocerca serialis cubense
GCAGAAATGGAGAAGAGAGAGAGAGGGACCGGTGGTGAACGCTGATAAATGAAGTACTTAATTCCGTAACGCCTACAGCGGCAACAGACAGTCGTGATTGGAGGTGATGGATTCGGTACCTAACGTACTCCATTAGCGGCCGAACGCCCCTAATTTACTGATCTGGGAGGAGGAGGAGAAGGAGGAGGGAAGAGGAAGGAGGGGAAAAAACAAGGCGCCTTGTATTTGTTTCCGAACTGACATCGCGTTTCCCTGGAGAAATCGGGTGCTTTCTTAGTTATATTTTCATACATCATATTCTCGTAAGCGTTCGGATGTAGAAAGTTGCGTTTGAACAGCTATTACACATACGTATTAAACGAAATGTACTTATAGACCGCCCGGCGTTGTGGCCAAGCGGTTCTAGGAGCTTCAGTCCGGAACTGCGCGACTGGTACGGTCGCAGGTTCGAATCCCGCCTCGGGCTTGGACGAGTGTGATCTCAGGTTAGTTAGGTTTCAGAAGTTCTAAGTTCTAGGGGACTGATGACCTCAGATGTTCAGTCCCACAGTGCTCAGAGCCATTTGAACCATTTTTTACTTATAGACCCATACATCATTACTTACAAGTACATAGTAGACGTGTAGACCAAACCATGGAGAAATACGCAAAGGGAATTGAAGTTCAGAGAGAATATTTAACAATTTTGACGTTTGCGGATGCCATGTAAAGAACTTGGAACAGCACTTAAATGGAATAGATAGTACCATAAAAAGACATTATAAGATGAACATCAACAAAAGTAAAGGAAGGCTAACGGAATGTATATATTTTAGCAAAGAGACTTTCTAAAGCTTTCAAATCCTTAAAGAACTGCATTTTAACCACCAGTTGTACAAATAGACCTTTATTCTCTGCCGGTTTCGGTCTCTCAAGCCATCACCACAGGAAGAAAGAGCAAAAACATCAGAGGGAAAGGCAGTTGATCTTTCTTAGATGTTTCGAAAGTTACAATAAGAACACGTGGTCACCTACGTATGTCATGACCTTAAACAGCATCACATTGGTCTTACAATAAAAGACGCACAAATGAAAAGGAACTGTCGATGATGATAGTTCCCTTACAATTTGTCCATGAAAATTAGGACTTTCGTATCGTATAATATAAATTTAAGTGCTGGGGAGACTTTTCTGAGGGTATCTGTCTGAAGTGCAGCCTTGCACGGAAGGGAAACGTGGACGACAAGCAGCTCAGATAAGAAGAAAATAGAAGTTTGTGAAACTTGGCGCTACAGAAGAATGCTGGAGATTGGATTGGTAAATAGCGTAAATAATGGCAAGATAAAGAACTGAATTGGAGAAAAAAGAAATTTGTGGTATAACATGACTAGAAGACGGAATCGGTTGACAGGACACATCTTTAGGCATTAAGAGATAGTAAATTAGGGAAGAGTGGGACGTAAAATCTGTACAGGATGACCTACACATGAATACGGTAAGCAAGTTAAAATGCATTTAGTGTGATGTAGTTATTCACAGATGAAAAGACTTGCACAAAATAGCGTGGAGAGCTGCATCAAACCAGTCTTTGTACTGCAGTGCCGCGATTAGCCGAGCAGTCTAGGGCGCTGCAGTCACAGACTGTGCGGCTGGTCCCGGCGGAGGTTCGAGTCCTCCCTCGGGCATGGGTGTGTGTGTTTGTCCTTAGAATAATTTAGGTTAAGTAGTGTGTAAGCATAGGAACTGCTGACCTTAGCAGTTAAGTCCCATACGATTTCACACACATTTTTTTGTACTGAAGATCACAACAACAACAAGGGTAGTAGACTATTGATTTCTGTTCCAGAATTATTATTCAGTATAGAAGAAATTACCATAGGGAAACAAGTTCTTGATTGAAACTTCCTGGCAGATTAAAACTGTGTGCCAGACCGAGACTCGAACTCGGGACCTTTGCCTTTCGCGGGCAGGTTCGCAGGAGAGCTTCTGTAAAGATTGGAAGGTAGGAGACGAGATACTGGCAGAAGTAAGCTTCGAGGACCGGGAGTGAGTCGTGCTTCGGTAGCTCAGATGGCAGAGCACTTGCCCGCGAAAGGCAAAGATCCCGAGTTCGAGTCTCGGTCGGGCACACAGTTTTAGTCTGCCAGGAAGTTTCATATCAGCGCACACTCCGCTGCAGAGTGAAAATCTCATTCAAGTTCATTCTTGATCAAAATACTTCTTGCTTTCAGCCACTTTCTCTGCATGGGCAGACCCGAAACAACACCATAAAGAAACTGGCTGGCACAACCTGGGGTGCTGAACCACCCGCCCTACGGACTGCAGCTCTCAAACTAATATACGCACCCGCTACCGGCCATCCTGATTTAGGTTTTCCGTGATTTCCCTACATCGCTCCAGGCAAATGCCGGGATGGTTCCTTTGAAAGGGCACGGCCGACTTCCTTCCCCATCCTTCCCTAATCCGATGAGACCGATGACCTCGCAGTTTGGTCTCTTCCCCCAAACAACCCAACCCCTAATATACGCAGTAGCTGAATACTGTACCCCAGCAAGGCAACACAGTGCTCATGCAAGAAAACTGGACATCCATCTGAATGAATCAGTGAAATTATTACTGGTGTACAAAAGTCCACGCCGATCCCTTGGCTGCACGCTATCAGTAATATTTCTCCACC
The DNA here is from genome assembly GCF_023864345.2 of Schistocerca serialis cubense. Taxonomy (NCBI): domain Eukaryota; kingdom Metazoa; phylum Arthropoda; class Insecta; order Orthoptera; family Acrididae; genus Schistocerca; species Schistocerca serialis. The sequence continues at coordinate 437,494,303 of NC_064646.1, forward strand.
TGAATTGCGACGCCAAGAAGCAAGCGATCGAGGGTGGAAGAAGCTGCATCACCTAAGACGACCCAATTCATACAGTCTTAAATGACGCTCCTCCAGACCGCTTGATGTCACGCACTTCACAGAGGCACAGTGAAAGAAACAACAAGAAGTTTGAGTGGTGCAAGACATGGAATGCTGTAACAATAAACATGTGTTCAAGATCCATCTGCCAGGATTTGGTCTGAAGAGGAGTGAGTAGACACGACTGGACAGGATAAGAACCTGTCACGCCTGTTGTAATGCTAAGATGACAAGTGAGGACTCCGAAACTCTCCAGCCTGCATTTGGGAGACCCAAGATCAAACTGTTCAGCATATTGTCCAAGAATGTCCTTCGAGAAAGTATCCAGGACCATTCAGTGACTTTATTAATGCTGCTCCCTCTGCAGTCAGTAGGCTTCATTCAAAAGATGTTGAACTCTGATTAAACATCTCTGTTTTAATTAACGGTCATATTTGAATAGTTTAAATGTCATTTTAGTATTACTGAATTACTAACTTTAAGAATTCAAACATATTAGCTTTGTGCCTAAATCCGTAAATGTATAATGATGGTAAAATTTATCTCTTTCTTAAATATTTATTGTTGACGCCATACGACAAATAAAAAAATTCATGGTTAGTTTACAGCTGTGCTTCACTTTGTCCTGTACCCAAACTGATAATTTCATCAGTAAATTTCCTTCAGAAAGAGCCTACAAGTTGTTCGTGTGAAAATATCTCGCGTAAATTGGAGGAGTGATACATTTTTGCTTATGTTAAGAAGTACCACGAAAACATAATTTTCTACGACATGAATCAATAAAACCAAAGTAAATATGTAAGCCATGTTTATTGATTAGTGTATCTCTAAAGGTGGGAATCATATTCACGGCAACATGTTTCGTAAGTCTACTATCTGAGCTTTTGAGTTTAAATTTTCATAAACGTCTAAACCCACAAACTAATAACATTCTACCTGCGTACTGTTTCTTTGTGGTAAACTACACTTATCGAATGAATTATGCTCTGAAGAGCCAAGGAAACTGGTACACCTGTCTAATATCGTGTAGGGCCTCCATGAGCACGCAGAAGTGCCGTAACACGACGTGGCATGGACTCGACTAATGTCAGAAGTAGTGCTGGAGGGATTTGACACAACGAATCCTGTCCAGGATTGTCCATAAATCCGTAAGGGTACGAGGGGGTGGAGATCTCTTATGAATGGCAATGCATCCCAGATATGCTCAATAATCTTCATGTCTGGGGCGTTTGGTGGACAGGGGAGGTGTTTAAGCTCAGAACAGTGTTCCTAGAGCCACTCTGTTGGGGGTCGCAGTGTCCTGCTGAAATTTCCCAAGTCTATCGCAATGTACAATGGACATGAATGGATGCAGGTGATAAGACAGGGGGCTTACATATGTGTCACCTGTCACAGTCGTATCCAGACGTATCAGGGGTCCCGTATCACTCCAACTGCACACGACCCACACCGTTACAGTCTCCACCAGCTTGAACAATCTCCTGCTGAGATGCAGGGCCCATGGATTCATGAAGTTGTCTCCAAGCCCGTACACGTCCGTCCGCTCTACACAGTTTGAAGTGAGGCTGATCCGACCATGTTTCCAGTCATCAACACTCCAATCTCGGTGTTGACTAATCCAGGAGAGGCGTAAAGCTTTGTGTCGCGCAGTCATCAAGGGTACACAAGTGGTCCTTCGTTTCCGAAAGCCCATATCTAAGATGTTTTGTTGAATGGTTCGCACGCTGACACTTGTTGATGGCCCAGCGTTGAAATCTGCAGCAATTTGCAGAAGGGTTGCATTTCTGCCACGTTGAACGATTTTCTTCAGTCGTCGTTGGTTCCGTTCTTGCAGGATCTTTTTCCGGCTGCAGCGATGTCGGAGATTTGGTGTTTTACTGGTTAACTGATATTCACGGTACAGTCGTGAAATGGTCGTACGGGAAATTCATCACTTCTTTGCTACCTCGGAGATACTATGTCGCATAGCTCGTGAGCCGCCTATAGCACCACGTTCAAACTCTCCTAAATCTTGATAAACTGCCATTGTAGCATCAGTAACCAATCTAACAACTGCGCCAGATGCTTGTTGTCTTATGTAAGTGTTGCCGACCGCCCCGCCATATTCTGCCTGGTTGCATATCTCTGTATTTGAAGACGCATGTCTATACCAGTTTCCCTGGCGCTTCAGTGTATTTCTGACATTTCAGAGTCGAATGAGAAGCACGTTTTCAGACTGTAAAGCAATTAAAACCAGTCATTAACTTCGCGAAAATTTGTCTCTCTCTGATACTCCTGCTATTGTTTTACCACAACGTAGTGTCGCCCTTTATATATATATATATATATATATATATATATATATATATATATATATATATATATATATAAACCTCACATATTTATTGTTTCTGTAGCTCCCAGTGATAAGGACAAACTGGTCAGAAGTGTAAGGCCCAATACGAAAGTTCGCTTCTAACAAAGCAGCCTTCATAACCGCCACACTGTAAAGATCAAAAGCGAGCATTCGCATATAAAATAGTACTTACACTGTATCAGTAGGGCGGTGCTAATTTGCACATTGATGTACTGATATAAGAGATGCATCAAGATATACGGAGCAAAAGACAGCGTGTCAGAAAAGCCACTAATTGCATCTTTGCGATGTTAAGGTCGCTACTCACGTAATGCCTCAAGCCATACTTTCATGTACTGAAGGAATTGAATTATACAGGCATAACCTTGTTTCTACAGCGTACGTCTAGATGCTTTATTAACCTGTGGCAGCTTCTTCGTTGCGACAATGTGTGGTCCATGTGATTACGAGCCCATAAATCCAGATAAATTACAGAGGCGGGGCTTAATTGGTAGAGTGTCGAGCACTTGGGCAATTCTTTTGAGGGCCCCAATATTGCGATTCGCACGCCCTGTAATTGATGGCAGCTTGTTCCGAAGGTTTATGGTGAAGCAAATGTCCGCACAGTCGGTGGAACAAACAAGTCGGACATAATCTGAAGTACATCGAAACGACGGGCAATTAATATTGTCGCTGGTCTTATCGATGTTGGGACCACGACGCTGCCTCGTCAGTCGGACGCAGGAGAATCCCAGTCTCATCTCGATTGTGAATGTGGGTTTTAAATGTGTCGTTAATATGCTGCGTGGGAACCAGCACCCCCGCAGGCAGGCTGCCATCACGGCGTGACGTAGCGACCCGTTGCTCGGACACTGTGCCAGGTGACGTATCGGTTTAGGCTAGTTACACGACTTATGAGCAAAGAATTTTTAACATTGTGCAGCCCTGTCAGCAACTGTGATAACTGAACATGTAACACGTCAGCCTCAGCTGCAAACAGAAACCAATCTTTACCCAGGTTTCAGCCAAAATAATTTGGCCTTCTTCAGAAGCCGCTGGCGCAGCTGCCAAAGTTAGACCATGTCAAGTATAAAATTGTTCCTGCGCTGCTCTCGCGGCCTATCGACCTCGCCCCCGCAGTGGGGCCTGCTGTTTCTCTGCAGCCCAAGTGATGTAAATTTATGACTGGTTACTACGGTGCTACAGTTTTATACCTGACATGGCCAAACTTTGGCATCCAGTAATTTAGTGTCACTGGCTTCTGAAGAAGGCCAAATTATTTTGGCTGAAAACTGGGTAAAGATTGGTTTCTGTTTGCAACTGAGGCTGACGTGTTACATGTTCACTTCTGAGCAACCTTGGGAAGAAATACGAGTCCTTGTTGTATGTTATCGATTCACTGCAATAAAATGGCCCACCAGGAACTGAATGTGAACTTCTGTGAACAAAGAGTCAAACATAACTTCAACCGCATATACCTTGGCATACCACTAGACCGCTCCCTGACTTACAAAAAACATCTAGAAAACGTAAGCCAAAAGCTGAAGAGTCGCAACAACATCCTGAGAAAATTGGCTGGCTCGACTTGGGGAGCTCAAGTATCCACCTTACGTACTGCCGCAATAGCCCTGGTATATCTTGTTGCGGAATATTGCTCTGCTGTCTGGCATTCGAGCACTCATACCAAGAAAACCGACGTCCAGTTGATCGAGTGTATGAGGATAATAACGGGTAATATTAAATCCAACCCAGTCCCTTGGCTGCATACTCTAAGCAATATCCCAGCTTCACAATTGAGAAGGCAAGAAGCAGCAGCAAGAGAGTGGTCAAAAATTCATGACTCAGATTACCCACGGAATCTACCAATCCACAATGTTTTGAACGAAATACCATCGACCCGCTTGAAGCCACGGAAGCCTATGTGGGTTAATACACAAGAACATCAACCTGACATCAAGGAGCAATGGCGGCACTTTTGGAATGATTCTGGAATTAATAAACAAGGTATCCAAGACCCTACTCTGGAATTACCGGGCTTTGACCTGAAGAGCTGTACCTGGACTAAATTAAACCGTATCAGAACGGGCCATGCAAGATGCAATGCATGTAAGTACAAGTGGGGTCTATGCGACTCACCAGCCTGTGACTGTGGAGCACCAGAACAGAACGTCCGCCGTATTATTGAGGAATGCCCCTTAAGAAGATACGCCGGACCTGTCTCTGAGGTTATATATGTGAAACCCTCTGCTTTGGATTAGCTGTGCAATCTAGATATTGAGCTTTAAATATATGAATGAGTTTCTAGTCAGGCTTGCCAAGCTTTTAACGTGTAGTTATTTTGTCTTGAGTGTTTGTACTTTATAGTTTTGTGCTATTGCTTGTTTTTTTACACATGTACTATTTACACATTGTTTTGTTTTATACTTTTCGATTACACATTGTTGTACTTATATAAAATATTGTCGCTGTATTGCCATACGCAAAATAAAATAAATAATAGCTGCAATAGTGCTTTAATTCCTATCAAGTTAGTCGCATCTTCAGACAATGAGTGTTGTAGAGCAGACTCGCGAATCCTGGATCGCCGCTCTAGGCAAGGTCCTAGTGGAGATGATCTTGCCGATGCCTTTCTCCCACCTGTTATGAAGTGCCTGGTGTGTGTCTGTGTACTGTGGATCAATGTGATGAGTACTTGCGCTAGTCAACCGCGCTATTATTGAAACTGTGTTTTATCGGAAGCCGGCCGTTGTGACCGAACGGTTTTAGGCGCTTCAGTCCGGAACCGCGCTGCTGCTACGGTCGCAGATTCATATCCTGCCTCGGGCATGGATGTGTGTGATGTCCTTAGGTTAGTTAGGTTTGAGTAGTCCTAAGTCTAGGGGACTGATGACCTCAGATGTTAAGTCCCATAGTGCTTAGAGCCATTTGAATTTGAACTTTAGCGGAAAACACGGCGACGTTACAGTAAACGAGTACGTTGGTGACTGAAGAAAAGGTTCAAATGGCTATGAGCACGATGCGACTTAACTTCTGAGGTCATCAGTCGCCTAGAACTTAGAACTACTTAAACCTAACTAACCTAAGGACATCACACACATCCATGCCCGAGGCAGGATTCGAACCTGGACTGTAGCGGTCGCTCGGTTCCAGATTATAGCGCCTAGAATCGCACGGCCTAAAGAAAAGGCAGTTTATTGTTAAAGCTTTTAGATCAGTCGTGTTTATACACAGTCGACTCATATTAACATTTTCTGTGAACGTTTAATACGGCGCTTGCAGCACTAGCAGTGGAGGATATATAAATCGTGTCAGGAGGATGCAGAAACAGTGCTGTCATTGTCGTAATGCGGAAAGGAGTGGTTTATCTGACGTCTAAAGGAGCAGGATCATTGATTTTCAAGCCAAAGGTGGAAGCATTTCCGATAAGGCTAAGTTTGTGAACTGTGTGCGTAACGGCCTGGTTAGAGTATATCGTACATGGCAAAATGGCGCTATCCAAAACCGACACCGAGGCAGCTGACCTGCATTCCGGTCCATAAGTGACAGAGGAGAACGACGGCTGCGGAGATGCGTACGGGCGAACAGACGTGCAGCCGGCCGCGGTGGCCGAGCGGTTCTAGGCGCTTTAGTCCGGAACCGCGCGACTGCTACGGACGCGGATTCGAATCCTGCCTCGGGCATGGATGTGTGTGATGTCGTTAGGTTAGTTAAGTTTAAGTAGTTCTAAGTTCTAGGGGACTGGTGACCTCAGATGTTGAGTTCCATAGTGCTCAGAGCCATTACTGCCAAGGGTTATGTGACAATTTTGGCTCATCGGGTCCGTCCCCTGGAAAAGTGTTTGTTCCCCATTGGTGATGGTGTGTCCCAAGAGGACAGAGCTATTTTTCTCAGCTCGCACCGTCCACGACTGGCTTTCTGAGCACGAGGATGAAACGCCGCACCTTCTCCCGCTACCGCAGTCACCAGACCAGAATGTTATTGTGTCTCTGTGGTCTACTTTCGAGAGAACGGTATGTGATCGCTATCCACCTCCGACACCGTTTTCTTAACTTGACACTCTATTGCAGGAAGAATAATGTAAGATTGCCTTGACAACCATCCAGAGCCTGTATTCTTTCCGAAACGAGTGGAAGCTGTTTTGAAAATCGAAGGTTTTCCCGCACCATTTTAGGCATGGTAGTGTGTTGCGTTTTTGGTGTTTCCACATTTCTGTCCACCCCTGTATCAATGCAAATTGAGTTGATTTATTCCAGTTGTGACTCAGTGACTTTGTAGACGTTCTGTTCTGTTAAGTGCACGATTTTCGATTTTTTTTAAGTTACGAGTAGTTGCAAAATGGTTTAAATGGCTCTGAGCACTATGGGACTGAGGTCATCAGTCCCCTAGAACTTAGAACTACTTAAACCTAACCGAAGGACATCTCACACACCCATGCCCGAGGCAGGATTCGAACCTGCGACTGTAGCGGTCGCGCTGTTCCAGACTGAAGCGCCTAGAACCGCTCGGTCACAACGGCCGGCAATGTCTGATCTTGCACCTCTTTGAAATCTTATCAACATGTGACTGAATGTTTGTGCACATGTCTTCACAGTCTAACACCTTTTGTGCAAAAATTTGGCTGCATTAATGGCAAGAACACATATATGTTTATTTTCTTGCGTAGCCAGGCTGCCGACACCTACCAGTCAGTGGCGAGTGGCTGTTAGTGGTAGGGACAAACAGTTCTGCCTAGAGAGCTGCTATAAAGGCTCTCTAGTTCTCTTTCAACTGCAGCTCCTTCTGTGCCGCTAGTGCAGCCTGCATAGTTCCTACGGCTTGGAGAGCGCGGGAAACCTGTTATTCCGGTAGCAGGTTTTATGAGCAGGGAGTTTGCAATCGCCATGTTCGAACATTTGGAGTCGTTTCCTGTTACTGGTGGTGAGTACCGCTGAATGTTGTATAGATTGACAGGAGAAGGAAGCACCGAACGGTAACTGAGCACGGATTGTCCTCAGTACGTTCGCTGTACGCCTTCTTAAGGGCACTGAGTGCAATCGGGTCGCCCCACCACCAGGGGTCGCCCGACAACGCTGGCCGCCAGCCTGCCTGGTCACACTGCGTCCCAACTCCTGCGTCAGTTTTCGGCCGGATGGATGGATGGCACGACGCTTGTGTGCTAAGAGACGAGTTCTCCATCTACATCTACATGGAAGCTCTGCAGATCACAGTTACGCGCCTGGCAGAGGGTTCATCGAAGCACCTTCACAATAATCCTCTATTATTCCAATTTCGGCGCGCGGAAGAAACGAACACGTACATCTTTCCGCACGAGCTCTGGTTTCCTTTATTTTATTACAATGATCATTTCTCCTTATGTAGGTCGGCGTCAACAAAATATTTTCGCATTCGCAGGAGAAAGCTGTTGTTTGAAATGTTGTGAGAAGATTCAGCAGCAACGAAAAACGCCTTTATGACGAAAAACCAATCCAGAGTTGCTAATTTTACTTTTTATATTCACTCTATGACTAGTTTCAGCCGAGACCCATTTTCAAATCATCGTAACTTCAAAATAGTATTTTCGAAGATCTGTATGCGCTGTAACTGTTCGTTGCACATTTTTGACAGGGTTTCCAAATGTTTGAAAATACTATTTTTCACTATGTTATGATGATTTGAAAATGAGTCGACCCGAAACTAGTATTTGAGTGAGTAAAACTGGTACAATTTGCAACTCTGGACTGGTTTTTCGTTGTACTGATTAATAGAAGTTGCTGACCCACACATACTGGAATTTCCTATGTTTCGCCAATAAATCGCAGTCTTTAGTTAGCCTTCCCCACAACGTTTTCTGTGTGTTTTTTTTTTCCCTAGGTATTTAGTTGTACTTACGGCTTTTAGATTTGACTGATTTATGGTGTTACCGAAGTTTAACGAATTCCTTTTAGCATTCATGTGGATGACCTCATTTTTCACTGTTCAGGGTCATTTTAGTCACACTTTTACCCCTTGTGGTGCAGGGGAGAAATCTCTGTCGTCATTCCCCATAATCTCTACCACTTCGCACCATACAGATATCTTTTCTAAATCGTTTTGCAATTGGTATGGATCTTCTTCTAAATCGTTTTGCAATTGGTTTTGATCTTCTGATGACGTTACTAGACGACAAACGACAGCGTCATCTGCAAACAACCTAAATCAGCTGTTCAGATTGTCTCCTAAATCTTTTATATAGATAAGGAGGGGGTACTGGCAGAAGTACAGCTGTGAGGACGCGGCGTGAGTCGTGCTTGGGTAGCTGAGTTGGTAGGGCACTTGCTCGCGAAAGGCAAAGGTCCCGAGTTCGAGTCTCGCTCCGGCACACAGTTTTAATCTGACAGGAAGTTTCATATAATACATAATTAAATATGTATGGAACTCACAGTGCGCGAGTCCTACTCGCACTTTTCCAGTTTTATGTTTATGCAGAATGTTGGCTTTTCTTCATTTTGGTCTCAGTTACTTCGTTTCTCTGGTGGAAGAACGCCAATACGAAAATAGCAGGCCCTCGCACAACCTTCGGAATGTGTCACGAAAACAAAGCAGAAACGAAACAAAGACTAAGAAGTCACAGTAGCACAAAAGGCATTACTGTGACGTGAGTGTGGTCTCGGCAAGAGCTTGTTTACATACGCGGGGCTTTTAGAGCACTCAGCTGTTCGTAGCTGGCGGCCGTTTGCACGCTGGCACGTGACGCGCACGCACGGCGAGTGGCCGATTTTGACGAGAAAGCGGCTCGTGTGAAACGGGCCTGAGACGCGCCGTGTTGCTTCGGCGGACCGACTTGCGTCGAGTCGGGGAGCAACTTGCGGGCCGTACTGTGCGGGAGTCAATCTATTAACGGCGGCGGCGCCACTAATGAGGCAGTCCGCCACCGCCCCCCACCCGCCGCCCCCGGGCCCGGGCTGTGTTCTCTACCTGCGCGCCCCTCGCTCGGCCTTAATGAAGGACGCTGTCCCCAGGTAGGCGACAAGACCTACCCCCCCTCCCCTCCACAACCACCGCCACCCTTCCCACTGCCAGCCGCCTGGCCGGCGCCTCGCTCGCCGGAAATCCTCCAAACGACAAATATTGCCCACCCGCCACCCTAGTCAAATTACAGCCGCAGATGTCGCCTGCAAAGCCCGACCAACACACCTGTGTTTGTGGAAATAATAGTAGTACACTCCGTACTCCGTCATATCACTGCCATCATCACAAGTCGTCGTGCTCATTGCTGAGCGTTGTGACGCCGTGAACCACGCGTCTCAGTCCCGGACGGTACCCAGCTTCTCTTAGAGCAGAGGTGTCCAACCCGCAGTCCACATTGGGCCCAAAGCAAGTATCAGTACGAAATTCCGTTTATGTAAACGTTCTTATAAGCGGCCACTCCATTAGACGCGTTGGTCTGTAATTTCACATCTCAATTCTGCTTCAGTTACAGGCATCAAAAGTAATTGCGTTGTCTACATAAGAGCACAGAAGTTACGCTATCGACTAATTTTTGTTCCTTATAAAATGCAATTTATATTCTGTAAGGATATAAAATACACAGGGAACTACCAGTGAATGATGTGCGATTCTAATTATGTGCAAAACAAACGAACAAAGAAAGAGAAGTCGGCGGCTCCCAGTTTCTCTCTTACATATTCCTTCATGTTGCTTTTCCTAGCAATGCTACCACGTTTATAAACCTATAATAGACATTGGTTTCTGTGGAAACACAGAGCTACTCCTTATTCAGTACGAACTTCTGCTCCATCTCTGATACCCCTTCGTTGTTGAGACTTAACAGTAACCTGCATTTCCTCTCTTTTTCTAGTATTAGGCAGTTCCTATCACACTTTTATCCCTTGTGATGTAAGGGAGAAATATCTGTCGCTGTTCCCCCTAATCTCTACGATTTGCACGTGATTTCTAAGCAACATATATTTCACCTCAAATAAATAAATAAATAACTAGTTTGTTGTTTCTTTGCAAGTATGCCCTTGTACACATTAAAGTTCCCGCGGCACAGTACCTTAGATCGCCGCTACACGAGACAAAATGATATGTCGTAGCCCACTGATAACGTCATGAGCGGAAATGCAGTTGCGTTACGGGTCACGGCACCGTCACATCAGGGTATATTCCCCGTGTCCTTCACATCACGGAACGGTATGTCAAGACAGTTCTAGTCACGTGATCTCTGTTCACAGCGATCTCCTCAGCTGTTTTCAGTTTGTAGCAAATAACAAAAAACAAAACAAAACAAAAAAAAACTAACAACAGAGAACGAATGAAAAGACGTAGAATAGCAACTAATATCAACTACGAAACCACGACCTAGCGAAAGAACGACGAAAAGAAGTACGGAGGATGTGCATGGCTGTGTATCGGGAAGAAATAAGCTTGGGGGGGTCACGTGATCAACTAAGGACGAGGACGTTAGCTGTCAAACCCTTGTCCCCGAGAAGAGATGTGATGTGATGTGATGGCCATTGTGAACTCCCCTTAATCCAGACCGCTAAATTTACCGTAAATGAAGGTACAGATCCTGGCCTGTACCTTTAGTGTAATGGAAGCAAGGTTGATCCGAATGAGACTGCATGCAATGATTTATGTGCCCCACCGCGTAGCAGCAAGTACCCACTGCAGTGCACCGTGCCCTGCAGGGCTGTCAACTCTCCCATGCTTACTTCTCGTTCCCAACCGCAGCTTCGTCGATGAGCCACCAATGATGGAGACGCGCACCGACACCCAGCACTCCTCACCTTGAAACAGCGTAGCTCCCATGCTGCGTCACGGCAGCTGCAGAAATTTCGCCACGTAATACTTTCATTATCGACACCCCACAAGACAGCATCTCCGGCCACAATAGGCGCGCCGCTTGGGGCACAATGCGACCGGATATATAGGCCAGCCAGCGCAAACAATGGGGACGTACCAGCGTCTGGCTGGCAGTGCAGTAGCGGGTGTGGAGGCGGCGAGCGCAGTGCAGTCTGACTACCGGCTGGTGCGCCACCACTTGCAGATTCGCGCCTTACGTAACGCCCGCCTCCACTGCAAACCGGATACTGTGCGGGAGCTGTGAGGTACTTCATTAGCGACTTCTTCGACGAGCGAATCCAAGTAGGCAGTAATTACACGAGACGCGTCGCAAAAGTCAAGCGTGGTTAACTCGCAAATACGACTGCCTGTATGGTAATAGACAATGTATGCCTGTAGGTACTACAAGAAGAATTGAGATTCGATATGGATGGATAACATAGGTCATCCAGTATTAGAGTTTAACACAGCGTTACAAGGCTTAATATTAAATAAGGAGCCGGCCGGTGTGGCCGCGCGGTTCTAGGCGCTTCAGTCTGGAACCGCGTGACCTCTACGGTCGCAGGTTCGAATCCTGCCTCGGGCATGGATGTGTGTGATGTCCTTAGGTTAGTTAGGTTTAAGTAGTTCTAGGGGACTGATGACCATAGATGTTAAGTCCCATAGTGCTCAGAGCCATTAAATAAGGCGCAAGGCACAGGTTCCATTCCAACGGAATTTCTGAAACCTTTTGGGGAAATGAGAATCAAACAATTTAAGCTGGCGTGATGAATACACCGGGTGTCTCTTCTATGGTTCGTCAGCCATATTTTCGGCAGTATTTGCAATTTCGTTTTTACAGTGTGCAGCTGGAGTCAGTCCAAACAAATCCTGCCCGTCACGTCTTTCATACACGCCCAGCGTCGACAGAAGAAAGTAGGTTTGTTTCTCATTATAAACAAAATCAGTTTTAAAGTAGAATTTTACGTGTCCATTCTATAGGGCGATCCGAAATTAGTCTAGCGAGTTATTGCTTTATATATACACTCCTGGAAATGGAAAAAAGAACACATTGACACCGGTGTGTCAGACCCACCATACTTGCTCCGGACACTGCGAGAGGGCTGTACAAGCAATGATCACACGCACGGCGCAGCGGACACACCAGGAACCGCGGTGTTGGCCGTCGAATGGCGCTAGCTGCGCAGCATTTTTGCACCGCCGCCGTCAGTGTCAGCCAGTTTGCCGTGGCATACGGAGCTCCATCGCAGTCTTTAACACTGGTAGCATGCCGCGACAGCGTGGACGTGAACCGTATGTGCAGTTGACGGACTTTGAGCGAGGGCGTATAGTGGGCATGCGGGAGGCCGGGTGGACGTACCGCCGAATTGCTCAACACGTGAGGCGCGAGGTCTCCACAGTACATCGATGTTGTCGCCAGTGGTCGGCGGAAGGTGCACGTGCCCGTCGACCTGGGACCGGACCGCAGCGACGCACGGATGCACGCCAAGACCGTAGGATCCTACGCAGTGCCGTAGGGGACCGCACCGCCACTTCCCAGCAAATTAGGGACGCTGTTGCTCCTGGGGTATCGGCGAGGACCATTCGCAACCGTCTCCATGAAGCTGGGCTACGGTCCCGCACACCGTTAGGCCGTCTTCCGCTCACGCCCCAACATCGTGCAGCCCGCCTCCAGTGGTGTCGCGACAGGCGTGAATGGAGGGACGAATGGAGACGTGTCGTCTTCAGCGATGAGAGTCGCTTCTGCCTTGGTGCCAATGATGGTCGTATGCGTGTTTGGCGCCGTGCAGGTGAGCGCCACAATCAGGACTGCATACGACCGAAGCACACAGGGCCAACACTCAGCATCATGGTGTGGGGAGCGATCTCCTACACTGGCCGTACACCACTGGTGATCGTCGAGGGGACACTGAATAGTGCACGGTACATCCAAACCGTCATCGAACCCATCGTTCTACCATTCCTAGACCGGCAAGGGAACTGCTGTTCCAACAGGACAGTGCACGTCCACACGTATCCCGTGCCACCCAACGTGCTCTAGAAGGTGTAAGCCAACTACCCTGGCCAGCAAGATCTCCGGATCTGTCCCCCATTGAGCATGTTTGGGACTGGATGAAGCGTCGTCTCACGCGGTCTGCACGTCCAGCACGAACGCTGGTCCAACTGAGGCGCCAGGTGGAAATGGCATGGCAAGCCGTTCCACAGGACTACATCCAGCATCTCTACGATCGTCTCCATGGGAGAATAGCAGCCTGCATTGCTGCGAAGGGTGGATATACACTGTACTAGTGCCGACATTGTGCATGCTCTGTTGCCTGTGTCTATGTGCCTGTGGTTCTGTCAGTGTGATCATGTGATGTATCTGACCCCAGGAATGTGTCAATAAAGTTTCCCCTTCCTGGGACAATGAATTCACGGTGTTCTTATTTCAATTTCCAGGAGTGTATATAGGAATATGAATTTAGACAACATTGTTTGTGGAGCGCAGGTATCTGGTGCTACGCTTTGATTAAAACAACTGTCGAGATCACAATAACATTTGCTTATTAAGACCGATTGCGACTTATGAACGGTGTACGATCGTGATATCACGTGGTACAATGTACACTTGAAAATCGAGGAGCCGCGAGCACCAGGCATAGGGAGTCTAAAAAATCTGAGGATGGCTTTAACATAAGCCGAAACCGATCGTAATAAACAAACGTTATTGCGATCTCGACTGTAGTTTTCACCGAAGCTAAACAGGAACAGTAAAACACAAAGAGTACTGATTACTCTTGGTACTCCAGCAGCGGCTGAGCCGCGCTTCTGCCTGGCAGTAACAGTCATTGCGGGCCAGGGCGGTGCTGGCCCTGCTAGAGTACGGATTATTCTTCGCTTTTTACTGTCCCTGTTAATACACATCGATCAACGAAATATCGCGCAAGATTAATTTGTCGAATGGGCACGTGAAATACCACTTTAAACATAATTTTGTTTGTAACAGAGAACAATAGAAGCTTTCCATCGACGCTGGGCGTCGCATGAAACACGTGATGAGCAGCATTTGCTTGGGCTGACTCCAGCTACAGGTCACAAAAAAGAATTTGCAGGTATATGACGAAACATCGGAGAAAATGTGCCCGACGACCGATAGGAGAGGCACCTTGTATGGAAGTGAAGATATACCATCCGACTGTCGCAAAAATACCATCCATATACCCTGAACTACATGCCGAATGGGAAAAAGAGACATCGGAAGACCTCGCAAGAGATGAGAATGACTTTCTGAGTCCGGAGCAGGCAATCCTTGAAAAGAAGAAGAAGAAGATGATGATGATGATGGTGTCATGCCCAGATAAGTATAAAAGCTACCGGACAATCAGCTTTACAGCTCATGCATCCAACCTGCTGACAAGAATAATATATAGGAAAATGGGAAAGAATACTAAAGACCTGCTCGATGACGATTCGTTTGTCTGCAGGAAAGGTAAAGGCATCGGAGAGGCAGTTGACAATGGAAGCCGTTGATAATGGAAGCAAAACTTAAGAAAAATTAAGACACCTACGTAGGATTCGACTATGTAAAATGGTGCAAGATGTTCGAAATTGTGTAAAAAAATAGATGTAAGCTGTAGGAAAAGACGGATAATACGCAGTGCGCAGGGTGGTCAGTAACAATCTGAAAAGCTCGTAGGGATTTTGAAGCTTAGTTTGTGCTGGTAAGTAATTGTTAAGAAAAGAATTCGGTAAGTTACCCCGTTTCCGAATTAATTAGTATTGACGTTAACCAATGCGCAAATTCAATCAGTCCACCAGATGAAATTAGTGTCCGTTTGGTTTCGTAGCGTATATATGACAGCGCTCGAGACTCGGTTTGATCCTTACTGCCTCCTATGTCACATTTTTGGGATCGCTCTCTTGTCAGCTTTTAGGAAACCAGACGAAAAACACGTTTGGCGCCACCGTCTCTGGCGGGCCGCTTGAATTTGCGCGCGCAGCGGCCTCGTTGGCTAACTTCAACGCTTATTAGCTCATAAACGGCGTAACGTATCGAATTTTTTTATTAATAATTATTTCGCGGCATAATCTACCCTGCAAAATCCTTACTAGCTTTTCAGACTGTACTACCCTGTATCTAAAAGCCAAGAAGGAAAATTAGGAATGGAGGAACAGGAACTAAGTACTCGGATTAAACATTTATGTCGTCAATGGAATACTTTTTGTGTGCATTTTGTTTTTTCACTTTGCTTCTGCTGTATACGTTTGAATCCCACTCGGCTCACTATCATGTTGTTCTTGCCGCAGATCGCATCTCATCTAATTACTGTGGCCGAGCGGTTCTAGGCGCTTCAGTCCGGAACCGCGCTGCTGCTATGGTCGCAGGTTCGATTCCTGCCTCGGGCATGGATGTGTGTGATGTCCTTAGGTTAGCTAGGTTTAAGCAGTTCTAAGTCTAGGAGACTGATCACCTCAAATGTTAATTCCCATAGTGCTTAGAGCCATTTGAATTTTTAATTACTCAGTTTTACCACTTTGCTTTCACTTTCCACCACCCTTTTCTTCAGATCCGTCACACCTTTCTTATTCTCACCGTCAATAAATTTCACGATGTTCACAATAAGCCCCCGCAGCTTTCTGCGAAGACATTTTCCTCAATCACTTTACGTGCTTGCGAAGTGAGGTAAGAACGCCCTCTGCTTCAAACTGTAACGTGACTGTACGTAATATGGTAATATGGTTCACGCTACAGTTAGCTTTGTCGAGTAATACTAATGCCATTTTACTTTATCCTTTGTGTCTCCTTCAGCGGAAGTGACTGTTTCACTGTTGAAGCAGTTATCATTACAGTGTTTCTTTCTATATTTATTTTTTGTACATTTCGTCGGGATACTATGAAAGTTAAAACATTTTTTCTTTCAGATATTTCATGACTCTTGTAGCACGAAGGGAAAACATCGAGTCCTCTTCCGAACTTTCTAATATGTAATGAAAGCAAAGTGAATAATAAAAGTAAAGATTAAGGAGACAGAATCGTCCACTGTAAGGTGAAAGAGCGCAGTCACTTTCTGAACATCGCAGTCGTCAGAATACTCAGAGTACTGTGAGGGAAGTTTCACAATGTAAGTTACACATTATAATGGCAGGCCACGTAACGTTTATTGAATGGTGCACTACGCTTCAAAACCACTCTGGTACGAGGGGCGTTCAATAAGTACTGGAACACATGTCCTTCTTGGCCAATTTCGGTTGAAAAAATGCGGAATTTATTGTGCGAGGTCGCGGATTACTCCCGTTTCAGTCTCTATAGTTTCATGAGGTTTCGATAAGTGGCGGCGCTGCGATGGTACGCTCCAATAGAGAGTTTCTTTTGGCGGAAAATCAGACCATCGCAGATATTTATAGGCACTTGCAGAATGTCTACGGAGACCCGGCACACAACAAAGCCACGGTGAGTCGTTGGGCTAGGCGTCTCTCATCACCGTAACAAGGTCTCGCAAACCTGTTCGATCCCCCGCTTGCTGGCCAGCCGCACACAGTTATGACTCCTTCAGCGTTGGAGTTCAGCGTGTTAGTCGCAACAAAAATGCAAACGAACGTATCCTTCTCCATGACAACAAAATGCGTCAAACGGGTCTGCGAAGCGTGAGGAGCTCATTGGAGTGTTCTCCCTGGATCTCGCACCTTCCGACTTGCATGTCCTAGGCTCAAACAAGGATGCACTCCGCGGAAAGCAGTACGTGGATTGATGCAATGAGACGTCTACCAGTAGAATGGTATTACGCGTGCATACAGGCCTTCCCAGTAAGGTGGCGTAAGGCTGTCGCATTGAACGTAGATTGTGTTGAAAAACAGGGTACTGAAGCCCGAAGTGTGAGGAATAATATGGTGTATTGGAATTCCGCGGACCGCTACTGTCGCAGGTTCGAATCCTGCCTCGGGCATGGATGTGTGTGATGTCCTTAGGTTAGTTAGGTTTAAGCAGTTCTGAGTTCTAGGGGACTGATAACCTGAGATGTTAAGTCCCATAGTGCTCAGAGCCATTTTTTTGTATTGGAATCATGAATAAAACCAACCCGCTTTCAGAAACATGTGTGTTGCATTACTTGTTGAACGCCCCCTCGTACATGACTATAGTCACCAACTCTCTGTAAACATCGCTTGGTTCATCGACGATAGAAATCTGCTTTTTGGTCACGGGGGCATTCGAGAATCGCTATACGAATTCTCTCATCGATGGAAAACCTCCTTCCCCCAGACGTTTTTCATGTTGCCGAAAATATGGAAATCACATAGTGCAACGTCTAGACGATGCTTCCAAACTTCCTACCGAAAACTCTGATGCAAAGTTAAGCAGTGCGCGCCGTGTGGGGTGGGCTGCATTGAATGCAGGAGAGTAATGCGTTCGCTTAGTTTCCCACGCCACTTGTTCTTCACGGCGTTACGCGGTAATATGAGTATCGCGCATTGCGAGTGGGCATTAATAGCTGTGCCCTTTGGCATAAACTCTGTCTACACATCTCCATCACAGTCGAAGAAAACGGTTGCCGTGACCTTCCCTGCTGATGTGGGAACTTCGCATTTCTTCCGCGGAGGCGAGGAAATGTGTCTCCATTCCACAGTAACTACCTTTGCCGCAGGTGTGAAATAATGAACACATGTCCCATCGTCCGTAAAGGTGCGGGAAAGCAAATAATTGCTTTTCGAGGAATAAAGCTCAAGTCGAGAGACCCATAAAACTTGCGCCTTTGTGTACAGGTGACAGTGATGGCGGAACTCTGCGAATACGATTTGCGATACTGCAGACGCTCTCGGGGGGTGGAACGAGCACTGCGTACTGAGATGTGCAACTACTAAACAATGTCCGCGATAGTCACCCTGCGAGTGCCGCGAATCAGTTTCCGGATTGCCCCGTCGTCTGTGGTCGGCGTAAATGGCCTTTACTCCCGAACTGCATCAGCCACGAGTGTGCGGCCTTGGTCTACTTGTTGGCACCACTTCGTTACAACTGCACACGACATCACATTTGGTCCAAATAGCGCGCCACAATTTCACGATGGATGAGAGTGCTCTCTAGACGTTTTGGCTGCAAGAATCGTGGTGTGCCGCGTACATGAACTTCGGAGTACGTTTCTAGTTGCGACGCCATTTCGCTCTAACACTGTAATGCGCCTGTTAAGGCACATAGACGATAGACCAACGAAGGTAAACAACCGTCAGGGAATGGATTCGGGCGAATGTTGGTCGCCAGCGCTTGGCGTTCGGCCTGTCATCCTCACCAAACCGAGGGGTTGGGACCAAGGGATTCGGCCATATCGAATCGCAGTTGGCCCTGATATCTTGTCGAAGTTCCTTCCAGTTTATTATTGTTTTAAAGCAACGTTTTCATGACTGTTTCACCGACCGCTACTATGAGTGAAAAAGACGATTTAGCTGCCGCCGCATGTGCAGCGTTTATATTACTGCAAGAAGCTGATCATCAGAAAACGTTGGTGGACCATCTCTCTTTTAAAAAGTATGGAGCGGTGTGGTGGGACAAAGTTAATACTTGACTTTAAATCTGAATTTTAATGTGGGGTATTTCATTATTTTTTTACGAATCAGAGCTACATATTTCGAATTGCTATTGCAATATGCAGGCCCTAAAATTTTCAAAGATGATATCACTTTCAGGGGAGCTGCACCTGCAGTAAAAATATATCCATAAAGCTGCCATTTTCTTCTTAACAGCGTGCAGATTATTTTCGAACAGCTCACTTACTTCCCTCAAAGCGCCCAATCTTTTCAATTTATTTTTACAATCGTAGTTCTAAAGATAGCCGGCCGAAGTGGCCGTGCGGTTAAAGGCGCTGCAGTCTGGAACCGCAAGACCGCTACGGTCGCAGGTTCGAATCCTGCCTCGGGCATGGATGTTTGTGATGTCCTTAGGTTAGTTAGGTTTAACTAGTTCTAAGTTCTAGGGGACTAATGACCTCAGCAGTTGAGTCCCATAGTGCTCAGAGCCATTTTCATTTTCTAAAGATAGCATAAACATTCCTGTTAACAATAACACTATTAGCTTCAACGCTGTGACAGTATTGCACTCAATACTCCAATATTATTAGACACAATAAATATATATGCGTTCAAATGACACAGCAAATCGCCGCTGAACCAGCGACCATTCTACGCGACGTCGACACTACGACTTGGGTCCGAAGCAAAACTTGCCGCCAACGCTTTGACGTTATCGCAGGCGTCCAAATCACAACCAAGGCCAACCAATTCGTTGGCACCGATCTGCCGCCCATATACACCAATTGTAAGCAAATTTCGGCCAGCGAAGCGGTTGCTTGTCGCCCACTAGTCTAGTGTATACCCGCTTTTATCCGTGCCGCAGCAGAACTAAGCTGATTAGCCAGGACATTATCACCACCGACCTACTATCGATACAAACCTTTGTCCAGGCGATAGCAGCGTCACCTGGCTAGGAATGACTGCTAGTCCGAGACACGCACGGTATCAGTGTGCGTGCTGCCCGTGTGTAGAATGAGGAAGGCGCTCGTTGCATCTGACCGACGGCAGATTTGATGTCCTGGAGGCTCGGGACGAGCATTTCTGAAACTGCATGATTTGTCGGGTGTTCGAGGAGTGGTGTGTTGAGTGTCTTTAACACGTGGCGAAGCCAAGGTGAAACCAAGTCCGGACGTTGTGGCGTTGGGCGGCCAGATGTCAGAGGTCGTAGGCTGGGCAGACTGGTAAAACTGTGGCGGAACTAAAATCAGACTTTAATGCTGGGCAGAGTACGAGTGTCTGAACACACAGAGCACCGAAAACGTCTAGCGATGAGCCTCCGCAGCCAACGACGTATGCATTTGCCAATGTTAACACCACGACATCGGCAACTACGACTGAAATGGGCACGTGACCATCGGCAACGGACATTGGCGCACTGGCAGAGAGTTGCAAGGTCTCATGAATCCCGACACATTCTTCATCATGCCGATGGGTGGGCGCGTATCCGTCGCCTTCCAGGGGAACTGCTCCTTGACACCCGTACTGCGGGACGGAGACAAGCTGGCAGCGAATCCATTATGCTCTGGGGAACATTCACGTGAGCTCCTGTGGAGCTCGAGCAAGGCACCATGACGGCCAAGGAGTGTCACACACTGGTTGGAGACCTCGTACAGCCCTTCATGGCAATAATGTTCCCCGATGGCAGTGACAGTTTTCAACAAGACAACGTGCCATGTCAGAAGGTCAGGAATGTGACGGGGTGGTTCGAGGAACACAGTGACGAGTTCCAATTGACGTGTTGGTGCATCAACGCACGAGATCTGAACCCGACCGAACACATCTGTAATACGATTGAACATTATGTCAGAGCTCATCGGCCGTCTCTCCGGAATTTACGGGACTTAGGTGACTTGTGTGTGCAGAGGTGGTGCCAACTCCCTCCAGCGACCTAGCAAGGCCTTCCACACCACGATGTCTCGCCGCTGTTATCCGTGCTAAAGGTGGTCATAATGATCTGGCTGATCAGAAATGTCGCTATTGTAGCGCAATGGTCTAAATGTGGAACGGTAAATTTAACCTACATTCTGGACTTCCTACGTAGAACTTCGTAGAAGGCAAATTAAACTGACCTTTGACATCGCCGACCCACTCGCGGCGTGATTGGCAGCTGATTACACGATAGTCCGCGACACGCATGCGCTATGAATAATCGTGAGAAACAAGCGCGCAGCTGAGGCTCTGTTCCCCGTCTGTTGCGAACCCTCTCAGTTAGCTGACGGAGCGGTCACGTAACGCGCGCGCCCCCCTGCTGCCGTGGGGTCGGCGTGACTCGCGACTCGCGACGCGCGGCCCTGGCTCCAGTAACCGCAGACGCGCCCCTGCGCTCGCATCGCAACTCACGTAAATTGATTCGTGAGCTGAATTACAGCCCGAGCCGGCTCTCGTTAGCCGCCCCGGTCCATTAACGCCGCGAGCGCTTCTTTTTGCACTCGGCCGATGTTATCCGCGGGGCCCATCTCCCGGGCGCACTGCCGTTTCTTACCCACAGTGTGCTCGCCGCCGCAAAACGAAGCAGCCGCCCGCCCGCTAATAAGGGTGTCGCGGAATGGGTCACCCGGCCAAGGCTGCATCGTGAGAGGGGTGGGGAGTAGGGGGCGTCTCTGTTGCGCTGTGCGGCAGAGGGAGACGTCCCAGTCATCGTTTATATTGTGTCGCCTGTGTTTCCATTGTTTTCGTACCTTCTACATACACTCCTGGAAATTGAAATAAGAACACCGTGAATTCATTGTCCCAGGAAGGGGAAACTTTATTGACACATTCCTGGGGTCAGATACATCACATGATCACACTGACAGAACCACAGGCACATAGACACAGGCAACAGAGCACGCACAATGTCGGCACTAGTACAGTGTATATCCACCTTTCGCAGCAATGCAGGCTGCTATTCTCCCATGGAGACGATCGTAGAGATGCTGGATGTAGTCCTGTGGAACGGCTTGCCATGCCGTTTCCACCTGGCGCCTCAGTTGGACCAGCGTTCGTGCTGGACGTGCAGACCGCGTGAGACGACGCTTCATCCAGTCCCAAACATGCTCAATGGGGGACAGATCCGGAGATCTTGCTGGCCAGGGTAGTTGACTTACACCTTCTAGAGCACGTTGGGTGGCACGGGATACATGCGGACGTGCATTGTCCTGTTGGAACAGCAAGTTCCCTTGCCGGTCTAGGAATGGTAGAACGATGGGTTCGATGACGGTTTGGGTGTACCGTGCACTATTCAGTGTCCCCTCGACGATCACCAGTGGTGTACGGCCAGTGTAGGAGATCGCTCCCCACACCATGATGCCGGGTGTTGGCCCTGTGTGCCTCGGTCGTATGCAGTCCTGATTGTGGCGCTGACCTGCACGGCGCCAAACACGCATACGACCATCATTGGCACCAAGGCAGAAGCGACTCTCATCGCTGAAGACGACACGTCTCCATTCGTCCCTCCATTCACGCCTGTCGCGACACCACTGGAGGCGGGCTGCACGATGTTGGGGCGTGAGCGGAAGACGGCCTAACGGTGTGCGGGACCGTAGCCCAGCTTCATGGAGACGGTTGCGAATGGTCCTCGCCGATACCCCAGGAGCAACAGTGTCCCTAATTTGCTGGGAAGTGGCGGTGCGGTCCCCTACGGCACTGCGTAGGATCCTACGGTCTTGGCGTGCATCCATGCGTCGCTGCGGTCCGGTCCCAGGTCGACGGGCACGTGCACCTTCCGCCGACCACTGGCGACAACATCGATGTACTGTGGAGACCTCACGCCCCACGTGTTGAGCAATTCGGCGGTACGTCCACCCGGCCTCCCGCATGCCCACTATACGCTCTCGCTCAAAGTCCGTCAACTGCACATACGGTTCACGTCCACGCTGTCGCGGCATGCTACCAGTGCTAAAGACTGCGATGGAGCTCCATATGCCACGGCAAACTGGCTGACACTGACGGCGGCGGTGCACAAATGCTGCGCAGCTAGCGCCATTCGACGACCAACACCGCGGTTCCTGGTGTGTCCGCTGTGCCGTGCGTGTGATCATTGCTTGTACAGCCCTCTCGCAGTGTCCGGAGCAAGTATGGTGGGTCTGACACACCGGTGTCAATGTGTTCTTTTTTCCATTTCCAGGAGTGTATTTAGCTTGCAGCAATCCATTTCGCTGCTCCCAGACGCTCAGAGATGCGAGACAACGGTCGTGCCTCGATCCACACAATCCAAGTCCCTCCAAATGTGTTGCCACACGGGACGTGAAAGTGTCTGTGGATCTCTGGAGCCAGTCGAATTTTACGACGTCACAACGTCGAGTTCCACATTCCGGAGCACTCCAAAGAGCGAAATAATGAATAGGACGCGCCAAATTTTTACTTTGTGGGTAGGGACGTAGCTGATGAGATGCAACATTTCGTACAAAGCGATAACAAAGGGATTAATAAGCCACGCAGAGGCGAAGAATCATCGTATTGGATTTCGTCGTATTTGGTAGGTTTCATAACAGATCATACGTCCTGTAGATATAGCTTATTTCAAAGCAGCAGCACACTGGGTCTCCATCGAGAACGCGTCGTTTTCCATAGGATTTGTTGTAAAAAAAAAGTCGGGAAACATATTTCTGATTTTAAAGTTTTAGATTTCTGTTGTTTTTCTACTATAACCTGCATGTCATCAAATTATGAGGTTTCAAACCAATGAATCATTGAAAGTTAATCAAAAATTCATCGTTGTTAGTACTATTTCTTAAAACAATATTCCGGCCGTTAAAGCTCTCAGAGCATTGTAATATCGAAGTCCTGACTAGCCGAGAACCAGATAACTGTAATGTAATGAATAGAGATGCGGAATTGTAACCTCAGGTGTAGTTGGTTGATGTTCTAGTACCTGGTAATATTTTTATTTATTTCTAAAGGATTACGGGACTTCCTTATTAATTTAATGGAAGTATCTTCTGTCAAAATTCGGTGACTATACAGTGACTCGGCTGCCCCTGATCATGCGTTTTATGCAGCCCGCAACGCCTTCAGACACCACACGAAGACTGTCATATTCCCTCACTCGCTACTCGCAAAGTGTTAGTGCTACAAAGAAAATGAACAGGACCTTTCTGTGGTAAACTTAAGGTATTTAAATTCTCTACAGGGACACGTTTTCGGCAGAGGCCGTAGTTTTCGGATTTAACAGATCTTCAAACGCGTTTTTCATGATTAACTCGAAAACCATTGTCTTCAGCGAAAACGTAGCCCGGTACAAAATATAATGACATTAAATTTTCTCCAAAACGATCTCGTTCGTTTTAATGACTTTAATGTAGTGAGCGAGAGACTATGAAAATCTCGCACACAGTTTTTAAATGCACTGTGAGTTGCATAAAATTTATCAGTAGGGCCAGCAGTATTTTCCTGTATATACACTGAAGCGTCAAAGAAAGTGATATAGGCACGCGTATTCAAATACAGAGATATGTAAAAAGGCAGAATACGGCTTTGTGGTCGATAACGCCTGTAAAGAGAACAAGAGTCTGGCGCAGATGTTAGATCGGTTACAATGGCAAGTTATCGAGATTTGAGGGAGTTTGAACGTAATGTTAAAGTCGGAACACGAGCGATGAGACAAAGCATCTCCAAGGTAGCGATGAAGTGGCAACTTTGCCTTACGACCATTTCACTAGTGTACCGTGAGTGTCAGGAATCCGGTAAGCACATCAAATCTCAGACATCGCTGCGGCCGGAAAAGATCCTGCAGGAAGCGGACCAACGACGACTGAAGAAATGGTTCAAATGGCTCTGAGCACTATGGGACTTAACATCTGTGGTCATCAGTCCCCTAGAACTTAGAACTACTTAAACCTAACTAACCTAAGGACATCACACACATCCATGCCCGACGCAGGATTCGAACCTGCGACCGTAGCAGTCGCGCGGTTCCGGACTGCGCGCCCTGAACCGCTAGACCACCGCGGCCGGCGACGACTGAAGAGAACGTTCAACGTGACAGAAGGGCAACCCTTCCATAAATTGCTGCATATATCAATGCTGGATCTTCGACAAGTTTCAGCGTGCGAATCGTTCAACGAAGCGGGGAGACTATACTGAAGGACTATAAAAAAGATGTTGAAAAAAATAAACGTGAAAGTAAAATAAAACAGTGTGCATTGTTTGTAAAATTCCTGTTGAATATACTGTAATATGAGTCTGGGGCGACCTAAAGTGGACCGAGCATATAGAATTAGCTGCAGGGAAAGCAGCTGCTAGTCAGATTCATTGGAAGACGGCAAGGAAATGTAGTTCATCCGTGAAAGAAAGTGGCTTACCAAACGTACGTTCTCTCGGCGCCTTACAGCTCCGGTGGACGACATGGTCTGCGAGATCTTAATAAAATGCCTGCCGGACAACAAGCCTTGATTAAACTGTAACATAAGTCCCCGTTTCGGTCGTTTTGCGATGTATTTATTTCGAGATACTCCTTAATAACGCTGCCGCAGAAAATTGATGGTTCCACCGCAATTAGACAACGTGCTTTTCTAGAAGTAACAATACAAGCTTTAATAAATAAATAAATAAATGAGCTTAGCGGGCGGCGGGAGTCGTTTCAGGATGTAAAATGAGGCACGATACGGACAGTAGTTCAGAGTGTGGCTGAACCTCAAGCGTGTCTCGCAGCATCTGAAGAGGATGGCTGGATCACTCGCCGAAACACTGAGCATAAAAATGGAATCGACAATCGAACACCCGAAAGCATATCATTAACCAGTCATGCCGAGAAAAGTTCAGAGATCACGACTGCGTGGTAGCTATCCTCACCAGCATCCCATATCATAACAATTTTTTTTCCCGAGGTACCGTCTGTAGCATTTTTTCTAATTTTGACCTGTAGTATTTCCTGGGGGGGTATAGAACATTTTTATTATGTAACATATAGAGAGGCATTGACGACGTACTGAGATATCTAAGACCCTTGGACTAGTCGACATTCCTTGACAGCGGGGTTCCTAGGAAGAGCAGCTATAGGAGAACTTTTTCACGTGGTGTGCAAGATGTATGAGAGAGGCGACATACACTCAGACTCTGACTGGAGGGAATATTACTGACTAAATGGTTCGGTGAAGATCAGTTTGGGTTCCGGGGAAATGTAAGATTAGGCGAGGCAGTACTGACAATACGACTTCTCTTAGAAGATAGGCAGAAGAAAGACAAGCCTATATTTATGGCATTTGTACTTTTGGAGAAAGCTTTTTTCAGTGTTGACTGGGCCACACTCTTCGAAATTTTGAAGGCAGCAAGGTCAAAACACAGGGAAAAAAACGGTTATTTAAAATTTGTACAGAAACCAGGCTGCACATGTAACACTCGAAGGACATGGAAGGGAAGCAGTAGATGACAAGGGAGCGAGATATCGTTGTAGCCTATTACCGTTGTTATTGAATTTGTCCATTGAGCAAGTAGTGAAGGTAACCGAGGAGAAAATTCGGTCGGAAACTGAAGTTCAGGGAGAAGAAATATAAACTTTGAGGTTCGCTGATAACATTGTAATTATTTCAGGCGGCAAAGGACTTTGAAAAGCAGTTGGAAAGGAATGGATTAGATTAGATTAGTTTTTCGTTCCATAGATCCGTGCTGAGGAGATCCTCGTCGATGTGGAACATGTCAATCTTTTTAAATATACAAAGCTGAAATAACACTACTAATAGTATGAATATATATACATCATTTGTTTCTATTAAAAAATTCGTCAATGGAGTAGAACAGTATGAATGTATGTACAACACATCATTTGTTTCTATTAAAAAATTCGTCAATGGAGTAGAAGGAGTTGGCCACTAGTAAGTCTTTCAGGCTCCGTTTAAACTGATCTTTATTTGTAACTGAATTTTTTATGTTTGCTGGCAAATTATTGAAGATGAGTGTTCCTGAGTAGTGGACCCCTTTTTGAACTAAAGTAAGTGCTTTTAACTCCCTGTGCAGATCATTTTTGTTCCTGGTATTGTATATATGAATTGAGCTGTTTGTTGGGAAAAAGAGATATATTATTTAGGACAAATATACTGAGAGGCAGTAGTTAGTATACCCAGTTCTTTGAAGAGGTTTCTACAGGACATCCGTGAATTTACTCCACAAATAATACGTATTACACGCTTTTGGACTAAGTGTCTTGATAAGAGGTTGTAAAATGAACGTCAACAAAATTAAACCAAACTAATAGAATGCAGTCTAATTGGCTCGTGATGCTTGAGCATCTACATTAGGGAATGAAAGACGAAAACTAGAGGAGATGGTCGCTCCGAGCGATCGACGGCCGCCTCCAGTCTGCGCCACGAGCGCCTCCTACACGCCTACACGCCCTCCCCCCCCCCCCTCCCCCCCTCACCACCGTTGCCTCCCTCGCTGCCCACCAAGGTGCCGTGCCACCCTCGTTCTAAGCCACGTCCGACGCCGCGCCGAGGGCACCGCTCCGAAGTAGAGGTGTAAAACTACCGTGTGGTACCGTATACTATCGTAGGTAAGCTGAGACCACGCTAGTGTTCCCGGAAGACTAGGTCAGTTTAGTTCCCACCCGCTTGGCGTGTGCGTTAGGTGTGTTGCATACCATTCGGGGGTTACCTCATAACGATAGCTTTCTACGTACGTTATGTTTCTTAGATTCCCTAGAAGACCGGAAGCGGTGAATCGTCTAGAAACTGAGTGAGGATATATAA
The DNA here is from genome assembly GCF_023864345.2 of Schistocerca serialis cubense. Classification (NCBI taxonomy): domain Eukaryota; kingdom Metazoa; phylum Arthropoda; class Insecta; order Orthoptera; family Acrididae; genus Schistocerca; species Schistocerca serialis. Next base: position 437,521,699 of record NC_064646.1, read on the forward strand.
CGGGGGAGGTAGCTCACGGAAGAGTTTTGTCCTATATAGTTATCCTCACTTACTTACATCAGAGGCAACGGCCTTGCCGCAGTGGATACACCGGTTTGCGTGAGATCACCGAAGTTAAGCGCTGTCGGCGTGGCCGGGACTTGGATGGGTGACAATCCAGGCCGCCATGCGCTGTTGACATTTTTTCGGGGTGCACTCAGCCTCGTGATGCCAATTGAGAAGCTACTCGACCGAATAGTAGCGGCTTCGGTCAAGAATACCATCACGACGACCGGGAGAGCGGTGTGCTGACCCCACGCCCTCCTATCCGCATCCTCCACTGAGGATGACACGGCCGTCGGATGGTCCCGGTAGGCCACTCGTGGCCTGAAGACGGAGTACTTACAACAAAGTCAACGGCCTTGGCGCAGTGGCAACACCGGTTCCCGTCAATTCACCTAAGCGCCGCCGGGATGGGCTGGCACGTGGATGGGTGACCATCCGGTCTGTCGAGCGCTGTTGGCCAGCGGGATGTACTCAGCCCTTGTCAGGCAAACTGAGGAGCTACTTGACTGAGGAGTAGCGGCTCTGATCTCGTAAACTGACATACGGCCGAGAAAGCTGTGTCCTGACCACATGCCGGCCGAAGTGGCCGTGCGGTTAAAGGCGCTGCAGTCTGGAACCGCAAGACCGCTACGGTCGCAGGTTCGAATCCTGCCTCGGGCATGGATGTTTGTGATGTCCTTAGGTTAGTTAGGTTTAACTAGTTCTAAGTTCTAGGGGACTAATGACCTCAGCAGTTGAGTCCCATAGTGCTCAGAGCCATTTGAACCATTTTTTTTGCTGACCACATGCCCCTCGAAATTCCAATCCGGTAACGCCTGTGGACTGAGAATGCACGACGGCCGGTCGGTACCGTTGCGTCTTCATTGCCTGTTCGGTAGAAGTTATTTAGTTATTACTTAAAGCAAAACTGAAACTGCTTCATTGAGGTTTTATTAGAAAACTGTTGATTTGTAACGTGAAACAGAGGAATGTTGCAGCAAAATTAAGGAAAACGAACAGGTCTATCATATAGTTCCAAAAAACGCAATTTGCTAAAGAAAGAAGTAAACTAAAAAACAGCAAAACAAAAATGTATCAAACGTTACTCCAATACTTCGTCGAACCTAATGAAACACATTTTTGTTATTCATAAACAGCTTTCGCATTTGTCAGTAGCTAAACGAAACTCTTGCCTTTAATGATGAAGAAGAACGTGCTGTTGAGTACAAAATAGCAACAATAATTATATATATATATATATATATATATATATATATATATATATATATATTTGTGCAAGTGAACTGTACTTGTACCAAAAGTAATTGCTTTGATTACGTGATCAATGTGCAAATGAAACAAAAACAAAAACAGAAAGAGAAGTCGTCGGCTTCCATTTTCTCTCTTACACATTCATTTATGCTTCTTTCCGAGAACTGCTCCTAATATTACCGGTAATCCTACCATTTACTACGGCATTTAAGTAGTGTACTAAAACTACCGAACCGGAGTTTTGATAGGGCGCACCTCAAGTGCTGAAGATTAGATGAGTGGATCGAGTATCTAATAGGAAAGTTGTGAACCAAAGAAAAGAAATTTGTGGCAAAACTTGACTAAATGAAGCTTTTTCTGATAGGACACATCTTTAAGCGTTATGAAGGGAGGTATGAGGGATATAAAAATTGTAGAGGGATACCGAGGCTCATCCGTAGTAAACGGGTTCAAACGGATACAGGTTGCAGGAGTCACTCAGAGATTGACTAGCGTGAATAGCTGTATCATCTCAGTCTTCGAACTGAAGACCATAAGAACGACAACATGGAGAAAAGAAACAGGGGCGAGTGTGTCAACACCGCATCATCGAAATAACGCATGAGTGGTTGATGATGGAAGCAGCGCCGCGTTTGACGTCGACAAAGTGCGCAAAGGGACGCGTGCGCGGCAAGTACGCACAGGGACTCGGGCGCTGCCCGGTCCCTCCGACGGCCCGCCGGCATCGTGTCTTTCACGTGCGCGACGTCGCCAGTAAATAAAGCCCGTCTCTTAGCGGCAATTATCCGCCTCCGCATTCGCGATAAGCACCCCACTGCCGCGCCGGGCCGTGCCCAATCCGCCATTAATAACTCTTAATTGCGGCAAATACAGTTAGTTGCGGCCGGCGCTGCCTATTCATCAACGGCGCCGCTCGGCGCATTAAATAACGCGCTCGCTAAAGGCCGGCGGGACTTCCCCGCGGCACCATCGCCCAAAATCCGCGCGTCTCCGCCATTACGGGCGCGCCTCGCCTGCCATCTCGCGGCTAAATTGCGAGTTGCGCGTGCTGGTCACGCTCATTACACGTGCGAGTTATCGCCTCTGAGGCAGCAGCCGCCCGGCCGGAAGATGTAATAAACAACACGGGCTCTGTGTGTTAGTGCACGCCTCTGTGTGTGTGTGTGTGTGTGTGTGTGTGTGTGTGTGTGTATGCGCGCGTGCGCGTGTATGTGACGAGCTGTCTGCGGCGTCTCCGCCGTCTCTATCCATCTGAGTGACATCGCGTTGCAGGTGAGCATCTGCCATTAACGAAGCCTCCAAAATGGGGTGGTTGTGTCTGACGGTCAACAACGCAGGTAAGGCACGTGTCGCGGTGGACTGAGCGTGTTCAGTACGGGCTAGGCGTCAGTGCAGGTTGTTTACGAGTAGTGGACACTTCGTATTTGCAGTTAGAGGCCGAGGTCGACGAACAATGAAAGACCTAACAGTGTTCCCAAGAGCAGATAGTGGGAGCGCGATTAGCTAGAACATCAGTTATCAAGACAGCCAACGTATTGAACGTTTCAGGAGCAACTGTTTCAACAATTATGACAGCCTACGCAAAGCATGGATAGACATCATCGTGTAAACATAATAGTGGGCGCAAATCGAAACTAAATGTACTGACCGTCGTAAGCTAACACGAATTGTGGCAAAATACAAAACTATGGCAGCTAAAGTTACTACAAAGCTCAATAGCAATCTTCGAGACCCCGTATCTGTCGACACTGTCCGCCGAGAACTCCATAAGGCGAATATTCATGGCGAGCTGCTATACCGATACCATTAGGGACTACAACCAATGCAAAGAAGTGTAAAACATGGTGTCAGGAGCATAAATCCTGGACGGCTGATCAGTGGAAACACGTCGTATGGTCCGACGAGTCAACGTTTCCATTATTTCCAACGTCGCGCCGGGTTTACATCTGGAGAGCGCCAAAAGAAGTCTATGATCCTGCTTGCTTGATTACAGCGGTTAAGCATGGAGGTGGAAGTGTGATGATGTGGACAGCCATATAACAGTAGTCTGTTGGTCCCATCATTACTCTCAAAGGCCGTGTTACAACCAACGATTATGTGAATATTTCAGGTGATCAGGTGCACCCCACGATTCAAATGTTGTTTCCCAACAACGGTGCCATATTTCAGGACGATAATGCACCCATTCACACAGCCAGGGCAGTACCATCATGGTATGAGGAGCATGCAACTAAACTGCAGCGTCTTCCCTGGCCAATACAGTCCCCTGACTTGAACATTATCGAACCATTCTGGGCGGTATTGGAACGCAGACTCCGTAGGAGATTTCCGCCTCGCTCGTCACTACAGGAGTTAGAAGAGGTTCTGATCAAAGACATAACATTCCACTGGAGATTATACAGTCATTATATGCCAGTATTCCAATAACAATCGCAACTGTATTACGGGCAAATGGGGGTCAAATCCCTCATTAATAAACCATTCCGAAGTGAGTACAGGTGTCAACATTATTTGGCTATCCCTGTACCCTAGAAAAGCAACTGAAATCGCTCAACACAGGAAAGGCCACTGGGCCTGACGGGATACCATTTCGATTCTACTGCAAAAGAATTTGCCGCTCTCCTGGCAGCAGTGAACCGTACGTCTCTTGAACAGCGGAGCGTTCCGAATGACTGAAAAACACACACACACACACACACACACACACACACACACACACACAGGCCATTTCTGTTTCCAAGAAATGTAGAACAGACGCACAAAACTATATGCCTACATCTCTGACGTCGATCTGTTGCAAAATTTTGGAACATTTTTTATGCTCGCGTGTTACGATTTTTCTGGAGATCTAAAATCTCCTCTGTAGCAAGCAACATGGGTTTCAAGAACAACGACCGTGTGAAACCCGGCACGCTCCGTTCGTCTACCAGACCAAGAAAGCGCTAGATACAGGCCTCCAGGTAGACGCCGTGTTTCTTCACTTTCGGAAGGCCGTCTAATAAACAAAATACGAGCGTATAGAATATCAGACCAGCTGCGTGGCTCGACTGAAGGGTTTCCAGCTGACAAAACACACCATGTCATTCTGAACGGAGAGAAGTCTCCGGACGTAAAGGTAACTTCGGGCATGCCCCAGGAGACTGTTATACGACCATTACTTTTCACAATTTAAGTATAAATTACCTACCAGATAACGTCGGATGTTCCATGAGGCTTTTCGCGAATAATTCTGTTCTATTCCGAGAAGTCGCTAAAGTAGAAAATTATGATGCAATGCAGGAAGACCTGAAAAGGACCGTCGCTTGGTGCAGGAAGTAGCAATCGACTGTCAACACAAATAAATGTAACGTATGGCGAAAACATAGACACAAAGACACTTTATTGTATGATTGCAAAATTGCAAAACAATCGCTGGAAACAGTTACTTCATAAAACATCAAGGAGTTTGTGTACCGATAGAATTGAAGTTGAACGACCACATAAAACTAGTTGTAGATGTCACACTGAGATACATGGCAAGAATCCTCAGGAAATGTAGTCCATCAACAAAGGAGGCCACTCACAAAACACTCGCTTGCCGAACCCTTTAATATTGTTCGTGTGTTTGGCATTCGTAATAGATACACTACTGGCCATTAAAATTGCTACACCAAGAAGAAATGCAGATGATAAACGGGTATTCATTGGACAAATATATTATACAACTGACATGTGATTACATTTTCCCGCAATTTAGGTGGATAGATACTGAGAAATCAGTACCCAGAACAACCACCTGTGGCCGTAATAACGGCCTTGATACGCCTGGGCATTGAGTCAGAGCTTGGATGGCGTTTACAGGTATAGCTGCCCATGCAGCTTCAACATGATGCCACAGTTCATCAAGAGTAGTGACTGGCGTATTGTGACGAGCCAGCTGCTCGACCACCATTGACCTGACGTTTTCAATTGATGAGAGATCAGGAGAATGTTCTGACCAGGGCAGCAGTCAAACATTTTATGTATTCAGAAAGGTCCGTACAGGACCTGCAACATGCGATCGTGCATTATGCTGCTGAAATGTAGGGTTTCGCAGGGATCGAATGAAGGGTAGAGCCACGGGTCGTAACAGATATGAAATGTAGCGTCCACTGTTCAAAATGCCGTCAATGCGAACAAGAGGTGACCGAGACGTGTAACCAATGCCACCCCATACCGTCACGCCGGGCGATACGCCAGTATGGCGATGACGAATACACGTTTCCAATGTGCGTTCACCGCGTGGTCGCCAAACACGGATGCGACCATCACGATGCTGTAAACAGAACCTGGATTCATCCGAAAAAATGACGTTTCGCCATTCGTGCACCCAGGTTCGTCGTTCAGTACACCATCGCAGGAGCTCCTGTCTGTGATGCAGCGTCAAGGGTAGCCGCAGCCGTGGTCTCCGAGCTGATAGTCCATGCTGCTGCAAACGTCGTCGAACTGTTCGTGCAGATGGTTGTTGTCTTGCGAACGTCCCCGTCTGTTGACTCAGGGATCGAGACGTGGCTGCACGATCCGTTACAGCCATGCGGATAAGATGCCATCTCGACTGCCAGTGATACGAGGCTGTTGGGATCCAGCACGGCGTTCCATATTACCCTCCTGAGCCCACCGATTCCATATTCTGCTAACAGTCATTGAACCTCGACCAACGAGAGCAGCAATGTCGCGATACGATAAACCGCAATCGCGATAGGCTACAATCCGACCTTTATCAAAGTCGGAAACGTGATGGTACGCGTTTCTCCTCCTTACACGAGGCATCACAACAATGTTTCACCAGGCAACGCCGGTCAACTGCTGCTTGTGTATGAGAAATCGGTTGGAAACTTTCGTCATGTCAGCACATTGTAGGTGTCACCACCGGCGCCAACCTTGTGTGAATGCTCTGTAAAGCTAATCATTTGCATATCACAGCATCTTCTTCCTGTCGGTTAAATTTCGCGTCTGTAGCACGTCATCTTCGTGGTGTAGCAATTTTAATGGCCAATAGTGTAGGACTGACAGGAAATAGATCAGATCGAAAGAGGATCAGCACGATTCGGTCACAGGTTCATTTAATAAATGCGAAAGCGTCACGGAGATGACCAATCGACTCCAATGGCAGACACGTTATCGTCTGTCGTTGAAGTTCCGAGGGCGAACATTTTCTAGAAGAGTGTACCAGTATACTGCTTGTTCCTACGTACGATGATCAGCGAGGACATTATGACTACTGTAACGTTCTCTTTTGTTATATTTATTTGTGTGTAATGTGTTGTTGAGCAAATGATGTGATTAATCAGTTTTGCTGTAACCCAAAGAAAATTTAAACAACTTAATCTGGAAAACCAGTATGTAATGCCTATAATGAAATCAATCCCTCTGAAATTTACTCAGTCTTGTGAGCAACGAGTTCTATGGCTCTGTCCAATAATCTGATAAAATTTCCTATGCAAATAAACAATGAAATACATTTTTCTTAACTCTTGAGTCGCAACGGATGTAATTTGGTATTCTGTTCTCTCACAGTAGGCATACAAAATATTCAGTCTTGGCTCAGCGCTGTGCTGTGCTTCTCGCATTAAAGCTGTTACAAACATTAATACTTTGCTGATTATGATTGAAAAATAATTTCTTTTAAAAATTATTCATTGGATTTAAATAAATACGATGTGGAAGAGGATGAGGTACTGATATGCTAAGACCGAATGGTTCAGTTCCAAACTTGTATTCAAAATAAAGTTTCTGCTTCACAAAATCTGATTGGAAAGATTTTACGTCAACTTCAAAATCAATGAACTTCTCAACTGTTCTACAATTCTGTCTTACTGCCGTAGTTAACAATACTTGGACTGTTACATGACGAAAGGTTTGACATCGTTTGACAAAATAGATTCCAAAATTTAACTTGTCTGTATGAGGACTGAAGACCACAACAACAACGTATCAGGGTTACAAAATACATACTACAAATCGGATATACCTAATCAATCTATACATTAAACCTGATGGAAGATACTTGGTCCCTACATTCAAGGGACGGTACTGTTAGAATTAGCAAAATCCACATTGCTTTGCTACATACTTAAAACTAAATATACAAAATTTCATTACCTTGCAAAACTGTATTACGCTGCGTCCGTAGGCCAATAGCTAAATTCTCACAGCTAACCACCAGCTTAAAGTCTTACATCCTACCTTTAACAGAGTGCAACAGCAACTGCTACTGCGCTCCGCGTGCCCCTACTTATAATCGATTCTGCCACTCAGGCAACATCTTTGGTTTAGTGGTGTCAAAGATGCAATATCTTCTACATGTGATAACCATGTCATGTCATTTTTCATGAAATGTATTACAAAACTGGGATCCACATACAAGTGGATCCCTCACACTACCAACGTACTATCTGCATGAATCCGTCCAGGCGATAACAGCGTCGCCTGGCGAGGAATGACTGCTACTCAGTCACATGCACGGTGCATGTGGTATCAGTCAGCGTGCTGTCATTGTGTAGAATGGGGAAGACGCGCGATCTATCTGGTCTGACCGACTACAGATTATGATGGTCCGGAAGATCGGCACGAGCGTTTCGGAAAATGAACGACTTGGGCTGCCACCCCTCGTTACAGATGTCGCAAGTCGCAGCCTGGGCACACTGGTAAAATATAAATGCTGGGCGGAGTACAAATGTGTCTGAACACACGGTGCACCGAAAACTCCTAGCGACGAGCTTCCGTAGCCAACGACCCATGCATGTGCCAATGTTAACACCAGGACATCGGCAACTACTACTGAAATGGACACGCGATCATGGGCTCTGGGCGTTGGTGCATTGGCGGAGAGCGTTGCATGGTCTGATAAATCGATATACCTTTCTCATCATGCCGATGGGAGAGAGCGAATCCGTCGCTCTCCAGCGGAACAGCTCCTCCACATTTGTACTGCGGGACGGAGACAAGCTGGCGGCGACTCCATTATGCTCTGGGGAACATTCGCGTGAGCATTCACGAGTCCTGCGGAGCTCGTGCAAGGGACCATGACGGCCAAGGAGTATCATCCACTAGTTGGAGATCTCGTACACCCCTTCATGACGATTATGTTTCCCGATAGCAGCGGTACAGTCGCAGGTTCGAATCCTGCCTCGGGCATGGATGTGTGTGATGTCCTTAGGTTAGTTAGGTTTAAGTAGTTCTAAGTTCTAGACGACTGATGACCTCAGATGTTTAGTCCTATAGTGCTCAGAGCCATTTGAACCCGATTGCAGCGACAGTCTTCAACAAGACAATGCGCCGTGTCAGAAGGCCAGGAATGTGATGGCGTGGTTCGAGGAACACAGTGGCGAGTTCCAATTCATGTGCTGGCTCCCCAACTTGCCAGATCTCAAGCCGATCGGACACATCTGGAATGTTACTGAACGTGATGTCTCGTCGCCCGCCTCCTCGGAGTTTACGAGAATCAGGAGACTTGTGTGTGCAGATATGGTGCCAATCCCTCCAGCGACCTACCAAGCCCTCTCTGCTTCCATGCCATTATGCGTCGCTGCTGTTATACGTGCCAAAGGTGGACGTGGCTATTAGGTATTTCGTCATAATATTGTGGCTGATCAGTGTATATCTTGCGAAAAGAGATTCTTTAAAGGACTGGGAGGGGGAGGGGGGTTGTATGTACTGTATTGTATGTTAACCGGGGACCTAGAAACGTCGGAGAGGCTCCGTCCCCGCCGCAGCCACAGTGGTCCACTTCACCACTCCGCCGCCCCACACCGAACCCAGGGTTATTGTGTGGTGTGTGGTTCGGCCCCCGGTGGACCCCCCCCCCCCCCCCCCCCCCAGGGAACGTCTCCCACCAGACGAGTGTAACCCCTATGTTTGCGTGGTAGAGTAATGGTGGTGTACGCGTACGTGGAGAACTTGTTTGCGCAGCAATCGCCGACTTAGTGTAACTGAGGCGGAATAAGGGGAATCAGCCCGCATTCGCCGAGGCAGATGGAAAACCGGCTAAAAACCATCCACAGACTGGCCGGTTCACAGGACCTCGACACAAATCCGCCGGGCGGATTCGTGCCGGGGACCAGGCGCTCCTTCTCGCGCGGAAAGGCGTGCGTTAGACCACACGGCCAACCGGGCGGGCCGGGAGGGTGGCTACTAGTAGTTTTGCAAACATCGAGTCATCACTATGCTAGGACGTGCAGAAGACCCATAGAGATTCATAAACACAAAAATAGTACAAGCTCCAAACACAGTCATAAGTAAAGCAGGTGGCAGACTTCGATTCACTGGTAATATAAAACAATAACAACTACAAATCAAATAATTAATAACTTATTCGCTAGATGAAATATCAACCTTGAATTGAATCAAGTGTTCTGGCGATTGAGATTTCCACCACACTGACAGCCACACTGCAAGCACCTGAGATGAAGCAAGACAGCGACGAGATAAGGACGCTGTCCATTCGGCAAGCAAACAGAATCTCGCCTGGCGGGGAGATGGCTGTGAGGCAGTGTCGCGTCAGACGGGAATAGCCCCTCGAGTGTTTGTTTTATGCTGTCGAGGATATAAACGTCACTTGAGTTGTCGCCCTCGGCAGGGCCTTCATCGGATTTGGGGGAAATTAAGACAACAAGAAACGGTAGCTGTCGTTTGATTAATGTCGGACTCTGCTGCGGAACGGCTGTTTACTGGGAGCTGGACTCTGCGTTGCCCGGTGGCCGGTGCTTAATAGTAATGGCCACTAGTGCTGGCGCGTTATCTTGGGTGGATATCTCTTCCCACTGCTGCCTCCCTCCCCTCTGCTCACTTCTGTGTGTGTGTGTGTGTGTGTGTTTGCTTTTTTCCTGCGATGTAAACGTCCGGCGAGCTGTCGCAGGCGACAGCGGAAATACGACCGTACGTGGCTTGCGTCAGGCTGGGAGAAATTAAGACGCCCGTAGAACGGTAGGCCTCCGCTGATTTGCATCGGGAGTTATTCGGGTCCGGCTGCTTATTGAAGAGCGAGCGCCGAGGAGTCCTGCGTGCCGTGTGGCTCATTAAGGGCACTGCCTAATGTCCCCGGGCAGGAGTAACATCAATCCTCAGCGCCCGCACGGCACCCGCTCAAGCGCCAGCTCGAGGCGCGCCTGCTGATAAGATCGGGAAAACAGAAAACCGTTGCGGTGGTCTTGTGCGGTCGCCCCGTGACGTAGGATCGTCATATCGGTGTTTGTGGCCTTTCAGAGCCCAGGACTCCTGGAACTATGAAAGTCACTGCGCCCCAGGTATCTCCCACTCCACTTCGAGGTTAACACGCAACACCGCCTCGAGCCGGTCCACGTGTTACGAGGAGAACTTCGACAATTTAGTAGATGAAGTGTGGAAGCTTAGAGGTCAACGCACCGTCGTCATCGCTACTTAGCACGACATAGCACAGGAAGTTGCCCGCTACGTGCACTACTGGCCATTAAAATTGGTACACCACGAAGATGACGTGCTACAGACGCGACATTTAACCGACAGGAAGAAGATGCTGTGATATGCAAAAGATTAGCTTTTCAGAGCATTCACACAAGCTTGGCGCCGGTGGCGACATCTACAACGCGCTGACATGAGGAAAGTTTCCGACCGATTTCTCATACACAATCAGAAGTTGACCAGTTTTGCCTGGTGAAACGTTGTTGTGATGCCTCGTGTAAGGAGGAGAAATGCGTACCATCACGTTTCCCACTTTGATAAAGGTCGGATTGTAGCCTATCGCGATTGCGATTTATCGTATCGCGACATTGCTGCTCGCGTTGGTCGAGAACCAATGACTGTTAGCAGAATATGGAATCGGTGGGTTCAGGAGGGTAATACGGAATGCCGTGCTTGATCCCAACGGCCTCGTATCACTAGCAGTCGAGATGACAGGCATCTTATTCGTATGGCTGTAACGGATCGTGCAGCCACGTCTCGATCCCTGAGTCAACAGATGGGGACGTTCGCAAGACAACAACCATCTGCACGAACAGTTCGACAACGTTTGCAGAAGCAGGGACTATCAGCTCGGAGACCATGGCTGTGGTTACCCTTGACGCTGCATCACAGACAGGAGCGCCTGCGATGGTGTACTCAACGACGAACCTCGGTGCACGAATGGCAAAACGTCATTTTTTCGGATGAATCCAGGTTCTGTTTACAGCATCATGATGATCGCATCCGTGTTTGGCGACATCGCGGTGAATGCACATTGGAAACGTGTATTCGTCATCGCCATACTGGCGAATCACACGGCGTGATGGTATGGGGTGCCATTGGTTACACGTCTCTGTCACCTCTTGTTCGCATTGACGGCACTTTGAACAGTGGAAGTTACATTTCAGATTTGTTACGACCCGTGGCTCTGCCCTTCATTCGATCCCTGCGAAACCCTACATTTCAGCAGGATAATGCACGACCGCATGTTGCAGGTCCTGTACGGGCCTTTCTGGATACAGTAAATGTTCGGCTGCTGCCCTGGCCAGCACATTCTCCAGATCTCTCACTAATTGAAAACGTCTGGTCAATGGTGGCCGAGCAACCGGCTCGTCACAATACGCCACTCACTACTCTTGATGAACTGTGGTATCGTGTTGAGGCTGCATGGGCAGCTATACCTGTACACGCCATCCAAGCTCTGACTCAATGCCCAGGCGTATCAAGGCCGTTATTACGGCCAGAGGTGGTTGCTATGGGTACTGATAGCCCAGGATCTATGCATCCAAATAGGGTGAAAATGTAATCACATGTCAGCTCTAGTATAATATATTTGTCCACTGATTACTCGTTTATCATCTGCATTTCTTCTTGGTGTAGCAATTTTAATAACCAGGAATGTAGTTCAAGGGATATTCTCTGCGTTAGCCTCAAGTGGTCTCGTGAGACCGTGGACGGTGATTAAAATGTCGCATCTGCCAAATACGACCTGCCAAATACGACTTCGGTATCTTCTCAGACTCGATCGGTGATGTATACATTTACACTACCTGCATGTTCTGCAAACCATCCTGAAGTGGACGGCAGAAGGCATTTCCTACCGTACCGGTTATTCACCTACATCTACATTATTACTCTGAAATTCACAATTAAGAGCCTGGCAGAGGCACAAAACACCTTCAACCTCTTTGTCTACTGTTCCGCTCTCGAAATGCGCGCGGGAAAAAAGGGAATCTTTCCGTATGAGCTCTGTTTTCTCTTACTTTATTACGGTGATCATTCCTCCTTATGTAGTGGCCGCCAACAAAGTATTTTCACACTTTGCAATTGAAATTTGATGAGAAGATCCTGACGCAATGAAAACCGCCTTTGTTGTAATTATCGCCACCCGAATTCGCGACACCAACTCCCCTATCGAGCTGCCCCGCTTTGAACTTTTCCACGTCCTCCGTCTATCCCATCTGATGCGGATCCCACATCGCACAGCGGTCCTCCAGAAGAGTGCCCTTTTGCATTTTTAAGTGTTCTATCAGTAAATCGGAGTCTTTGGTTTGCTTTACCCACAACAATATCTGTGTGTTTGGTACAACTGAAGTTATTCGTAATTCTAGTGCGGAAGTGTTTAGTTGAATTCACAGCCATTAGATTTGTGTGATTTATCGCGTAACCGAATGTTAGCGAATTCCTTTTAGTATTCGTGTGGGTGACTTCACACTTTTCGTTATTTAGAGTCAATTCCCACTTCTTGCACCATACAGATATCTTGTCTAAATCGTTTTGCAATTGGTTTTCATCATCTAATTATTTTATAAGACGGTAAATAACAGCATCATCTGCAAACAATCTAAGAGGGCTACTCAGATTTGAGGAAACCGGTGAATTATCTAGAGCAGTAGGAGGCGGCCCATTCCGATGTCAAATGTTGTTGAAGTCGCTGCAGCTACAGCCGACGGCTCAGCACAAGCCACAAATTCTGCAGTCAGTGCTCCAGCTGTGTCTCAAAAATTCTCTCTCTCCTAGTCAACAGTTCCAAAGATTTTACGGCGCATTTTACAGTGGTCTCACTACAAGATTAAAAATGTGCGTCAAATGAAGGCACAAAGTAGGCTACAGCGTGGAAATGGCTGGCTTGTGGCCGGGGAAAACTCTTTGGTCGGACGAAGCACATTTTACTCTGCACAGAACTGTCGCATATGGCCTTCTACTGCACCACATGTGCAGGAACAACCACCGCGTATAAGCTGTTTTGTGAGTGTGTCGTGTGGTTAAGCTCCGTCATTCTTCGCCCGTTGTTCATCGGGCAGATGACACCTCGCTGGCCTGCTAGCAGTACAGTGACATCCGCACGTTACAAGGACCTCCTTGTGATTCCAGCTTTGAAGAACGCAACCGTGTCCACACCACTATTTTCATGCAAGGTGGAACTACACAACATGTCGCTTGCCAGGTGAAAGATTTGCTTCTAGAGCTCTTCGATAACAACCTCATCGTCTCCAGGCAATTTCAAGATGTTTGACCACTCAGATCCTCCGACCTAAATCAATGTGAATTATGGTTGTGGGGACATCTGAAAGATTGTGTCTCAGAAGAACGTATCCGAACTCTTCCTGATCTGAAGGGTAACATACGACGACCTATCGCTCTGATTACATCGGATATGCTGCTAGCAACTGTAGACCATGCCGAGTTAAGGTCGTCGGTGAGTTGGGAAACCATATTGATATTGTAATTTGTAACCACATCCTAATAAAAGTGCCAGAACCACCATTATCATATGTTTGATTCTTCCAGCCCTTTTCTTGCACCCACACCACATTCTGACTACTTGCAGCGCCATATTTTACCTGGTGGCAGAAAGCAGAACTACACTCCTGGAAATTGAAATAAGAACACCGTGAATTCATTGTCCCAGGAAGGGGAAACTTTATTGACACATTCCTGGGGTCAGATACATCACATGATCACACTGATAGAACCACAGGCACATAGACACAGGCAACAGAGCATGCACAATGTCGGCACTAGTACAGTGTATATCCACCTTTCACAGCAATGCAGGCTGCTATTCTCCCATGGAGACGATCGTAGAGATGCTGCATGTAGTCCTGTGGAACGGCTTGCCATGCTATTTCCACCTGGCGCCTCAGTTGGACCAGCGTTCGTGCTGGACGTGCAGACCGCGTGAGATGACGCTTCATCCAGTCCCAAATATGCTCAATGGGGGACAGATCCGGAGATCTTGCTGGCCAGGGTAGTTGACTTACACCTTCTAGAGCACGTTGGGTGGCACGGGATACATGCGGACGTGCATTGTCCTGTTGGAACAGCAAGTTCCCTTGCTGGTCTAGGAATGGTAGAACGATGGGTTCGATGACGGTTTGGATGTACCGTGCACTATTCAGTGTCCCCTCGATGATCACCAGTGGTGTACGGCCAGTGTAGGAGATCGCTCCCCACACCATGATGCCGGGTGTTGGCCCTGTGTGCCTCGGTCGTATGCAGTCCTGATTGTGGCGCTCACCTGCACGGCGCCAAACACGCATACGACCATCATTGGCACCAAGGCAGAAGCGACTCTCATCGCTGAAGACGACACGTCTCCATTCGTCCCTCCATTCACGCCTGTCGTGACACCACTGGAGGCGGGCTGCACGATGTTGGGGCGTGAGCGGAAGCCGGCCTAACGGTGTGCGGGACCGTAGCCCAGCTTCATAGAGACGGTTGCGAATGGTCCTCGCCGATACCCCAGGAGCAACAGTGTCCCTAATTTGCTGGGAAGTGGCGGTGCGGTCCCCTACGGCACTGCGTAGGATCCTACGGTCTTGGCGTGCATCCGTGCGTCGCTGCGGTCCGGTCCCAGGTCGACGGGCACGTGCACCTTCCGCCGACCACTGGCGACAACATCGATGTACTGTGGAGACCTCACGCCCCACTTGTTGAGCAATTCGGCGGTACGTCCACCCGGCCTCCCGCATGCCCACTATACGCCCTCGCTCAAAGTCCGTCAACTGCACATACGGTTCACGTCCACGCTGTCGCGGCATTCTACCAGTGTTAAAGACTGCGATGGAGCTCCGTATGCCACGGCAAACTGGCTGACACTGACGGCGGCGGTGCACAAATGCTGCGCAGCTAGCGCCATTCGACGGCCAACACCGCGGTTCCTGGTGTGTCCGCTGTGTCGTGCGTGTGATCATTGCTTGTACAGCCCTCTCGCAGTGTCCGGAGCAAGTATGGTGGGTCTGACACACCGGTGTCAATGTGTTCTTTTTTCCATTTCCAGGAGTGTATTATTTTTTCACCGTACTCCGCGAGCGCACCGATTAATTATCATACCAAAGATGTTTCAGTTTTCTGCGATATATACAGCGCGCACTGGGCCAACTCATGTGCGGCTGAGGCATCTGCGTGAACGCCGCCGCATCTGCGCATAGCACTCACTCAGACTCTGACGTTACTACAGGCAGGAGGAGGCTTTCGGCAAGCCAGTTTATTATGAACACCCAGACAAGTACAGGTTAATTTTAGCATTTTTCTGAATTTACTTTATTTGGTCTTACTGAAGACACAGCAAAAGCTGCCTTGTCCACCGTCGCTTTGTTGTTTTTTTTTTTATTTTTTCGCGACTCCAGTTACGTTACAGAAGTAGTGTTAACCCCAAATTGAATCTGACCAGAGAAGCACGTGACATGTTCCGGAGGAGGCGCCCGATGGCCGTTAATTACAGGTCGTGGTCGTTCCCAGAAACCGCAGTGGACTCGTTCATTGAGAGACCTGCGGGACCTTCCATATTGTGGACCTGTACACTGTTCTTATCGCGTTGGAGCGTCGCAATTTTAGCTCCTTACCCATTAAGAAATTACATCTCGACGTAATTAGGGTTGCTTGATTTCGCTGCACTCGCCAGAGAATCTCTGTGAGAACGGCAAGCATTGTTGGAAGAGCGCTGCCTGTCTACTGGAAATTGTCGCGTCATTGTATTTATGTTTGTAAATATCGAATTATCATGCTGTATTTTCACGTGAGAAGGATTCCTTCTTTTATACAGTGTCCGATGTTTTCGCAGTGCTGCCCATTGTTAGTACAGTGGCTAGATCGCTGGATTAGAAGGCTCAAGGTGCAAGATTCGATTCCACTCATTTGCATATTTATTTTTATTTGCCACATTTAGGATGTGTGATGTGGTACGTGACTTCTTGATCACTATACAGAAATTACGGCAGGCCTTTTTCAAAACTCGTGCAATTACTCAGTTGTTGTTGTTGTTGTTGTTGTACTAACACAAAATGGTTCAAATGGCTCTGAGCACTATGGGACTCAACTGCCGTGGTCATAAGTCCCCTAGAACTTAGAACTACTTAAACCTAACTAACCTAAGGACATCACACACATCCATGCCCGAGGCAGGATTCGAACCTGCGACTGTAGCGCTGCAATCGGGAAACATAATCGTCATGAAGGGGTGTACGAGATCTCCAACTAGTGGATGATACTCCTTGGCCGTCATGGTCCCTTGCACGAGCTCCGCAGGACTCGTGAATGCTCACTCGAATGTTCCCCAGAGCATAATGGAGTCGCCGCCAGCTTGTCTCCGTCCCGCAGTACAAATGTAGAGGAGCTGTTCCGCTGGAGAACGACGGATTCGCTCTCTCCCATCGGCATGATGAAAAAGGTATATCGATTTATCAGACCATGCAACGCTCTGCCAATGCACCAACGCCCAGAGCCCAAGATCGCGTGTCCATTTCAGTAGTAGTTGCCGATGTCATGGTGTTAACATTGGCACCTGCATGGGTCGTTGGCTACGGAAGCTCGTCGCTAGGAGTTTTCGGTGCACCGTGTGTTCAGACACATTTGTACTCCGCCCAGCATTAATATTTTACCAGTGTGCCCAGTCTGCGACTTGCGACATCTGTAACGAGGGGTGGCAGCCCAAGTCGTTCATTTTCCGAAACGCTCGTGCCGATCTTCCGGACAATCATAATCTGTAGTCGGTCAGACCAGATAGATCGCGCGTCTTCCCCATTCTACACAGTGACAGCACGCTGACTGATACCACATGCACCGTGCATGTGACTGGGTAGCAGTCATTCCTCGCCAGGCGACGCTGTTATCGCCTGGACGGATTCATGCAGATAGTACGTTGGTAGTGTGAGGGATCCACTTGTATGTGGATCCCAGTTTTGTAATATATTTCATGAAAAATGACATGACATCGTTATCACATGTAGAAGATATTGCATATTTGACACCACTAAACCAAATATGTTGCCTGAGTGGCAGAATCGATTATAAGTAGGGGCACGCGGAGCGCAGTAGCAGTTGCTGTTGCACTCTGTTAAAGGTAGGATGTAAGACTTTAAGCTGGTGGTTAGCTGTGAGAATTTAGCGGTCGTGCGGTTCCAGACTGTAGCGCCTTTAACCGCTCCGCCACTCCGGCCGGCTGTGTACTAACACAAAAATCGTTTTATTTTTCTGCTTTTCAAGTCGTATTTTGTCTTTATGCGTTCACTTAAGTTCTCGTACCGATCTCTGCAGTCCGCCGTGCTTTTCCAGCCGTTCCCAACATCGTTTCATAGTTTTCGCCTGCTATCTTTATCTCCGCTCTTCAAAAAAAGGAAAAAAATCCCCTTTTGCTCTGCTCCTTCTCTTCATTTGTCCTCCACTGCTGATTTTATTCTCGTCTAATGTAGGTTTTCTTCTACCATAAGCACTACGTAAATAATTAGATTG
Organism: Schistocerca serialis cubense; assembly: GCF_023864345.2. Taxonomy (NCBI): domain Eukaryota; kingdom Metazoa; phylum Arthropoda; class Insecta; order Orthoptera; family Acrididae; genus Schistocerca; species Schistocerca serialis. The sequence goes on from NC_064646.1 coordinate 437,539,663, forward strand.
GTTAATTTGTGACCAACACCTTCCACAATCCATTGTGCGCCATCTCGGAATGGTCTCATGTGTCGTAGAACAAAGCATTATTCTGTCAAGTAAATATTACATAACCACGTTTCGTACTACTTCATCGAAACAAGATTTCGATATGTCTCTAATGAAAATACTTGTTCGTTTGTCAAGTGTTCCATAGATCAGAATGATATTTTCATTCTGCATCGGAGTGTGCGCTGATATGAAACTTCCTGGCAGATTAAAACTGTGTGCCGGACCGAGACTCGAACTCGGGACGAGGTACTGGCAGAAGTAAAGCTGTGAGGAGGGGGGCGTGAGTCGTGCTTGGGTAGCTCAGATGGTAGAGCGCTTGCCCTGAAAGGTAAAGGTCCCGAGTTCGAGTCTCGGTCCGGCACACAGTTTTAATGCTCCATAGATAATTGGAACATTTTTTTTTTATCGAAATGACTTGGAACGAGTCAGTTAACAGATATGTATATATGATTAGATGTAACATAAATGAACACGTTTTTAGTTCCAATCATGCAACTAAGTTTAAAAAATACATTTCTTACAGGATAGAAGTCTTTAAATAAAAATTCGTTTTCGGAATGGAAGGAGTTGTCCAGAAGAAATGATTTTAAATTAAGGCATCCTCTGCTGCCTGGCAGACATCGTATGTTATTGGGAAAATTATAAACAAATTTTGTTGTTTCATGTCGAACTATATTGAACACCTTTCTGAGTCACCGTCAGCTTTAATAGTAATAAAGGTTATTTTTCCTCTTGTATTGTAAGTATGGGTACCACTATTCTTCTCAAATTGTGATGGGTTATTTACGACGAATTTCGTTAACGTGTGAACGATCAGTTAAAATGCCTAACTCCTTGTACATGTACCCACAAAATGACTGCCGCGGAATATCACATTACCTGCATGCTTACAGATCACTTTTGTGCAATCAGCACTTTATTTCCAAGTGATGAGTTACCCCAGAAAATTACTCCATACGATTTTACTAAGTGGAAATATGCAAAATATGTTAGGAGATTGATACGCCTGTTTCCAAGACTAGCAATTATACGAAAAGCAAAAGTATCTGAACGCAATTGTTTGAGCAGCTCATTAATATGCTTCCTACAGAATAGGTTTCCATCGATGTGAACGTCCAAAACTTGGCAGAATTCTACCCTGTTTAATGGCTCCTGTAACGTGCTTCATCAATTGTTGGTACGGTTATCTGTTGTACAGATCTTTTCTCAAAATTAAGGAGAATCCATTTTCAGAGAACCACTTAATTTAAAAAAAAAACTGTCATTAAAAATTTCTGTCGCTGCTTTCTCTCTAATAGCATTCATTACACCACTAACAACAGCTACAAAAGTACCGACTGTAATATTGAAGAACGTTACGTGGAAGGTCATTCACATGTGTAAGGAATAGGAGTGGACTCAAAATTTAACCTTGTGGGACTCCCTTCTCTCCTTCCAACGTTGTCTGGATTATTCAGCACAACTTTTGGTTTCTGCCTGTTACGTATGGTTCAAACCAGTTGTGAGTAACGCCATCAATACCAAAAAACTTAAGTTTTTCGCAGAGATTAAGATATCTATATAATCAAACGCCGTTCGAAGATTATAAAAAAAATATGAATTGACCTGTCGGATATGTCTTCGTCAAATGAGTATTTCTTAACTTTTACTGTCTAGTTACAACATCTAAAGAACGAAGAACATTTATACTCGCATTTCTACAAGCACTCTATTAGTAGCCTGAAAATTCATCAAATTAAAATATGATTTACGATGTTCTAGATCGTAGAACGTGGTAAGGAGGTGATGAGGAAGTAAGATTCGAAAATCTATGGTGTATTTAACAACTGTTCATGAAAGAATCGATAAACAAAACGCTCGTTCGACCAGCGTTCATCAGTCAATGCCAAGGAGAGATTTGCTGTTAAAATTTCGAGAAATTACTTACTGGAACCAGAAAACGTTTATATAACTCGACCAATCGCCTCAGCTTTACCATGACACCAGTAGCCTAACCTGAGACATCTGTGTCTTATCAGGGACCTTGAGGTAAGTGTCTCTTTCGTATATCTACTGATGGCTGAGTATAAATGTAAACAAAGACGGAAGGGAAGTACGAGAAGAGCTTGAGATTTCTGAGAGAGAATGTAATTTCAATAGAGAAGATGGCTATAGGCTTCCAGCTTTGTGGATTCCCCTCAGCAAGAAAGTAAATACAGAGCTACGGTGCGCGAAGAAAATAAACAACGACCTCTGCGGTACGACAATGATATTTTGATAAATATTCCTTCTGCTCCTCTGTTGCCCTGTCTGTTTCACTTTTTATCGAATGACGATAGCCGATCAATAACGGCAGGAAAAATGTCACTCATTAACTTGTATAGAATACGCGTGGGATAACTGAACGCGATACTGGCCTTTGACCGTGTCCGTCTATACGGGAACACCAGTTGATCCTGAAGAAGATCCCAGAAGAGAGGTCGAAAAGTCGTTTAAGCGTACATCAACAGCAGAGGGGGCAATCTGAATCAAAAAAGTAATGAGACATGATCAAGACTCTATTGATCAATGGCGCGTGGGGACAGCTGCGACAGTGTCGTTCCCGGGAGCAAGCTGCGGCTGCGGTATGTAGCAGGAGTGTATCCGACCTGTTCGTCTATCGATACTCGGGCTGTATTGTCCGAATCACTGCCTTCACTGATAACGCCCACGAATGTCTGCGGACTTACAATACAGGTGTGGCTAGTGCGATATCTACAATTACACCTCTGCGCTCTGGCACCAGTCTCACCGAGTTTCGTAGAACTGGCAGTAATGCAGTGAGCATGAACGACCAGTTAGTCGGAATGCCACGCCCAGTTGATAAACAGTCCCATTAATACTAAAGTTGTCAATATTGTCAATTTCGTTTAATTTATCATCGTGTGAGGATAATGAAAAAGCACGCAAATAGTGTCCTCAGTCAGAGAACAGCAAAACTGTGTATGGGGGGCGAGGCGGATGTTCCGAATGGGGGCAATAACAACATTGGGAATGGTGCAGCCCACGAAGACAAAATCATCTGCTGTCGGGAGAACCTCACGAAAAGGATTAATCATAATACTACTTACGGTTCCACAGTAACTTCTCATATCTAGACAATTATTGCGTTTCATGAGAAACTAGCTAACGACCCACACCATTTGAGATTTCATTTGCGCAGGGAACGTCCGTTGTGAGATGAATGCGGTGAATCCCTCATCACCAGATAACGATTCCTGTACATGTAAATTTACTGTGTGTAAAACAAGCGACGGTCAATGACCTAGCAACGACATTAAAACAGCAGACTCGTAGTGGTTCTTCTGTTTCATTAATTTAAGAGTGGCGAGATCATTCATCAAGTAGAATTGGCAACCACGGCGCCGTCGCGTTTATCTTCGGAGCTCTTCCTTGACAACTGTAAGTTATTCCTCCGCGATTAGAAATACGTTTTCGTGGGAAAAATATTGCTGTACTCATTTGTACCAATTGCCTTAAATCATCCTAATGTCCCCGCGGCAATGCTATGGACGTATTGGATTTGCTGCGAGGCAAAACTCAAACAAAATAAGAACGTGCGATACAATCAGTGTTTGCAGGAATACTCGCAAACGAAGCAGTCTAAGAAGCGCTATTCAATTCCTACGTTAACGAGATACTACGCATTAACGTAGCTAATTTCTTTGATGTCTCGGGTGATTTTCAAGGTCAATCCGTGTCGTTGGGCGCAATCAGAATGCAGCACTAGTTTAGGCACGTCAGAAAACAGTAGAATAAGCGACGAAAGAGAATTTGCCCACATTATGAATTACCCGGTTATAATCTCAGCGTTAAGGAAACGGGATTCTTAACAGTTGAATATCTTAACGGCTGGAACGAAATTCATAACAGACGCTCTTTACACAAATTTTCAACGTTTTGCACAGTCCTTGCAATTGAAGAAACTGAAAAAATATTTTAATAGATAAAAACCTCATGTATATGTCCCAGAAGATATAAACGAACAAATAGAACAAAAATATTCGGCAAACAACACACACCGCCCTTCAGTTTCATCATCCAATCATGTCTTCCTTGTAATTAACGTCAAATTGCTGTATTTTTCTTCTTCAGTGTAGCTAAGTGTTTCACTACTTACGCAGTTTGAAAAAAGATATTTTTCAGGACATTTTTATGTGTAGTGTAGGATTCTCGTTTGTGCATATATTGTAAAAATTAAATGATTTTTCGCTCTCGGATATCGAGTCTCGTTCGCAAGAGAACACTCGTTGGAAAAATACCAGGTCCTCATACAGCCTTAGCAATGTATCAAACACACACATTGGTGGTGTGTCCTATATAATGAAAAAACACGAGGTCCTTTGATAAAACGGAAATGCCGTGTGGGCAGGGCCTCCCCTCGGGTAGAACTTTCGCCTCGTGCAAGTATTTCGAGTATACACCACTTCGGCGATTTGCGTGTCGATGGGGACGAAATGATGATGATAAGGACAACACAACACCCAGTCCTTGAGCGGAGAAAATCTCCGACCCAGCCGGGAATCGAAACCGCCCGTTAGATACGACATTCCCTCGCGCTGACCACTCAGCTACCAGGGGCGGATAAGTCCTTTGATTCCAGAATGATATTTTGCACTCTGCAGCGGAGTGTGCGCTGATATGAAACATCCTGGCAGATTAAAACTGTGTGCCGGACCGAGACTCGAACTCGGGACGTTTTCCTTTCGCGGGCAGGTGCTCTACCATCTCAGCTACCCAAGCACGACCCACGTCCCTTCCTCACATCTTCAGTTCTGCCAGTACATCGTCTCCTACCTTCCAAACTTCACAGAAACTCTTCTGCGGACCTTGCAGAACTAGCACTCCTGGAAGAAAGGATATTGCGGAGACATGGCTTAGCCACAGCCTGGATGTTTCCAGAATGAGATTTTCACTCTGCAGCGGAGTGTGCGCTCTTATGAAACTTCCTGGCAGATTAAAACTGTGTGCCGGACCGAGACTCGGTCCCGAGTTCAAGTCTCGATCCGGCACACATTTTTAATCTGCCAGGAAGTTTCAGGTCCTTTGATTAGTTATCAATTCTCTGAAGAAAGGCTGTAGCATATTTTTCACGTACGTATCAGAAGTTATGATTTGGTAATAGAAAATCGGTCACAACATTCGTGTTGCATCAGTTGGACACCTCGGGCCTGTTGAAAAATCATGAAGAGGCTGATTCAACTGCTGACGATTTTCATAACTCCAGCTACAGTGTTATGCGAGTTCACTTACCCACATAATGCAGCTGTGCTTCACTAGAAAGAAAAGAGAATTTCAGGAACAGCCTCTCCACCACACATACTGCAGTGCTGTAGCCAGTCGATACACTGCCGTCAATTTGTAAAGAGTCTGTGTCCCAGTGTGCGGAGAGTTCTTGTGATTGTTCTCTCACAACAAAGCACGTAGAAAGTGTTTACTTTCGATGATATTGCATGTGAGTGAGCATCACTGTAATGACAATGTACTTCCTGTGTAAGAGAGACGTCAGCACATTTTATAAAAAGATGTTTACTTATCTTGCAAATGGCGTCAGTGTCTAGGTGTCTGCGTCGTTTTAATTCCAGTGATTAGCTGCTGGGGTTACGATCAGCTTAAAGCACTAGTACTTGTTTTCAAAATATGTGGTTTTATTTAATGTAACACAATCCACAACTACAATCACAGTTCAGTGTCACCAGAAAGTACATAGATACAAAACGAACATGAATACTTGAAAACACTTTCATAGTCACATGATATTAACCACTTCAACCGCAAAAGAGTCCGACGCAATTGGCACCAGTGAAGGGTAGTACAATCCATGCTAATTGTTCTCGAAACTTCCGGCATTTTCTGTGAGTCAAAACACTATTTTGTAACTCCCGGCTTTAGATCTTAGCTCAGTTAACGTATATTAATTATTTTCCGTAAGTATTAATTCCTTTGGGATTTTGAAAATAACAGTTGATGATAGTTTTAAGTTACTGAAAATATGCTTAGGTTTTTGTCTCATGCACAGGATGTGGCAAATGAGATGCGACATCGTCTTTATGACACAAGCAAAACTTAAGAGTACAATCGCAGTTTGTATGAACTCATTCGGAGTATTTGGTGGCTTCTTATGTTACAGCCTACGTGGTATAAATATGAGTCGTCTCAAAGCAACATACGAGGGTTATTCCAAAAGTAAGGTCCGATTCGCCGTAACTATTGAAATTTGGCGCCAATGACAAAACACGCATGCGCGCCGACTCCCGGCAAGCCTTGCGCGTCAAACGCCGCCATTCGCTTTGTTACTGTTGCTGAGTGTAGTTCACAGTGTCACTTTACAATGTTTAAGACAATTGATCAGCCCGCCGATTGTGAAGTAAGGGCAGTGATACGGCTTTTGTCTGCAAGAAACAATTCAGCGGCGGAAATCCATCGGCAGATTACTGAAGTGTACGGTCCTAACATAATGAGCGACAGTAAAGTGCGCAAGTGGGTGCGAGCTTTTAATGAAGGACGGGATAATGTGCACGATGAACCACGGTGTGGCCGACCATCAGTGATTTCAGACGATTTGGTCAATGCGGTTGACAAAAAAATTCGTGAAGATCGCCGATTCACTATTACAGACGTAGACATGCATTTTCCGAATGTGAGTAGAACAACTTTGTACAGAATTGTGTCTGAACATTTGAAGTTTCACAAATTGTGTGCCCGTTGGGTTCCCAGGCTGCTTACTGAGCCCCAGCGAATGAAAAGAATGGCTTTTGCTTTTGATTTTTTGGAGCGATATCATAAGGAAGGTGACAGTCTTTTAGACAATGTTGTCACAGGGGATGAGACACGGGTTTCTCACATCACTCCAGAGTCTAAACGTCAGTCAATGCAATGGCGTCACACGTCATCGCCAGTCAAGGTCAAGGCAAAGCAGACAATCTCAACACGTAAGGTTATGGCGACTGTGTTCTGGGATAGACGTGGAGTATTGTTAGTCGACTTTATGGAGAGAGGAACAACGATTAATAAAGCCGCCTACTGCGCTACCCTGACTAAACTTCGACGTGCAATCCAGAATAAGCGACGTGGTCTTTTGTCGTCTGGAATTTTGTTGTTGCATGACAATGCCAAACCCCACACTGCAAATGAAACGCAAGCTCTGATCAAGAAATTTGGATGGGAACAGATGGACCATCCTCCTTACAGTCCGGACCTGGCGCCAAGTGATTTCCACCTGTTCCGTTACTTACAGGAGTTTCTCGGCGGCAAGCGCTTCGACACAGATGATGAAGTGAAAGAAGCAGTTAAGGACTGGTTATCGTCACAGGCGGCCGATTTCTATAACATGGGCATTCAAAAGCTTGTTGAACGATGTGACAAATGTTTAAATAAGTATGGAAGTTATGTAGAAAAATAGATAAAGATGTAAGGAATGTAAATAAAACAATTGTTTTGAAAAAACATTTTAGTTTTGATTTTTTTTTTATAACCGGACCTTACTTTTGGAATAACCCTCGTACATTGACGGTGATGATGATGATGTTGGTTTGTCGGGCGCTCAACATCGTGGTCATCAACGCCCGTACAAGTTCCCAGTCTTTCCAGTTCCAACCTCGCCACTTCCCGAGTGGTGATGAGATGATGAGGACAACACAAAGAAGAAGCAGAGCAGAGAGAATCCCCAACCCGGCCGGGAATCGAACCCGGGACCCCGTGATCCAGAGCTAGCAACGCTAGCCACTAGACCACTAGCTGCGGACACAGGAAACTATAGACCGGAAGTTAAAGGCTTATTGCATGTGATGGTTCTCCTGTTATAACTTGCGTGGTATGGATGTATACCGTGCGACGGTACAATGATCAGTTATCAAAAGCTCGTCTTTTTTGGTATAATTTGTCATATTTAAATATCAAACAACGACATTTGTAGTCACAGCCTTCACAGACAATGCAGCATACAACTTAGACAGTGCCGTGGACCATATAGAGAAAGGTAGTGGATCGCTTCTGGGTACATACGATTTTTTCACCTTTTATTTTCTAAAATATTCTGAGACTTTATTATTATTTAAATGAAAGTATTGTGTGCAATAGTAGATGTTATTTATTATGAATAACGAATTTGATTCAATTCTTGTTGTATAGGTAAACGACTTGAATGTTTCCCAACGGACAGAAGTCTTAATGTGACTCCTAGTCTGTCAGAAAGCTAACGCAAGTTACACATTGCTAGTTCTTGCTATTACGAAGATATGTGTAAAAGAAATGTCTAGCGTTTGGTTTTTCCGATTCCCTCATGTTTGTATCTTGCCGGTAAACATCTTTTTCCTTGATGAAGAGTAGCTTAGAAAAAAGAAATCTCCTCTTCCCTCCCAATTAAATTACGAAACGAATCTCGTTCTTGCAGCCTATACGTCACTTGAGAGTCGTGGTAACCAATATAACATGGAGAATACGAATATTATGTGTACGGAAGCTAAAATCGTACACTACGGTTTCATTATTCAATCTACAACCTAAAATGTGATTGAGGTTCAGCTGAGTTAACACATAACTTCTACTCGTATCTCAGATCATTATGAAGAATATGTAGTGTTCCTCTAGCAGAAATCCGCTTTTCGAGCGATCGACAAGTCCAGAATCTTCCTCTCATTTTCTCCGCGCTTCTTCGACGACCGCTGACAGAGTCAATCAATCCCTCGACCGTGCTCAACGAACTGAGTTTGGGCTGCGTGGCAGTGCTGCGCTGCACTGAGTGCTTGACGAACGGCGCTCCGACCCACAGTTGGCAACTTTCGGGGGGCTCTACGGAGTGTATTTAGCGTTTCACACCAGCCGCAAGGATTCGATATTTTCATATTCGTCTTTGAAGATGGGTTTTGTTGTGGGTTGGCAGGAGAGCCAACACCGGGTATGTGAGGAAGCCGAAAGGCACGAGTTTTAGCTCACGCAGGCTGGTGTGAGGTATGATTACAGTATCAATAGTAACTGGTAATGGCGCCTTGCTAGGTCATAGCAAATGGCGTAGCTGAAGGCTATGCTAACTATCGTCTCGGCAAATGAGAGCGTATTTTGTCAGTGAACCATCGCTAGCAAAGTCGGATGTACAACTGGGGCGAGTGCTAGGAAGTCTCTCTAGACCTGCCGTGTGGCGGCGCTCGGTCTGCAATCACTGATAGTGGCGACACGCGGGTCCGACGTATACTAACGGACCGCGACCGATTTAAAGGCTACCACCTAGCAAGTGTGGTGTCTGGCGGTGACACCACAGGTTTTAACAATAATAATTAATTAGGTGAACAAATACGCTCAACAGTTTGTAAGTTCATTTGTGGGTACAGTGAAACAGCGATGGGTACCAACCAACAACTGAGAATTCTATTCTTTGTCCATTATAATTATCCGGGCTGTTATGCCGTGGTCGGTTGATGAATTCTGTGTCAATTCCCAACGTTTCATCCCCGTCTGCGAAGGACATCTTCAAAAGGATCTGTAGCTCGATAGAAGGTCCAACAGTAGCGAGCCAGTGGGTGTGTTGGACCTTCCAGCCGGCCGAAGTGGTCGTGCGGTTCTAGGCGCTGCAGTCAGGAACCGCGAGACCGCTACGGTCGCAGGTTCGAATCCTGCCTCGGGCATGGGTGTGTGTGATGTCCTTAGGTTAGTTAGGTTTAATTAGTTCTAAGTTCTAGGGGACTAATGACCTCAGAAGTTGAGTCTCATAGTGCTCAGAGCCATTTAAACCATTTTTGGACCTTCCATCTAGCTACAGATCCCCTTGAAGATGTCCCCTGCAGACGGGGATGAAACGTTAGGAATTAACACAGAATTCATCAACCGACCACCTCATTACAGCCCGGATAATTATAATGGACATCACATTTCTTGCCGTGAAAGTCTACATTTTAATTCTATTCTTTGTTTGCAATGTTATTTCTAAATTTTGAAATGTACTACTCAAGGAAACAAATTCTTGAAACATCTGTTTTGCGAAAAGTACTGTGTATGAGTTCCCTCCTCCAGTAAACACCTTCGTGAGACTATCAAAAATAAAGAAACTGTAATGTGTTTACTTTCATAGCACACACTCCTGCTGCCAAAAGCTCCGAATTGTTGAGGCAACTTACAATCGCGACAATCACTTGATTTGAGAACAGTGCGGCGAAACGCGTCAGTTTATGCCGCGAAGCACGGGGATAATTACACGGGTGGGTATAGATAGCGGCGCAAGCAATAGCCCGATTGAGGGGTTAACGCAACTATTTTACGCGAGTCCGTTTTAGAAGACAAATTGTATGATCAGAGCCAGACGCAGCCGAGAACTGCCTCTGGAGAGCGCTGCGGTCGCAAATCACGCTGTGGAGCACGTTACGTGAGATGTAGCTCGTCGTTTCAGAGTGTGCACCAAAGCACGGTGGATATCACGCCCGGCCTGCTTCGCGATGAGAAACGTGTCCCGTGTGAGGACGGCTTCAGTGAGAGGAGAAGCGCCGGCAGCGACATTTTCTCCGGCAGACGGAGGGCCCGCCTCCGCGGCAGGTGGCGTCGCGGGCGGCAGCGAAGGCTTCAATTTTCCGTGCCGCTGCGCCTGCGCCGCAATTACTGCCCCCGCGTGCGGTTTTACGACCCCGAGTGGCCACTTTTTCTGCCCGCCGCGCTACGCCGCGGACTCGTCATTGTCTCAGCGTCGGCCCTAGGGACACGCTTTTTGTCGCACCCCCTACCTGCCCGCCGTGGTGCGCACCCCTCTGTTAAAATCGTGAGGTGGTCACCGCCGTTTCTCTTTCTTTCTGCTGCACCACAAGGAAACAAAATTCTCGCAAGGATACCGGGCAGTCAGCGGCGCGCACAGCATTTCTACCGCGTCTTTATTCTTTTTTAACACAATTCTTTAATATGACGGCATTTTCGACTACTTTTCATGTCCAGAAACTAGCTGCATCCAACGACACTATGTTGTACTTGTGGTGTTCATTCCGGGCACTGGTCTGAAGTAGCTCTTCCCGCTAGTCTATGCTGCGCAAGCCTACTCTTTTCTCCTAAGTACTGCAACACAAACACCCAGTCCCCGTTTCGGACACTGGAGGGTTTGAAAAAGGCGTTGGTCCGATGACTGCCGTGGGTCTGGAGAAAATGATTAGGAAATTCGAAAAGACGGGTTCTTCTGGTGTGCAACCTCATAGAGTGAGGAAACGATTCGACGTCAGTGGCCACAGCAGTGCAGGAGGAGACGAGTGGTGGTGTGCAAACGTGTAGTGCATGGAGAACTGGCCGAGCACTGGACATACCCGTGAGCACGGTGCGTAAAATCCTACGAAACATCCTTCTTTGCTATCCATTCAAAATTATCCATGTGCACGAGTTGCTTCCTGTTCACCTGCCAGCAAGAGACACCTTTGCTTTAAAATTTGTTGCTCGCATCAAAGTGGACAATGATAGGCCGTGGAAGATTTTGTGGACACACGAAGCCCGCTTCCATCTGACAGTATATGTCAATACACAGAATTGTCGAATATGGGCAACGGAAAATCCACACGCAAATCAGCGATTACCACTTCATGCTGAAAAAGTCACTGTGTGGTGCGCCTTTACGGCATCATTTATCATAGGGCCACATTTATTCGAAGAGACACGTGCTTCCGGTCCTGTTACCTGTACCGTCACTGATAAGCGCTATGAGTGTCTTTTGCGCAACCACGCCATTCCAGCTCTCCAACAGCGTGGCTGTGTGGACGGGATCATTTTTATGCAAGATGGCGCACCTCCGCACATTGCAAATCCAGTTAAGCAGCTGCTGAAGCGAGAATTATCAGCCGCCATTTACCTACAGCCTGGCCGTCCCGATCACCTGATCTTAGTCCGTGTGACTTCTGTCTGTGGGCTATGTGAAAGATGATGTGTTCAGTGTTCCGATTGCAAACACAGATGAATTTAAGGCATGCATTACGCATCACATTCTGAACGTGACCCAGGAAACACTTTGATCAGTTGTGGAACATGCTGTTTCTTGATTTCAATTTGTTGCAGAAAACGGTAGACAGCATATTGAACATGTTTTGCGACAGTCACACGGAAATTAATAATCCGATTTGATTTTGGTTGATGCTCTCAGGACACTTAAAAACCTTTGTGATTGATGCTTTATATGCGGTTTTTGACCTCAGGACAGTTAAAACCGATTTTTCCCATCCGGTGTGATATGACCCAGGCGTGGTGGATGGGCTTACGTAACTAACAGTATCACACCTGTACACCCATGCACACTGAGTTGTACAATTTGTTTAACGTCAAGCGTACACCTTAGGCATTGTTGTATGATTCGTCATTTGTAATCGACCACTATTAAATTAAGATGCTTACAGCCCCATCTATTGCTACATTTTGTAACTATTTATTTTTCTTCTGCCTTACGCTTTCCACCCTCTCCGATAATATTTAGTTTGAATTTGACGTCATTATGAAAAAATGGCTCTGAGCAGTATGGGACTTAACATCTGAGGTCATCAGTCCCCTAGAACTTAGAACTACTTAAACCTAACTAACCTAAGGACATTACACACATCCATGCCCGAGGCAGGATTCGAACTTGCGACCGTAGCAGTCGCGCGGTTCCGGACTGAAGCGCCTAGAACTGCTCGGCCACCGCGGCCGGCACGTTATTATGACCAGTGGTTTATATATATATATATATATATATATAGTGATTCGCGATTATGTCACATACTTTCAGTAATGATGGTATATATGCTTTATATGCTGCTAAAGTTGTAAGATAAAATCGTTCTGATACCTCTGACACTGTACCTCTTGTACTGCTAGGGCTCTACTTTCTATATTTTGAACGACGATGATGTTACATACTTTCAGGAATGATGGAGAAGCGTAAATGTATCAATTGAAGGTAAGGCACCCTGATCCATAAACGAACGAGTAGAAAGTTGTAAGATAAAATCGTTCTGATACCTCTGACACTGTACCTGTTGCACTGCTAGGGCTCTGCTTTCTATATTTTGAGAGGAGTTAGCATGAAGCAATAATTTGTTCCATACTAGTTCCTCCTGAAATAAGTAAATGAAAGTAGAGTCTACTGTTAGAGGTATCAGAACGATTTTCACTTCTAACTTTCGACTTTCTAATCTTTCCGGGGCAGGCTCCCATACCTCAAATTGATAAATTTGCCCTTCTTCATCATCCCTGAAAGTTTGTAACGTCATCACGGAATCATCCTCCATACATATGTACCCTATTTATATACACATTTGCACGCATATTTACCTAAATATGTATACAAACACTTCTGTATAAATGTTTGTATAAAGAGAACACTGCTAACCAGTCAGTCACTGTATTGGTATGTAGAAATTGCCATGTCCAGCGGTTGCGTATGTAGCGGCAGTGTGCTGTATTCGCTAGTACAGTATATTCATAGCCGACAATAGACTCCAGTGATGATTTTTCAGTCAAACGCGTAGTAGTGGAGAACCTCGAGTCGACTCTTCGAGCATACAGACCGATAGAGTTCGGAGAAGACGTCACAGGATCCCCTGGAGAGTTTTTTAGTGAGCATATGGAACTGATTTCTGGTGTCTAACACACACTTACCTGCACTACCAAACTGACAACTCCTCGGTGTCTCTCCATTCGTCCCATCAACCGATACTTCCTTGTATTAAGATTGTCTCATAAATTTCTTTTTTCCGCTAACTCGGTTGAGTACTTTCGATACTTGTTTGCGGATGTCGTCACAGCGACAAGCATCGGAGGCGAAGAGGTGCAGTCACGGCGGCAAGGCCGTCGGCACGGGGTCGCCCCACTACGGCTGCCGTGGACTCTTCTGCGTATTGCGCGCTGCCTAACCACACAGCCAACAGGCGCAGACAGCGCGGCCGAGCGTTCGTTAGCACCGTTATACTCTGAGGTGATAAAAGTCGTGAGGTAGCGATATGCACATATTCATATGGTGGTACTATCGTGTACACAAGCTATAAAACGTCAGTGCACTGGCGGCGTTTGTCCTTTGTGCTCAGGTGAAAACGTTTCCAACGTGATTCTGGTCGCACGACGGAAATGAACAGACTTTGAACGCGGTTTGACAGTTGGCGCTAGACGCATGAGAACAAAAAAAAAAAAAAAAAAAAAAAGAGAAGTTGGTATTACCCCTCATCGCGGGCAACGCAGTGACCGACGACCTTCACTTGACGACCGAGAGCAGCGCCATTTGCTTAGAGTTGTCAGTGCAAACAGAGAAGAAACACTGTGTCATATAATTGCAGAAATGAATGTGGGATGTTCGACAATAGTATGCGTTACGATAGTGCGGCGAAGTTTGGCGTTAATGCCCTATGGCAGCCGACGACCGACGCGAGTGGCTTTGCTAACAGCACGACATCGCCTGCAGGGTCCCTCCTGGCTCGTGACCATGTCGGTAGAATCCTAGACGACTGTAAACCGTGGCCTGGTCACATGAGTCCCGATTTTAGTTGGTAAGAGCTGCTGGCAGGGTTCGAGTGTGGCGTAGATGAAGTCTTGAACCCAATTTGTCAGCAAAGCCCTGTGCAAGCCGATGATGGTTGATGGTTATGTTGTTGTTAGGTTCGGATATTTGCAGACCACTTGCAGCCATGTTCCCAAACAACGATGGAATTTTTATGGGTGACAATGCGCCATGTCAGCGGGGCACAATTGTTCGCGATTGGTTTGAAGAACATTCTGGCGAATGAGTGCGAATATTCTGGTCACTCAGATCGCCTGATGTAAATCCCATCGAACTTTTATGGGACGCAATCGAGAGGTCAGTTCATGCAAAGAATACTGCACCTGCCCGCATCTCGTGGTCGTGCGGTAGCGTTCTCGCTTCCCACGCCCGGGTTCCCGGGTTCGATTCCCGGCGGGGTCAGGGATTTTCTCTGCCTCGTGATGGCTGGGTGTTGTGTGCTGTCCTTAGGTTAGTTAGGTTTAAGTAGTTCTAAGTTCTAGGGGACTGATGACCATAGCTGTTAAGTCCCATAGTGCTCAGAGCCATTTTTTAAATACTGCACCTGTAACACTTTCGCAGTTACGGACGGTTATAAAGGCAGCATGGCGCAACATTTCTGCAGAGAGTTTTGAACGACATGTTGAGTTCATGTCACATCGAGTTGCTTCACTTTGCCGGGCAAAAGAAGGTCCGACACGATTTTAGAAGGTATCCCGTGACTTTTGTGACCTCAGTGTAAAGTGTCGGAGATTCAATTATATGCCAATCACTTCTCCCCATTTCTATTCCACTCGCGAACGTTGTGCGGTAAGCTCCACTGTTGCTAACCTTCTAATCTCTATAATTTAACCTTCATGGTCCTTTCGCGAATTATACGCAGGAAGAAGCAATATATTGGTTGATTCTTCTACGAACGTACTTTCTCTGTATTTTGACAACAAACCACCCAGGAGACGTTTTTCGTAGCGTGCAATGCTTCTCTTGTATTGCATATAGTAGCTGTTTGAGGAGCTTTGGCGAGACGCCGAACCAATGGCGAAATACATTGTTCTTCTTTGAATCTTCTCTATTTCCTCAACTTTCCTGCATGCGAACGGTGCCGCACTGAGGCCCTAAAACGAGTGTTTTGACTCCCTGATAATTCTTCCACCGTACTCAATCTGACCCCTCCCTTTTCTACAGGTATTTTTATATGTTCGTCCAGTTTAAATCGCCCTGTATGCTTACTCCCAGATAGTTAATGGATGTGACTGTTTCCAGTACGCCGGCCGGAGTGGCTGAGCGGTTCTAGGCGCTTCAGTCTGGAACCGCGCGACCGCCATGGTCGCAGGTTCGAATCCTGCCTCGGGCATGGATGTGTGTGATGTCCTTAGGTTAGTTAGCTTTAAGTAGTTCTGTTCTAGGGGACTGATAACCTTAGAAGTTAAGTCCCATAGTACTCGGAGCCATTTTTGAGCCTATCTATTTCAGCATGTCCCGTGAACATCCTCGAAAATTGGCGATAAAGTTAGAACGAATGGCATCGGCACGCACTTTTTCCACGACGTTATGTTACATAAGTCACGATGGATGACTGACAAAGTGTTACTATTATCAGGAGTTAATTGCCGAATGCTTAGATTACTACCTTGGTAGCGCAACACTTCAGCTTGTAATTCTGCCAACTCTTTGAAATGCAAAATATTACCTCATTCCATGCAGTTTGCTTCCATCCACCTTACCCAGATAATTATCCGCTTTGGTTTTACGCCTCAAATCGTGACATCAAGCCTTAATGTCGAGCCAAGAGCAATTGCGCCATTATACAACGGCGCCTCGTTTACTGAGAGACCTGTGCCAAGAAATTCAGATGAATGGCTGCAGTCTCATCAAAGGACAAGTGCAATAGCCGACGTAATTGCCGCTCGTAAGTCCGAATGGAATTCCACTTAACACGTCATTCGGTCATGTACGTAACGAATGGCAGAGAGCACACGCATCGAGTCCGCCGACAAATGGCAATATAACGTGACACTACGTTAACCAGGCTGATAACTTAACCTGCGCTAGCGTGCGGCGCTTGCGCTCAAGTGGTAATGAACTGGCTCTCGCTATTGCAGTATATCCAGTCGCCGGTACTGGAAAATCCGTTTACCGATCACCACATGCTGCGATGGCAGGCGTGAAAAACCCTCGACGCTCTCTCGTATTCGCTCTGTACTTCGTCATTATGTCCACTCTCGAACGGCACGCGGAAAAAACGAACACTTAAATTTTTCTGTGCGAGCCCAGATTTCTCCTATTTTATCGTGATGATCATTTCTCCCTATGTAGGTGGGTGCCAACAGAATGTTTCGCAATCGGAGGAGAAAACTGGTGATTGAAATTTCATGCGAAGATCCCGTCGCAACGGAAAACGCCTTTGTTTTAATGATTGCCATTCCAGTTCACGTATCATGCCTTGGCCCGTTCTCCTCTATTTCGCGATAATGCAAAACCAGCTGCACCTTCTTTGTACCTTTTCGATGTCATCCGTCAGTCTCACCTGATGAGGATCCCACACCGCACAGCAATACTCCAGAATAGGGCGGACAAACGTAGTGTAAGCAGTCTCTTTAGTAGACCTGTTGCACCTTCTAAGTGTTCTGCCAGTGAATCGCAGTCTTTGGTTCGCTCAACCCACAATATTATCTATGTGATCGTTCCAATTTAGGTTATTTGTAATTGTAACCCCTAAGTGTTTAGCTGAATTTACAGCCTTCAGATTTGTGTGACTTATTGGGTAACCGAAATTTAGCTGATTTCTTTTAGTACTCACGTGAATAACTTCACTGTTTTATTTATTCAGGGTCAATTGCCACTTTTCGCACCATACAGATATCTTATCTAAATCATTTTGCAAGTAGTTTTGATTATCTGATGACGGTAAATGACAGTATCATCTGCAAACAATCTAAGACGGCTACTCAGCTTGTCTCCTATGTCGCTAATATAGGTCAGGAACAACAGAGGGCCTATAACACTTCCTTGGGGAACGCCGGATATTACTTCTGTTTTACTCGATGACTTTTCGTCTATTACTACGAACTGTGACTTTTCTGACGGGAAATCTCGAATCTAGTCGCACTACTGAGACGATACTCCGTAGGCACGGAGTTTGGTTAGAAGACGCTTGCGAGGAACGGTGTCGAAAGCTTTCTGGAAATTAAATATAAACAATTAATTTGACATCCCCTGTCGACAGCACTTATTACTTCATGTGCATAAAGAGCTAGTTGTGTTTCACAAGAACGATGGCGTATAGAACGCTATTGCGACCCATTCTTGATTACTGGTCGAATGTTGGGGTCACTACCGGCGTAGATTAGAGGAAGACATCGAAATAATTCAGATACGGACTGCTAGATTTTTCACCTATTGGTTCGATCAACATGCAAGGATTAGAAAGATGCATCGTGAACTCAAACGGGAATTCCTGAAGGGAATACGATGTTGCTCACGCGAAACATTACAGAGAAAATTTAGAGAGCTGGCATTTGAATCTTACTGCAGAATGATTCTACTGCCAACAACTTACATTTCGCGTAACGACCATGAAGATAACACAAATTGGGGTCGTACAGAGGCGTATACACAGTACATTTTCGAATGTTCAAATGTGTGTGAATTTCTAAGGGACCAAACTGCTTAGGGGGGTCGGCCGAAGTGGCCGTGCGGTTAAAGGCGGTGCAGTCTGGAACCGCAAGACTGCTGCGATCGCAGGTTCGAATCCTGCCTCGGGCATGGATGTTTGTGATGTCCGTAGGTTAGTTAGGTTTAACTAGTTCTAAGTTCTAGGGGACTAATGACCTCAGCAGTTGAGTCCCATAGTGCTCAGAGCCATTTGAAACTGCTTAGGTCATCGGTCCCTAGACTTACACACTACTCAAACTAACTTAAACTCTGTTATGCTAAGAGCAACACATACGCACTCATGCCCGAGGGAGGACTCGAACCTCCGGCGGGAGAGACCGGGCCGTCCGTTACATGACGCCTCAAACCGCGCGGCCATTCCGCGCGGCTAGTACATTTTCCCTCGCTCTGTTTGCGAGTGAGACAGGAAAGAAAATGACTAGTACTGGAACAAGGTACCCTCCACCTCGCACCGAACGGTGGTTTGCGGTTTATATATGAAGCAGTTTTGGTCGGTCGTTTTCCTCCTCCACGGTTACAGTTCAGTACGTCTCAAGACTCCACCACTAATGGCCTTCACGTCATAAGGATATTAAAAGCCGGCCGCTGTGGCCGAGCGGTTCTACGCGCATCAGTCCGGAACCGCGCTGCTGCTACGGTCGCAGGTTCGAATACTGCCTCGGGCATGGTTGTGTGTGATATCCTTAGGTTAAGTTAGGTTTAAGTAGTTCTAAGTCTAGGGGACTAATGAACTCAGATGTTAAGTCCCATAGTGCCTAGAGCCATTTGAGCCATTTGGATATTAAAATCTAAATCTTCATTTACGTTTTATAAGGCTTTTCATAATTTTCACGATCATACAAATCGAGTACAAGATACTGGTTTAGCGTGTCCTCTATAACACAGCCCGTAATGTTGGAAGAATTTAAAGAAAATAAAAAAAGATCTCGAAGCAATTTAGAATTACGGGATGTGGAGCCTTTTAGCTGTGGAAGAGCAGCTGAGGGCGTAGCGGTAACCGCAGTGTGAGGGCTTGAAATGAACTGAGGGCCGCATGTAAAAGCGTCAGAATGTGGCGGGAATGTAGAAAAAATGAACGCCTGAGACGGCGACAACTGCGAGGTGCCGGCTTTACGAGGAGAGCGTTCTTTGTCAGTCTGCCAGTTGACGGCGGGTGTAAACGCGGCTGATGGCCGCGTGATTGCGTGGTGGGCTGGTGTCAGGGGACGCGTGCTGCCCGCGGAAACTCGCCCCCTCCCCCCACCCCCCGTCCCCCTCTCCCCCATCGTGCAGGTGCCGGCCGTCAGACACACGTGTTCGCGCCGCAGCCTCCCACAGCTTCGCCTGCATTCCACGTCCTCCTTTTGTTTGCGAACCGACTATTTTCACCTTAAAGGTCTGCGCGAAACGTCAAGTTTATTACTGGAAATAAGCATCCACGAGTCACTTCTTTTCAAAATCTGAGGACATTCCTCCAGCTAATCTTATGGCCTTGCCCACTTCCGTCGGCGGCAACAGTTGAAGAGTGGACGTGAAAGTTTAGCAACTACCATCCCTACAAACAGAAATTTTCTCACGACAGCGCAGTACATTCACTCTTATTGGCAACACGTATACGGCACTGGATGTTGGCAGTTGCAATCGCCCTCGACAGAAGTGCCATATCGATGTTGTCAACGGTAGAACTGACCTGATCAGAGGAACCGGTTAACCGACGAATAACAGAAGCTAACAAAGGACATAGACATGAGAAATGCAACGAATACTTCACAAGGCACTTGGCCGTAATTATGACCGATCAATTTCTTTCCCCATCAGTCTTTTGTTGCTATCATGTTGTTCGACGAGGATTCCTCTTTCGACCCAAACTCTTCATCTCTGAGTAGCACTCGCACCCCATTTCCTCCGTTACTTCTTTTATGTATTCAATATGTCTTTTCCTCTACAGTTTTTAACGTCTGCAGCCCCCTTAAGTACCTTGGAAATTATTCGCTGTTATCTTAAAGTAACAAAATAGCATCGGTTTGTTATTTTCTGACTTTTTAATGGCAATTGCCAATATTCTCCTAGATAAAATGAGACATTATGGAACTAATGATATACCCAACAATTAATTAATGTAATGAAAAGAATGCAGAAAGTTGTAATTATTAGTTCAACCAATGTAAACAGGGGAGGTACTGTATTTCTAACTGGGGAGAAATCACTTATCAGGTCCCACGAGGCTCGATCTTAGGTCCACTGTTGTTTGTCATACGTGTAAACTACTTTCCGTCTAATATAAGAGTTGAATTATTTCGTTTTACGAGTGTAATAGTGTTCTTAAAGGTACCATTGAGTGGTTTCCTGCGATGGTCGATCTCTGTTTCAAAATGACAATATATATAGTTCCGTACTTCCAGCGGTACGACACCCACGATGAGTGTAGCATATGGTGAGGAAAGAATAAGGAGGGTGGGAACTCGTCAAGTTTATTCTAAATAATCCACTGGAGTTCAATTCCAATACCAGAGGGAAAAAATGCGTTCGTTAAGAGTGTCTTTAGAACAGAAAAGGGGTGCACGATGTTGCCACCACAATTCTTGATCACTCACTCTGTGACACACATTTTAGAAGTTAAATTTGAAAATAAACTGCAAACGTCTTTCCTTGAAAACTCACTGTATACTGTGGAATAATTTTTATTTTTGTAGGGTGTAGAGGGTAGTGGGTCGGTATTACTAACTCACGCATGTATTTAAAAAACAAGCAATTGTAAATTGATCACCGTAAAACCTTATTTACATACGGATGTGTAATGTGAATGTAAAATGACTCATTACACATTGTTACGATTGACAATAAAAATGATCCACACAACTTGAAACTAACTACCTTAACAAACGTCCTATCATCCTATCCCTTCCAAATGTGTTTTCCACATATTTCTATCCTCGCAGATTCTGCGGAGAAACTTCTCATTTCTTATCTCAGCCGTTCCTATACTTTTCGACACCTTTCTGTAGCACCACATCTCAAACGCTTCGATTCTCTCTTTTACAGGTTTCCCCCAGTCGATGATTCACTTCCTTTGGCCAAGAATGCTCTCTTTGCCTGTGCTTTTTGTGTTCTGCTGGTTTCGTTAGTCACGGGTTATTTTGCTTCTAATGTATCAGAACTGCATATAGAGTTATCAAATTTAAAAACAAATGAAGCGCAAAAGTAAGAAGAGCATGATCACAGCCGAAAGGCGATGACACAAAGAACAAATGTGCTACAAAGGAGCCTCGTTTACAGACTCCCTTCCCAAACAAGACAGTTTAACAGACAGTTCACATTCACATCTACACTCCGCAAGCCACCTAGAGGTGTGTGGCGGAGGGTACTCTGCATACCCCTGTCAGTTCTCCCCTTCCATGTGAATGATCTGCGTAAAGAAACATTTCTGGCGAGTCCCCATGTAAGCTCGAATCTCTCAGTAATTCTACCTTGATGGTGTTTCCGCGATATATACATGGGAGGAAACAACATACTACTCGACTCTTTTTGGAACGTATGCTCTCGGAACCATACCGTGATGCACAACGCCGATCTTGCAGTGTCTGCCTCTGGAATGGCTGAATATCGCCGTGACACTTTCCTGTTTATTAAATGAAGCTGGGACGACACCTATAAAAGGTTAAGAAACTGAAACTAGTTGCGGAAAAAAGAAGACGCCTAAATAAATGCAGCCAAGTAGAAAAATACCATCTTGATTTAATTAATGTATGGCTGAGACACCCAATATGAAAATACTATGGCCATAACTTATCGTAAATGCGCGTCCACTGTCAGTGACGTGGTCGAGACAGGTGAGACTTGTACTGTGTCCGTAGACTGTGGGTGGCAAGGTCAGAAGAGTCGGCCACTGACTCGCCAAAATTACACTGAAGCGCCAGAGAAACTGGTATAGGCATGTGTATTCAAATATATACATATGTAAACAGGTAGATTTGGCGCTGCGGTCGGCAACGCCTATATAAGACAAGGGTCTGTCGCAGTTGCTAGATCGGTTACTGCTGCTACAATGGCAGGTTATCAAAATTTGAGTTTGAACATGGTATTACAGTCTGCGCACGAGCGATGGGACACAGCGTCTCCGAGGTAGCGACGAAGTGGGGATTTTCCCATATGACATTTCAAGAGTGTACCGTGAATATCAGGAATCCAATAAAACATAAAATCTCCGACATCGCTGCGACTGGAAAAAGATTCTGCAAGAACGAGGCCAACGACGACTGAAGAGAATCGTTCACGTGACAGAAATGCAACCTTTCCGCAAATTGTTGTAGACTTCAATGCTGCGCCGTCAACAAGTGTGAGCGTGCGAACCATTCAACGAAACATCATCGATATCAGCTTTCGGAGCCGAAGGCCCACTCATGTACCCTTGATGACTGCACGACACAAAGCTTTACGTCTCTTCTGGGCCTAAAACACCGACTCGTTTCAAATTGTATTGAGCTGATGGACGTGTATGGGTATGAAGAGAACTTCATGAATCCATGGACACGACATGTCAGCAGGGGACTATTCAAGCTGGTGGAGGCTCTGTAATGGTGTGGGGCGTGTGCAGTAGGAGCGATATGGGACCGCTGATAAGTCTATATACGACGTGTCCATTGTGCATTCCGACGGGCATCTCCAGCAGGACAATGCGACACCCCACACGTCCAGAATTGCTGCAGAGTGGCTCCAGAAACACATTTCTGATTTTAAAAACATTCGCCGGTCACCAAACTCCGCAGACATGAACATTATTGAGGATATCTGGGATGCCTTGCAACCTGCTGTTCGGAAGAGATCTCACGCCCTCGTACACTTATGGACTTATGGACAGCCCTGCAGGATTAATGGTGTCAATTCCCTCCAGCACTACTTCAGACATTAGCCGAGTGCATACCACGTCGTGTTGCGGCACTTCTGCGTACTCGCGAGGGCTCTTTACGATATCAGGCAGGTGTACAAGTTTCTATGGCTTTTCAGTGTACTTTCTGACGCATGTGAAAACTTGAAATATCTCTCCCTATTCCAGTCGTCAAAAGATCATCCAGTATTTGATCTTCTTTTTGCTCGGTGTTTGTATTTTGCTGCAATTGCGAAAAAGTAAGTTACGTGACGTGAATGGCTGGGAGCAAACATCTCGTTATTACGTAGACTACCGTAACAATAGTATTACTTATCTTCAAAATAAAATCACGTCAAATGGTCAACAGGTGTTTTGTACACTGAATCCATATTAGTGGATAACATGCGGCGGACCATTACAACACCAATGAGGAAAACTGTGTCTGAGGCAATCTGAGACGTTAGTGAGACATTCGGTCACAACCGCGACAGCATTTATGTGTTAAAAATGACTATATATTCACTTTGTTATACACGGTCCAGCCTCATTAATGTAACCACTGCCTCTCGACGTCAACGTGCAGTAACCACTCACAGGCAGCAGGTGGCAGCACTAGAAGAGGAAAACGTATCGCAGAAGAAAAACAATAGTGTGAAATAGATAGAATACGTAAATGGAAACGCGTGTCACACGCACGACACCCTGAAGTTGGTATAAACACGCCGGGTACACGGCTTTTCCACCTTTAGCGTCTGCGACGTTCGCCACGACTGTCTCAATGTAAGATCGCGCTCTCCTTGTAAAGCTGTATTACAAGAATGATGACCAGGCACACGTCGCTCTGCAGAAGTTCCGCACACTGAAGGGTTTGAAAAAAAGGCGTTGGTCCGATGACTGCCGTAGGTCTGGAGAAAATGGTTCGGAAATTCTAAAAGACGGGTTCTTTTGGTGCGCAACCAGGTAGAGGGAGGAAAAGAAATGATTCCACGTCTGTGGAAGCAGTGGCCACAGCAATGCAGGAGGAGACGAGTGGTGGTGTGCAAACGTGTAGCGCACGGAGGATTGCCCGAACACTGGACACACCCGCGAGCATAGCGTGTAACAGCCTAAGAAACATCCTTCTTGCCTATTCATTCAAAATTACCCATGTGCACGAGTTGCTTCCTGTTGACCTGCCAGCAAGGGACGCCTTTGCTTTAGAATTTCTTGCTCTCATGGAAGTGAACAATGATTGGCCGTGGAAAATTTTGTGGAGAGAACAAGCCAACTTCCATCTCACAGGATATGTCAATACACAGAACTGTCGAATATGGGCAACGGAAAATCCACACGCAAATCAGCGAGTACCACTTCTTGCTGAAAAAGTCGCTGTGTGGTGCGCCTTTACGGCATCATTTATCATAGGGCCACATTTATTCGAAGAGACAGGTGCTTCCGGTACTGTTGCCTGTACCGCCACTGGTAAGCGCTATGAGTGTCTTTTGCGCAACGACGCCATTCCAGCTCTCCAACAGCGTGGCTGTGTGGACGGGATCATTTTTATGCAAAATGGCGCACCTCCGCACATTGCAAATCCAGTTAAGCAGCTGCTGAAGCGAGAATTATCAGCCGCCATTTACCTACAGCCTGGCCGTCCCGATCACCTGATATTAATCCGTGTGACTTCTGTCTGTGGGCTATGTGAAAGATGATGTGTTTAGTGTTCCGATTAAAAACATAGATGAATTTAAGGCATGCATTACGCATCACATTCTGAACGTGACCCAGGAAACACTTTGATCAATTGTGGAACATGCTGTTTCTCGATTTCAATTTGTTGCAGAAAACGGTGGACAGCATATTGAACATCTTTTGCGACAGTCACACGGAAGTTAATAATCCGATTTGATTTTGATTCCTGCTTTTTAAGCGGATTTTGGCCTCAAGACAATTAAAAACCGATGTGATTGATGCTTTTTATGCGGTTTTAGGCCTCCGGACAATTAAAAACTGATTTTTCGCATCCATTATGGTGTGACCTTGCTGTGGTGGTTGGGCTTACGTAACTTACAGTATCACACCAGTACACCCATGCGCACTGAATAGTACACTTTGTTTACCGTCAAACGTACACCTTAAGCATAGTTGTCATTTGTAGTCGACCATTATTAAATTATGATGCTTACTGGCCATCTATTGCTACATTTTGTAACTATTTATTCCTCTTCTGCCGTACGTTTTCGCTCTTCTCCGACAGTATTCCGTTGCAATTTGACGTCATTCTGACCAGTGGTGTTATTTCTACAGCGGTCTGAAAGCTTAACTTTATATAAGTGGTATTCCCTGGGTGATATCGGCATTCTGGAAGAAACAGTGGATCAAAACAAGCATGCATGTATCCTTGGGGACGACGGCATCTATTAGCAAGGCAGTGCAACGCTTCACGCGGCTCACAGTGTAGGTGTATGGTTTGAAGATCACCAGGATTTAATCTGAATCGCGAATCTGTGGGACCAGTTCGATCGGGCAGTTCGCGCCATGAATCCTGAGGCGAGGCATCTGGAGCAGCCTGCCACGGCACTGGAGGCGGCGTGGCTCCATGTCCGGGTCGGCGCATTCCAGAGCCTCGCTGACTGCCTCCCTGCACGTCGCGCTGCAAAATATGGTTTTGAGGCTTTTGACAGGTGGTGACATTCACGTGATTGCACTGTGTAAATTCGGTTGTAATTGATTATACCTTAAACAGAACCTTTTATAAAAGTCATCTTGCAACAAATCATTTAATATTTTTGTGTAAAATTATTAACTTCGTAACATCTTGTTCAGAAATGTGTGTCAAATCTAATGGGACTTAACTGCTAAGGTCATCAGTCCCCTAAGCTTACACACTACCTACCCTAAATTATTCTAAGGACAAACACACACACCCATGCCCGAGGGAGGACTCGAACCTCCGCCGGGACCAGCCGCACAGTCCATGACAGCAGCGCCTTAGACCGCTCGGCTAATCCGGCGCGGATCGTAACATTTTACGCAGTTTACTTTTTACTAACATAATTTTTTTTCTGTTCTCTGCCTTTCGTTGTGTTACCATAATACACTACTGGCCATTAAAATTGCTACACCGAGAAGAAATGCAGATGTTAAATGGGTATTCATTGGACAAATACATTATACTAGAACTGACATGTGATTGCATTTTCACGCAATTTGGGTGCATAGATCCTGAGATATCAGTACCCAGAACAACCACCTCTGGCCGTAATGACGGCCTTGATACGCATGGGCATTGAGTCAAACAGGCCTTGGATGGCGTGTACAGGTACAGCTGCCCATGCAGCTTCAACACGATACCACAGTTCGTCAAGAGTATTGGGACTAGCCAGTTGCTCGGCCATCACTGACCACACGTTTTCAATTGGTGAGAGATCTGGAGAATGTTCTGGCCAGGGTAGCAGTCGAACAATTTCTGTATATAGAAAGGCCCGTACAGGACCTGCAATATGCGGTGTTGCATTATCTTGCTGAAATGTAGGGTTTCGCAGTGATCGAATGAAGGGTAGAGCCACGGATCGTAACACATCTGAAATGTAACGTCCACTGTTCAAAGTGCCGTCAATGCGAACAAGAGGTGATCGAGACGTGTAACCAACGGCACCCCATACCGTCACGCCGGGTGATACGCCAGTATGGCGATGACGAATACACGCTTCCAATGTGCGTTCACCGCGATGTCGCCAAACACGGATGCGACCATCGTGATGCTGTAAACAGAACCTGGATTCATCCGAAAAAATAACTTTTTGCCATTCGTGCACCCAGGTTCGTCGTTGAGTACACCATTGCAGGAGCTCCTGTCTGTGATGCAGCGTCCGAGCTGATAGTCCATGCTGCTGCAAACGTCGTCGAACTGTTCGTGCAGATGGTTGTTGTCTTGGAAACGTCCCCATCTGTTGACTCAGGGATCGAGACTTGGCTGCACGATCTGTTACAGCCGTGCTGATAAGATGCCTGGCATTTCGACGAGGCCGTTGGGATCCAACACGGCGTTCCGTATTACCCTCCTGAACACAGCGATTCCATATTCTGCTAACAGTCATTGGATCTCAACCAACGCGAGCAGCAACGGCGCGATCGATAAACCGTAATCGCTATAGGCTACAGTCCGACCTTTATCAAAGTCGGAAATGTGATGGTACGCATTTATCCTCCTTACACGAGGCATCACAACAACGTTTCACCAGGCAATGCCGGTCAACTGCTGTTCGTGTATGAGAAATCGGTTGGAAACTTTCCTCATGTCAGTACGTTGTAGGTGTCGCCACCGGCGCCAACCTTATGTGAATGCTCTGAAAAGCTAATCATTTGCATATCACAGCATCTTCTTCCTGTCGGTTAAATTTCGCGTCTGTAGCACGTCATCTTCGTGGTGTAGCAATTTTAATGGCCAGTAGTGTAATTTTGACACTTTTGAAATGCTTGAACTCTTGGCTTCATAACTGTATAACTAAAGTCGTCATGAACATTAGTATTTATACATAAGGAAAGTGCAAATGGTTCAAATGGTTCTTAGCACTTTTTTTTCACTTGCTGCCCTGATGTTACGACCCACCACCCGATTGCTTAAGGTGGGCGTTATTGACCACTCGGCCGCTGCGATCGGTACATGGGCGCTGATGTGGCTGAGCCTCCACACCAGTTCCCGCATCCGATCGCACCGTTGCCCGAGTCCCGCCACGTGGAGGCGGGTCATAGTTGATGGTGTTTTGTTTTTGTCTCTTTTATTATGTTTTTTTCTGCTTTGTTATCTTTGTTTGCTATTTGTCTTTCTTTTCTTTAAGGCAGCTTTCCCAAATCGTTTAACAAAAATTTACTTGAAATTTAAATTTTGAAAAAGGAATACAAAAATATAGTTTAGAGTGAAGGAGAGAAGATAGGAAAGGAAGAAATTTATAGTCCCTCCACCCTGGGGAACTGAGGATGGAAGCCTTGGAATTAGTCGTCAAGCTATTGATCCTCAGGCTCCAATCTAAGCACTATGGGACTTAACATCTGAGGTCATCAGTCCCCTAGAACTACTTAAACCTAACTAACCTAAGGACGTCACACACATCCATGCCCGAGGCAGGATTCGAACCTGCGACCGTAGCTGTGGCGCAGTTCCAGACTGTAGCGCCTAGAACCGCTCGGCCACAGCGACCGGCTAAGGCAAGCTTTGTACAGAATTTGTGTTTCGTTAACAGTGAAGTACCACATAGTTACATATTTTGTCTGATGTTAGTAACTGGTGTACCGGGTGATCAAAAAGTCAGTATAAATTTGAAAACTTAATAAACCACGGAATAATGTAGATAGAGAGGTACCCGTGGTCTAGGGGCAGTCTGCCGTCGGCAGTGACACAGTGCGGACCGTGTTGCCTGCCGGCCCCCTGTGGTGCGCGCGCCTGTTTGTTTACGCCGGAGCAGCTTCGCGTGTGCGGTGTTGTGAGTCTAGAACGAGATGGCACACTCGTACAGAAAAACGACCTTGAAGTTCAGTTTTGCGAATGACTACACGACCAGAGCCACACGAGTTCGAACGTTTCTTAAGAGAAGAGGTAAAAATCAATCCACAGGAAATCGTGGGAATCAATTTATCGATCGTTTCAAGCGTCGTCTACGTCAAGCTTGTTGACGAGGCTGCTTGCGAAAGACTTCTACAACGATCACCGAACGGGTATCGTTTCTGTCATGCCGACGGGAATGTTGGTGTGGTTACGGTCGATCACGCGGGAATGGGGATCCGCACTATACGAGTCTTCGAACTTCCTTTTGAGGTCCCGTCTGAACTTGTTACCGACGCCTTTCGACCATACGGTACAGTTCTATCCCATGTGGCCGAAAAATAGACGAGTTTTACCACGTACCCCGTTTTAAATGTGGTGAGACAAATACGGATAGAACTGCGAAAGCACGTCCCCTCTTATTTGTGCATAGGAGGTTGTCGAGCGATTATAATCTATAATGGGCAACCTCGCACTTGCTCGGGGTGCGGGAAAGAAGGTCACGTCCGCTCGGAATGCCTCCAGCGACGTTTAGTGCAAACCCCACGGGATGACGTTCAGACACCACAACAGATGACTGTCTTACCGTTGACCTTTGTGGAAGCCCAGAGAGGCGAAGTGAGGGAGATTTCCGATGGGCACCAGCAGCTGTCCCCTATAGAGAACATGGACACCAACGGACTGGAACTCCGACCACCGGTTCCACCACAGCAGACACAGGACACCACACAAGAGATGCAGCTGACAGCCGCTCCAGGCTGATCCGTGGTGGCTGCCAGTGCTTCCACCGAGAGCGTGATAGGCCAGGCCCAAGACGGAGGATACGCAACCCAAACAGCCGAGGCGGAAGCAACAGGAACAGAATGAAAATACGAACGCGACGATTGAAGATAGTCCTGGCCAGAGGCCGGGAGGGGTCGGGAAATGTTGAACAACTTAGTGTGGTGAGGAGCGCCGGGGGTGCAGATAGACGCTTAATGACACCGCCCTCCAACTGATGAACACACGCCACGCGTACCGCATTGCCACGATAAACACTAATGGCATTCGGACACCGCTTAAAATTCAAATGCTGAAAGATATGTTGCGCGCTGCGGACGTGGATATTGTACTCCTACAAGAAGTGCTTTCACATCGTCGCCAGAGTTCTACGGCTACGAGGCACATTATTCAGTGCACGATGAAAGTGGATGCGGTGTGGCGATTCTCACCAGGGATGGAATAGGACTGGAGGACGCCATGTCTCTCCCTTCGGCACGTGGCATAGCGATCACTGTCGACGGCGTTCGTTTCATCAATTTATACGCGCCATCTGGCTCCACAAAACGAAGAGAAAGGGCGACATTTTACACCGAAGAGATAGCACCGTTGTTCACTGGACACTATGATAACTACACTCCTGGAAATGGAAAAAAGAACACATTGACACCGGTGTGTCAGACCCACCATACTTGCTCCGGACACTGCGAGAGGGCTGTACAAGCAATGATCACACGCACGGCACAGCGGACACACCAGGAACCGCGGTGTTGGCCGTCGAATGGCGCTAGCTGCGCAGCATTTGTGCACCGCCGCCGTCAGTGTCAGCCAGTTTGCCGTGGCATACGGAGCTCCATCGCAGTCTTTAACACTGGTAGCATGCCGCGACAGCGTGGACGTGAACCGTATGTGCAGTTGACGGACTTTGAGCGAGGGCGTATAGTGGGCATGCGGGAGGCCGGGTGGACGTACCGCCGAATTGCTCAACACGTGGGGCGTGAGGTCTCCACAGTACATCGATGTTGTCGCCAGTGGTCGGCGGAAGGTGCACGTGCCCGTCGACCTGGGACCGGACCGCAGCGACGCACGGATGCACGCCAAGACCGTAGGATCCTACGCAGTGCCGTAGGGGACCGCACCGCCACTTCCCAGCAAATTAGGGACACTGTTGCTCCTGGGGTATCGGCGAGGACCATTCGCAACCGTCTCCACCGTTAGGCCGTCTTCCGCTCACGCCCCAACATCGTGCAGCCCTCCTCCAGTGGTGTCGCGACAGGCGTGAATGGAGGGACGAATGGAGACGTGTCGTCTTCAGCGATGAGAGTCGCTTCTGCCTTGGTGCCAATGATGGTCGTATGCGTGTTTGGCGCCGTGCAGGTGAGCGCCACAATCAGGACTGCATACGACCGAGGCACACAGGGCCAACACCCGGCATCATGGTGTGGGGAGCGATCTCCTACACTGGCCGTACACCACTGGTGATCGTCGAGGGGACACTGAATAGTGCACGGTACATCCAAACCGTCATCGAACCCATCGTTCTACCATTCCTAGACCGGCAAGGGAACTTGCTGTTCCAACAGGACAATGCACGTCCGCATGTATCCCGTGCCACCCAACGTGCTCTAGAAGGTGTAAGTCAACTACCCTGGCCAGCAAGATCTCCGGATCTGTCCCCCGTTGAGCATGTTTGCGACCGGATGAAGCGTCGTCTCACGCGGTCTGCACGTCCAGCACGAACGCTGTTCCAACTGAGGCGCCAGGTGGAAATGGCATGGCAAGCCGTTCCACAGGACTACATCCAGCATCTCTACGATCGTCTCCATGGGAGAATAGCAGCCTGCATTGCTGCGAAAGGTGGATATACACTGTACTAGTGCCGACATTGTGCATGCTCTGTTGCCTGTGTCTATGTGCCTGTGGTTCTGTCAGTGTGATCATGTGATGTATCTGACCCCAGGAATGTGTCAATAAAGTTTCCCCTTCCTGGGACAATGAATTCACGGTGTTCTTATTTCAATTTCCAGGAGTGTATATACTGGGCGGCGACTTTAATTGTGTCGTCGACAAAAAGGACCAAGTACCTCATTACGTGCCATGCATGGAACTGCGTGAGTTGATTACCGAAATGGCGCTTCTGGATACCTGGGAACTGCAGCATGGCGACAGACCGGGTTACACGTTTGTAACGGGACACTCGGCGAGTAGACTTGATAGAGTGTATGTGACACGAGCTCTACGGACGGCGATACTGGAAGCCGAAATCTGGCCAGCGGCTTTTACGGATCATATGGCGTACGTCTGTACGATTTCACTAACGCGTCAGAAGATATGGCGGAGTAAGGGTTCCTGGAAAATGAATTGTGCACTTTTACGTGACACTGCATGTCGCCGGTCGATAGAGGCGGCATGGGAGACCTGCGTTCGCCGCCAATGAGCATACACCTCAGTTCTCCAGTGGTGGATCAAATGCGCAAAACCAGCGTTACGGAGAACGTTGATACGATACGGGCAGGACAATTCGCAGTGGAACCGCACGACGGCTAATTTTTATTTTACAGCCTTGAGGGAGCTGATGACCCAACAACCATCGCCGGAAAGGCACACGGCCATGCGCAGGATAAAAGCCAAGTTATTACAGCTGACGAGACTAAGAATGGAAGGTATAAGGGTCCGGGCGAGATTGGCGGAGACAGTTGCTTCCGAAACCCCCTCCATGCACCACGTAGTACGTGAACGCCAACGACGACGCAGGACATTGATCAGGGAACTAATCTCTGAAACTGGCCAGCAAGTTGTGAACCAGCGTGATATTGCTAATGTGTTTACTGACTATTTCAGCCAGTTATTTGGACCTGTACAAGTGAACCACGAGACACGACATGATGTCATCTCGGAAATGCCAGATAGAGGACCACCACTGGATGCAGAGACTTTCATCACAGCGATAACAGAGGACGAGCTGACGGATGCAATTGCCAGGGGGGCTCCGAACAAGTTCCCAGGACAGGACGGCTTCCCAATTGAATTTTACCGCGCCTTTGCATACCTCTTGGGACGGACCTGGATTCAGATGTACAACGAACTCCTGTTACCACAGACTGAGATACCTGCCGAATTCACGGAGGGTATCATCATCCCAATACCCAAACCACGCGGTGGCAGAAGGCCAGGACATTATAGACCACTCATTCTCTTGAACTGCGACTATAAGATTTTCGCGCGCATCCTTGGGGCCCGCCTACGGTCTTCAATTTCTGATAGACTCCTCATAGATCAAAATTGCTCGCCGGTAACAGTAAGGTACATACGGCGCTCGGTGACTACCGAGATATCATCGCATTAGCAGCGGCATGCCGAGTACGTGGGGCACTAGTCGCTATTGACTTTGATCATGCGTTCGACAGAGTGGGTCATATCTTTTTGCACGCGGTGATGGGCAGATTGGGAATCCCACAGGACTTCAGTCTAGTGATCATGCGACTGTTACACGGCGTGCGATCAAAGGTCTCGGTGAATGGACGGGGCACTGACTACATTGTTATTTCAAGGTCAGTTCGTCAAGGTTGCCCCCTTTCGATATTTTTGTATGCAATGGCTTTGGAACCCTGTCT
The DNA here is from genome assembly GCF_023864345.2 of Schistocerca serialis cubense. NCBI lineage: Eukaryota > Metazoa > Arthropoda > Insecta > Orthoptera > Acrididae > Schistocerca > Schistocerca serialis. The sequence continues at coordinate 437,572,593 of NC_064646.1, forward strand.
ATATGGTCTCCGAAGACGGTTGGAGGGAGTGCCGTTGCCACAACTGACCTTTCATTGCCGCGCTTATTCTGACGATGTGATGCTGGTGGCAAGGACAGGCGACGAAGTACGTACGGCGTTGGCATGGATACAGCGATACGGGATGGCGGCAGGAAGCGTGCTTAATCTACAGAAATCGCGCTGCATGAATGTCGGTCGAGGATTACAACCGGGGGAGGAAGGCCCGCTCATGCTAGTTAAGACCATAAAATGTCTAGGTGTTAAATTCCACACGGATGTGCAGCGGACAGCAGCGGATAACTACCGACGCATATTGATGCTGATGCGGACAATGGTGATGTTACAGAAATTAAGAGCGTTGGATATGATTCAGAGGGTGACCTATGTTAACGTATACCTAGCTCCGAGACTCACGTAGCGCATGTCCTGCCTTTAACGCGCACAATGGCATCACGGATACAAGCAATTTTCGGAACCTACGTGTGTGTGGGACATCTGTTTAAGATCCAATACACAACGCTTACGCTACCACCTGGAGAGGGTGGACTTGGTCTAGTGAACGTATATGAAAAGGCACGGGCGTTATTCGTCAGTACGATTTTCCGACAGTGGCGCGGTCAATTTCGCAATATCTCGGGTGCGTTGGCCGATGTACTAGCGCCCACTTCAATGCTGCCCCCAGTCAACGTGGGACATATTTCACCGAAGCTGTCACATTTCAAGTCTTTTTTTTTTTGGAGCTTAGCTATGTCCGAGATTTCTTCCCAACAACACGACTACCGACGACGCGAGACGTATACCAACTCTTACTGCGCCGGTGCCCCAGGAATACCCTGGAAAAGAAGTACCCAGACAAGAATTGGCGACGGATATGGCGCGTTATACGGAACGTTTTCCTCCCAACGTCGGTGCGCTCAACATGGTATGTGGTGGTAAATAGGAAGTTCGCAACGAATCAACGGCGGCACGCGAGTCATTTGGCAGGCACTCCACTATGTTTAGGCTGCGCAACAGTGGACACTGATGAACATCGTTTAGCATGTAGTGGCACGGCTCCAGTGTGGCACTTAACACAGCAGATATTGGCGTTCCTGTTACGCTCCGCCCCTCACACAATTTCGTCAGACACACTTTTTTTCCCCCAAGAATCATATTTTCCGGTCCAAAAAACCAATGCAGTGACGTGGGTACGGAGAATGGTGGTGGGCTACGTGTATAACGAATCGAAAAAGGATAAAATTGATTTTTGGCATTTTCTCCTGGATGGACACACGAAGTTGCAACAGCATAAGAGATATGGGCAAGACTTCGCTAATTACTTGCGACTTACATTTACCGACCCGCCGGCCAGATGGGGTGTGACGGGTGAGAGATGAGATAGACGAAGAAGCCGAGATAGACATCGATCACACTTACGGACCCTTAGTTAATTTCGAGAAGACGACCCAGTCTTACACCAACGTCTGGAGAACGAGTCGATAGATGGCTCTCTTGCTCTATCGAACGTCGGGTCGTGAGCAGGTGTCGCCCCCGACACGAATTTCATTTCATTGCTACAGGAGCATGTTTCTTTTGTATCTGTACTATCCTCAATGCCTTCCTGTCTTTCATTTGGGCATTTTCAGTTTTCTTCATTTCCTTAATTAATTAATTTTCTAATTAGCCACTATTTGTCAATATATGGACATTGTAGACACAATTTATGCGGTAGTACAACAAAATGTAGGTCAGCAAAGGTGGTAAGACTGACACTGAAAAAAAAAAAAATGGGTAGCGTCTTTGATTCATAATCAAAAAGTTTTCGGTCCCGGGTTCGATCCCCGCCACTGCCTAAATTTTGGTAAATAATCAGCATTAGCGGCCGAAGACTTCCGGCATAAGAAGTCAGCTCGTTGGCAGAAAGGCCTTGTCAAAGAGGGCGGAGGATAGAGGTTCAGGGCACTCTCTCGTCCTATGGGTTGGAAATTGCCCCTAAAGGTGGAAGAATCAGCAATGATCAACGACATGAGGATGCAGAAGGCAATGGAAACCACTGCATTAAAGATACGTAACGTGTATCCACAGGACATGTGACCTGTAATTGAAGAAGTGTCATGATGATCTCTCCATTGGCAAAAGATTCCGGAATAGTCCCCCCCATTCGGATCTCCGCGAGAGGACTGCCAAGGGGGAGGTTACCATGAGAAAAAGATTGAATAATCTACGAAAGGATAACGTTCTACGAGTCGGGGCGTGGAATGTCAGAAGCTTGAACGTGGTAGGTAAAACTAGAAAATCTGAAAAGGGAAATGCAAAGGCTCAATCTAGATATAGCAGGGGTCAGTGAAGTGAAGTGGAAGGAAGACAAGGATTTCTGGTCAGATGAGTATCGGGTAATATCAACAGCAGCAGAAAATGGTATAACAGGTGTAGGATTCGTTATGAATAGGAAGGTAGGGCAGAGGGTGTGTTACTGTGAACAGTTCAGTGACCGGGTTGTTCTAATCAGAATCGACAGCAGACCAACAGCGACAACGATAGTTCAGGTATACATGCCGACGTCGCAAGCTGAAGATGAACAGATAGAAAAAGTGTATGAGGATATTGAAAGGGTAATGCAGATTGTAAAGGGGGACGAAAATCTAATAGTCATGGGCGACTGGAATGCAGTTGTAGGGGAAGGAGTAGAAGAAAAGGTTAGAGGAGAATATGGGCTTGGGACGAGGAATGAAAGAGGAAGCCGGCCGAAGTGGCCGTGCGGTTAAAGGCGCTGCAGTCTGGAACCGCAAGACCGCTACGGTCGCAGGTTCGAATCCTGCCTCGGGCATGGATGTTTGTGATGTCCTTAGGTTAGTTAGGTTTAACTAGTTCTAAGTTCTAGGGGACTAATGACCTCAGCAGTTGAGTCCCATAGTGCTCAGAGCCATTTCAACCATTTTGAAGCCAATGAAAGAGGAGAAAGACTAATTGAGTTCTGTAACAAGTTTCAGCTAGTAATAGCGAATACCCTGTTCAAGAATCACAAGAGGAGGAGGTATACTTGGAAAAGGCCGGGAGATACGGGAAGATTTCAATTGGATTACATCATGGTCAGACAGAGATTCCGAAATCAGATACTGGATTGTAAGGCGTACCCAGGAGCAGATATAGACTCAGATCACAATATAGTAGTGATGAAGAGTAGGCTGAAGTTCAAGACATTAGTCAGGAAGAATCAATACACAAAGAAGTGGGATACGGAAGTACTAAGGAATGACGAGATACGTTTGAAGTTCTCTAACGCTATAGATACAGCAATAAGGAATAGCGCAGTAGGCAGTACAGTTGAAGAGGAATGGACATCTCAAAAAAGGACCATCACAGAAGTTGGGAAGGAAAACATAGGTACAAAGAAGGTAGCTGCGAAGAAACCATGGATAACAGAAGAAATACTTCAGTTGATAGATGAAAGGAGGAAGTACAAACATGTTCCGGGAGAATCAGGAATACAGAAATACAACTCGCTGAGGAATGAAATAAATAGGAAGTGCAGGGAAGCTAAGACGAAATGGCTGCAGGAAAAATGTGAAGACATCGAAAAAGATATGATTGTCGGAAGGACAGACTCAGCATACAGGAAAGTCAAAACAACCTTTGGTGACATTAAAAGCAACGGTGGTAACATTAAGAGCGCAACGGGAATTCCACTGTTAAATGCAGAGGAGAGAGCAGATAGGTGGAAAGAATACATTGAAAGCCTCTATGAGTGAAGATTTGTCTGATGTGATAGAAGAAGAAACAGGAGTCGATTTAGAAGAGATAGGGGATCCAGTATTAGAATCGGAATTTAAAAGAGCTTTGGAGGACTTACGGTCAAATAAGGCAGAAGGGATAGATAACATTCAATCAGAATTTCTAAAATCATTGGGGGAAGTGGCAACAAAACGACTATTCACGTTGGTGTGTAGAATGTATGAGTCTGGCGATATACCATCTGACTTTCGGAAAAGCATCATCCACACAATTCCGAAGACGGCAAGAGCTGACAAGTGCGAGAATTATCGCACAATCAGCTTAACAGCTCATGCATCGAAGCTGCTTACCAGAATAATATACAGAGGAATGGAAAAGAAAATTGAGACTGCGCTAGGTGACGATCAGTTTGGCTTTAGGAAAAGTAAAGGGACGAGAGAGGCAATTCTGACGTTATGGCTAATAATGTAAGCAAGGCTAAAGAAAAATCAAGACACTTTCATAGGATTTGTCGACCTGGAAAAAGCGTTCGACAATATAAAATGGTGCAAGCTGTTCGAGATTCTGAAAAAAGTAGGGGTAAGCTGTAGGGAGAGACGGGTCATATACAATGTGTACAACAACCAAGAGGGAATAATAAGAGTGGACGATCAAGAACGAAGTGCTCGTATTAAGAAGGGTGTAAGACAAGGCTGTAGCCTTTCGCCCCTACTCTTCAGTCTGTACATCGAGGAAGGAATGATGTAAATAAAAGAAAGGTTCAGGAGTGGAATTAAAATTCAAGGTGAAAGGATATCAATGATACGACTCGCTGATGGCATTGCTATCCTGAGTGAAAGTGAAGAAGAATTAAATGATCTGCTGAACGGAATGAACAGTCTAATGAGTACACAGTATGGTTTGAGAGTAAATCGGAGAAAGGCGAAGGTAACGAGAAGTAGTAGAAATGAAAACAGTGAGAAACTTAACATCAGGATTGATGGTCACGAAGTCAGTGAAGTTAAGGAATTCTGCTACCTACGGACTAAAATAACCAATGTCGGACGGAGCAAGGAGGACATCAAAAGCTGACTCGCTATGGCAAAAAAGGCATTTCTGGCCAAGAGAAGTCTACTAATATCAAATACCGGCCTTAATTTGAGGAAGAAATTTCTGAGGATGTACGTCTGGAGTACAGCATTGTATGGTAGTGAAACATGGACTGTGGGTAAACCGGAACAGAAGAGAATCGAAGCATTTGAGATGTGGTGCTATAGACCAATGTTGAAAACTAGGTGGACTGATAAGGTAAGGAATGAGGAGGTTCTACGCAGAACCGGAGAGGAAAGGAATATGTGGAAAACACTGATAAGGAGAAAGGGCAGGATGATAGGACATCTGCTAAGACATGAGGGAATGACTTCCATGGTGCTAGAGGGAGCTGTAGAGGGCAAAAACTGTAGAGAAAGACAGAGATTGGAATACGTCAAGCAAATAATTGAGGACGTAGGTTGCAAGTGCTGCTCTGAGATGAAGAGGTTAGCACAGGAAAGGAATTTGTGGCGGTCCGCATCAAACCAGTCAGTAGACTGATGACAAAAAAAGAGAGATAAAAATTGACACATATGGTTGGAGTGACATGGGGTTTTATTCGAACAAAACAAATTTCAGAAAATGTCCGACAGACGGCGCTGGACAGCAAAACGTCAGTAACTCCCACCGTGACGGGTGAGAGGTACGCCGATATGTTACAGAATCGCATCATACCCAACCTGGCTGATAAACACCTGCTGGAACGTACGATGTTTATGCAGGATGGCGCTCCACCCCATATTGCTAGACGCGTGAAAGATCTCTTGCGCGCGTCGTTTGGTGATGATCGTGTGCTCAGCCGCCACTTTCGTCATGCTTGGCCTCCCAGGTCCCCAGACCTCAGTCCGAGCGATAATTGGCTTTGGGGTTACCTGAAGTCGCAAGTGTATCGTGATCGACCGTCATCTCTAGGGATCCTGCAATACAACATCCGACGCCAATGCCTCACCATAATTCCGGACATGCTTTACAGTGGTGTTCACAACATTATTCCTCGACTACAGCTATTGTTGAGGAATGATGGTGGACATATTGAGCATTTCTTGTGAAGAACATCATCTTTGCTTTGTCTTACTGTGTTATGCTAATTATTGCTATTCTGATCAGATGAAGCGCCATCTGTCGGACATTTTTGAACTTCTGTATTTTTTTGGTTCTAATAAAACCCCATGTCATTCCAAGCATGTGTGTCAATTTGTACCTCTCTATCTACATTATTCCGTGATTTATTCAGTTTTCAAATTTATACTGTCTTTTTGATCACCCAGTACATATGAAAACAATTTCAAAGCAAGGCTAAAACCTCTTATTAGTATTCAGAAGTATTAGCTACTTACTCAAAAGCATATCAAAATACCCGTGTGTCTCCTGCTACACGAACTGTGGGTATCGAACACTTCAATTGTTTCTCTCAGAGAGAATTACGTTTCAAAGTATCGCTTGTCTGGGTCGTCCTAGTTCCAGCTGCCGCTTATAATGATGTGTGTGTTGCGGACGAGATTTTTCATGTACGTGCAGTTGGCGAGAAGGCTGAGCCCTTACCTGTTAGACGGCCGCTAATCAAACAAAACGCCACGCAGCCCACCAGCCGGAGATACATCACGGCTTAATGCCGGCAGTCAGCGCGCTCGTCACAGCCGCTGTTTAATATCCCACGGGTCGGGTCGAACACCTGCGGCCTTAATGGCCCTTCTCTTCCCACCCTCTGGTAATCGTCTCAAACTCCCGCACCGACTCGCAGCTAGCTCGTTTTTACTCTCTGAAGTCCCCATAATGACTCCCAGATGCAGATGTCGCCAGCGCACCAAATGCTAACGGCGCCGTATTTATTTACGCGGTGTAATTACTCCCTCGCTTCAGTTAAGATTATTTTTTAGTTGAATTTGCGGAGGAAGCAGTAATTACCGATTACGACGCAGTATATGCGGCACTTGCACACGTGCGACTTTGGGTAATGACGTTTAGTGCGCCTGTGCTATTGGTAGATTACAGCCCGTATGACATCTTACGCAACTGTTTGGAATATATTGCACATTAAGGAGGGGAAGCCGATGCTTATAGTACATATTGTCTGGTCTTTCTCCTTGTTGATACGTAGAATAATGTTAAAAACAGTGCCGCACGGGAGTAGCCGAGAGGTTTAAGGCGCTGCAGTCATGGACTGTGTGGCTGGTCCCGGCGGAGGTTAGAGTCGTCCCTCGGGCATGGGTGTGTGTGTGTGTTTGTCCTACAAGGGAACCTCCACATCGCACCCCCCTCAGATTTAGTTATAAGTTGGCACAGTGAATAGGCCTTGAAAAACTGAACACAGATCAATCGAGAAAACAGGAAGAAATTGTGTGGAACTATGAAAGAAAAAGCAAAATATACAAACTGTATATTCCATGTGCAAGATAGGCAACATCAAGGATAGTGTGAGCGCAGGAGCGCCGTGGTCCCGTGGTTAGCTTGAGCAGCTGCGGTACGAGAGGTCCTTGGTTCAAGTCTTCCCTCGAGTGAAAAGATTACGTTTTTTATTTTCGCAAAGTTATAATCTGTCCGTTCGTTCATTGACGTCTCTGTTCACTGTAATAAGTTTAGTGTCTGTGTTTTGCGACCGCACCGCAAAACCGTGCGAATAGTAGACGAAAGGACGTGCCTCTCCAATGGGAACCGAAAACACTTGATCGCAAGGTCATAGGTCAACCGATTCCTCCACAGGAAAACACGTCTGATATATTCTATACGACACTGGTGACGGCATGTGCGTCACATGACAGGAATATGTTGTCGACCCACCTAACTTGTACACTTGGCGACTGGATAAAAGTATTCTTCTACCTTGCCCTATTTAGGTTTTCTTGTGGATGTGACAATCACTCCCAAAAAAGTGATGAAAACTTAAGAGTTTGTCACATAAACTGCCACAAATGAATGCAACAGTTTCACAGTCCCACAGTTTTCCTTGTGCTCTGTCAAAACATATGTTTTTAACGTTTTCAAATTTTTCCGTTTAGGTGTAGCGTCCCAGTACTACGGCGCAGTTACCTCGCATCGGACGGACGGACGGACAGATAATAATTGTCTGAAAATAAAAAATTAAACTTTTCACTCGAGGAAAGACTTGATCCAAGGACCTCTCGTTCCGCAGCTGTTCACGCTAACCACGGGACCACGGCGCTCCTGAGCTCAGACTACCCTTGATGTTGCCTATCTTGCGCATGGACTACTCAGTTTGTATATTTTGCTTATTTTTTTCATAGTTTCACACAAATTCTTCCTGTTTTCTCGATCGATCTGTGTTCAGTTTTTCAAGGCCTATCCACTGTGCCAACTTATAACTAAATCTGAGGGGGTTGCGATGGGGAGGTTCCCTTGTTAGTACGATTTAGGTTCAGTAGTGTGTAACCTTAGGGACTGATAACCTTAGCAGTTAAGTCCCATAGGATTTCACACACATTTGAACATTTTTGTTAAAACACCGTTCCCATACTGATGAATTGTAGACATTCTGTATATAACATACCGAGACAAGAAACTTCAAGCATTGTAACTTACATCAAAGAGGCTCTGTTTGCCACAAAATGAACCAATAATTCTTATGTAAACTGGCGGGACCATCACTGGTAGGTGTTTACGCGTCAGTTGAAGTGCATTTGGTATGGATGTAAAGGGATGAAAAAGTTACACCGACAAATTTCGAGGGGATGTAGAAGGTGTCTTACGGAGCAAAATGAGGATAGGAACCAGTCTCCAGAAACGACATCCAGTGACGCTATACAGCGTTGAAGTATTATGACGTTCTTAGATAATACAAATCTCCTTCATCATAACCAACATGGATTCCGCAAACAGAGATCATGTGAAACTGAGCTCGCCCTATTTGCCCAAGAAATTCACAGTGCCGTAGACACTGGCGAGCAGATTGATGCCGTATTCCTGGACTTCAGGAAGGCATTTGATACGGTTCCGCACTTACGTTTAGTGAAAAAAATACGAGCTTACGGAATATCGGACCAGGTTTGTGATTGGATTCAGGATTTCCTAGAAGAAAGAACACAACATGTCATTCTTAACGGTTCAAAATCTGCAGATGTAGAGGTAATTTCGGGAGTACCGCAGGGAAGCGTGATAGGACCTTTATTGTTTACAATATACATAAATGACTTAGTTGACAACATCGGTAGCTCCGTGAGGCTATTTGCGGATGACACGGTTGTCTACAAGAAGGTAGCAACATCAGAAGACTCGTACGTACTCCAGGAGGACCTGCAGAGGATTAATGCATGGTGCGACAGCTGGCAGCTTTCCCTAAACGTAGATAAATGTAATATAATGCGCATACATAGGGGCAGAAATCCATTCCAGTACGATTATGCCATAGGTGGTAAATCATTGGAAGCGGTAACGACCGTAAAATACTTAGGAGTTACTATCCGGAGCGATCTGAAGTGGAATGATCACATAAAACAAATAGTGGGAAAAGCAGGCGCCAGGTTGAGATTCATAGGAAGAATTCTAAGAAAATGTGACTCATCGACGAAAGAAGTAGCTTACAAAACGCTTGTTCGTCCGATTCTTGAGTATTGCTCATCAGTATGGGACCCTTACCAGGTTGGATTAATAGAAGAGATAGACATGATCCAGCGAAAAGCAGCGCGATTCGTCATGGGGACATTTAGTCAGCGCGAGAGCGTTACGGAGATGCTGAACAAGCTCCAGTGGCGGACACTTCAAGAAAGGCGTTACGCAATACGGAGAGGTTTATTATCGAAATTACGAGAGAGCACATTCCGGGAAGAGATGGGCAACATATTACTACCGCCCACATATATCTCGCGTAATGATCACAACGAAAAGATCCGAGAAATTAGAGCAAATACGGAGACTTACAAGCAGTCGTTCTTCCCACGCACAATTCGTGAATGGAACAGGGAAGGGGGGATCAGATAGTGGTACAATAAGTACCCTCCGCCACACACCGTAAGGTGGCTCGCGGAGTATAGATGTAGATGTAGATGTAGAAGTTGTAGGTGCCGGCGCCTGCAAATGTATTTACATATCGAGTGATTCCACGACAATGTTACAAACTTTCAGGGATGATGTAGAAGGATAAGTGTATCAATTTAAGTTAAGACATCCTGGCATGGAAACGAACGAGTCGAAATTTATAAACGAAAATCGTTCTGAAGCGTCTGACAGTGGAATACATGTACTGTTACTGTTTGTGTAAACAACTTTCAGAGGAGTTAGTATGAACCAAAACAACTAAAAAATGTTCATTAAGCATGGGCTCTAAAGTGCGTACGTGGGGAGCTACGAGTACTTGTTCATTTTCCGTACCGTGAAATGCATATCTTCTCTCGAACTTGTGCTCATAGCTGTAAAGTTAATAATTTTAGTGCTCATGTTTACTGGACATTTTTTTGTTTTGGTCCATAATTTACCACCTCTGAAAGTTGCCTACCCTACAAGCTTAACAACAACAGTATCGGTACGTACATTCCACCCATAATAAGTAGCATCAGAACGATTTTCACTTATAACTTTCCACTCGATCGTTTCCGGACCAGGGTTCCGTATCTCAAATTGATAGTTTTATCCATTACACCAGAAAGTCCGTACCATCATCACGGAATCACCCTGTATGAAAATACACATCCAAGCGCCGGCGCATACAACTTCGACGCTCTGTAGCGTCGTTGGAAGACGACACTGGTTCCTATCCTCATTTTGTTCCGCCAAGACTTCTTCTACACTCCCTCGAAGTTTGTCGGTGTAATTTTGAAATGCGCTATTTATGAAAAATACGACCAGTGAAATTTGCGCCGATATAAAAATCTGAGAGATTCCGTTGGCCAGGCAAACCTACATCTTCATTAAAACTCTCCAAACAAAGAGTACTCTAGGGCACTGGCCCCTTACTTAGCTCGCACTTATCGCAACTCTCTCGCCCAGTGCGAAGTGCCAAGTGATTGGAAAAAGCCGGCCGCGGTGGTCTAGCCGTTCTAGGCGCTCAGTCCGGAACCGCGCGACTGCTACGGTCGCAGGTTCGAATCCTGCCTCGGGCATGGATGTGTGTGATGTCCTTAGGTTAGTTAGGTTTAAGTAGTTCTAAGTTCTAGAGGACTGATGACCACAGATGTTTAGTCCCATAGTGCTCAGAGCCATTTGAATCATTTGATTGGAAAAAAGTGCAGGTGACTCCTGGACATAAGAAGAGTAAAAGAACGGACTTGCAAAACCACAGACCAATATCCTTAACATCTGGTTGCTGCAGAATTCTTGAACATATTCTGAGCTCGAAAATAATAAATTTCCTGGAGACCGGAAACCTTGTGTCCACGAATCAGCACAGTTTTAGAAAGCATCACTCATATGAAGCTCAGCTTGCCTTCTCATATAACATGCTGCAAACTATAGAAGAAGGGCATCAGGCAGATTCCATTTATTTGTAGATCTCCGAAAAGCATTTGACACGGAAGCTGTGGTATCGATAGCTACGATGCCACGGCGTAGGTACAAGTTCTTAGGTTGGCGCTACGAGAGCGGACGATCCACACAGACGACAGAGCCCTCTAGCCGGCGCTGTACAGCACGATGAGCGCCGCTCCTCCAGATTCAGCCCATCTGATGCCGAGCAGACGACCAACCAACATTGTTTCATTTCCATAGTGGGCGAGCCACTACAGATTTTGCCTGTGTAACTTCTGTTAGCTTTGATACATCCTGCTTCGTACGTGCTCATCATAGCCAAAGTTATGTAACCATATTTTATTACTTGTCGTACCTAGAGTAAACATCTTCTACTTTACATGCAGTACCGACGTATTTCTACCTCACCTGCTCCTACTAGCTTCCTACATTCGGCCTACCCTCCAAATTAGAGGAGCAGACCCACGTGCCGCCTTCCAGGCGGGATACAAAACATAATCGTATTGGAGACCGTTAACGAAGGTATAAGCATACGGAATAGGTTCACAGATACGCGGGTGACTGGAAGACGACTTAAGTAATAAAACCCAATATGTTGTCTTGCACGGCGAGGCTTCATCAGAGACTAGGATACTGCCAGGAGCGCCCCAGGGAAATGTGACAGGAACGCTGTTGTTTTATATGCACATAAATGATCTGGCGGATCTGCGACTGTTTGGTGACGATGCTGTGGTGCACGAGAAACTTTCAACAACGAGTGACCGTAGGATAGTACGAGATGACTTGCGCAAAATTTGTAGTTTGTTTGATGACAATAACTTGCTCTAAATCTTGAAAAATGTACGTTAATGCGGATGAGTAGAAAAAACAACCCGTAATGTTCGGATATGGCATTAGTAGTATTCTGCTCGACACAGTCCGGTCGTTTAAATTTCTGGGCGTAACGTTACACAGCGAAATGTATGAAACGGACACGTGGGCATTGTGATAGCGAAAGCGAATGGTCGACTTCGGTTTCTTTGGGTGAACTGTAGGTAATTGTTGTTCATATGTGAAGGAGATAACATATAGGACTCTAGTGCGATCTATTCTGGAGTGGTACTCGAGTGTTTGGGATCAGTAAAATGGCTGTGAGCTCTATGGGACTTAACATCTGAGGTCATCAGTCCCCTGGAACTTAGAACTACTTAAACTTAACTAACCTAAGGATATCACACACATCTATGCCCGAGGCAGGATTCGAACCCACGACCGTAGCGGTCGCGCGGTGCCAGACTGAAGTGCCTAGAGCTGCTCGGCCACACCGACCGGCTTGGGATCAGTACCAGGTCAGATTAAAGGAAGATATCGAAACTATTCTGAGACTGGCTGTTAAAATTGTTACCGTCAGGTTCTAACGACACGTAAATACGATGCTTCGGGAACTCAAATGGGAACCCCTGGAGGGAAGGTGACGTTCTATTCGAGAAACACTATTGAGAAATTTTAGACAATTGGCATTTGTAGCTGACTGCAAAACGATCCCACTTTCGCAAAACACATTTCGCGTGCGGACCACGAAGACACGATAGGGAAATTAGGGCTCATACGGAGGCATATAAACAGTCGTTTTCTCCTCGCTCTGTCTGCCAGTGAAACAGGAGAACAAACTACTAGTAATGGTGGAGAGTACCCTCTGCCAGGCGCATCCGGGGTGACTATGTAGACATCGGTGTAGATGTAGCAGGTGGTGTTCTGGCTCATTCACGTATGGAGCGCGGGAAGAATACCTGTTGAAATGCCTCAGTGCGCTCTGTAATTAACCTTCCCCTCACCGGATCTGCGGGGGCGGTACGTAGGGAGTCGTACTATATTCATAGAGTCACCATTTAAAGCCGGTTCCTGAAACATTTTTTTCATTGTGAAGGGTCACAACACACTGTCCTGAAGTTACTTGTATCTCTGTCGTTTACTCTCCTGTGACTATTTATGCCACGCTTCCCCCTGTTTGTCGTATTTCGTACGAATCCCATACACTTTGATCAATGTACTTGCATGGCAGTAGTATTTTGTAAGCATTCTCATTAGCTGACTGACTGCTTTCTACGGTGTCCTGCTCAACGGATCGAACTCCACCACTTTCTACACCTGCGACTGAGCCTATGGGATCGCTCCATTTTGTATCCCTGCAAATTGCTACAACCAGGTTGAATTAGCTGACTGATACCAGTTGCCATTCAGTCACATCATTGTCGTAGAATACTACCGTTCCCTAAATTTCGGAAGTGCGCAGCTTATCATTTGTGTTTAAGGCAGGTCGATATCCTACCAATATCTGACTAAATAGTTCGGCAGTTTCTCTAAAATAGTATTTTGTTATGCATCACCAGTGAAGAGCTGCCACTAATATCGTCTGTCAGGTCATTAATATACAAAATGACCTCTAACGAAACCAACACCCTTCTCTAGGGCGGGCATGAAGTTACTTCGCCGTCCGAGCTACATCTTACCCACCAATAAATCCTCAGTCGACTCCAAAATTTAGTTTCATTCCCGATATGAACATCTTTCGTCAGTAAATATTTGTGTCGTGCTGCGTCAGACGTTATTCGAATGTTGAGAAATACAGCGCCAGATGCCGTGGTCCGTAGGCTTCAGATGTCATTAGAGAAAAACGCAATTTGACTTCCAGTTGATCTCAGTTGACGTCCATGGATTTAATATTGGACATGATGTCTGGATCTTCACATAAATCGAACAACTCGAAATGAAGCACTATATTTTTTATGTTTTATACCGTACTTAAACTAACCAAAATTTTTGCTGTGCAGTATTACATACCTACATCCATTTCGCACTGCACATAGCCGATTCGAATATAAATACATAAAACTGCAACCAGTCACTCTGAAATATTTACTTATTCCTATAAATCTATTTGTGATTCTTTACAGGTTCATCTTAAAACGGGGCAGATCAAAGTTATAATTTCCGAAATGTGATACTCGACCCTGGCTCTTCGACAAGATTATCTCGGTAGACAAAAAAACTTTAATGTATGGCCATAAATGATCGTTATCTGTCTTTGTGTTACAGAGCTAGCAGCCTGCACCAGGAAATGAAAATAAAGATGTAACTCCTGTGTGTCCCACCTGGCGATGGGCCTGATAACATTCGAAAGCTAGTTTATGAGAATGAACGAATATTTGAAAAAGTGACTGAGCGCAGTTTTCGGTACTTATATTCAGTACTCACTCATGGGTTCTAGAACATCCATAATGGATAAGCTTCATACACAAAATATTTGCTCCTTGCTGGTGAAGAAAATATTCGACAGTACATCCATTTGTCCTAAAGTTTACGAAAATTTCGTTTCAGATAGCAACTGTCATTTGTAGCTAAGGAGCTAATAGGTGTTCTACAATTCCGACCAGGAAAGGTCGCGGAAAGGTCGACTATTTCCCCTGTCCCAACTCCATTACTTGCCCAGCAGGTAGAAGAGCCGAATGATTACGTGTGGTGTACCGATGATGACTGGAGGACTGCAAGACCACAATTTTTACTGTTGAAAGTGATTATAATTTATTTTATTTTGTGCCAGATGCAATCGTTAAATTTCTGCTTATTACAGGATCTTTAGAAATATATAAATCAAATTTGAAACACCGAATTTAAAAATCAAATCTCTTCTATTTGACAAAGCACACTTCAAATTAAATATAAAATAAATATGTTTCATACCTGTGGTTCAGCGTATGCTACACAAGGCCAGCATTACGCACACATGTGAGTGAAACAACCTGCAGATAGCTGGTGATGCCACTGCTAGCGGTACACGCGCGTGATCTGCGTGTGTCACCTCAAAACCTTCAAGCAGTTTCTCTCATAATTATAATTTCACGCATCTTCGTCATTCTTTGCAAATGGAAGATATACGAACACCATGAACATGTATATTAAGAATGTTTTAAAGCGACAATGCATAGGCTAACACAAGTTTTCGTATTAGGACAGAAAGAAGGAAAAGCGGGATTTAAAGGTTAAAATAATTAGAACCAGCGGCATACGCGTATTTGGGAAGCCATATCATAGACAAGGCGGCCATCACCTCACAGCGGGCATACGGAGTCCTTCCGGAGTACGGTGTCTTAGGGTGCGTTGCGGGCGGTGACTCAGTGAGCAGGTAGTTTCCAGGGAAATGCCGAGAAACTTGAATTGGCAGACGATGGAAGACGGACACAAGCGACGCCGCTAAAAGCGTATTTACAAAGTTTCGGGAACCAATTTTAATCGAGAAACCTACGAATATTCTAGAGCCCACTATGTAGACAAAGCTTCAACGCGCACAGCCATTGTCGCACACGCGCATGGAACGTGACGGAACCGTAAACACGCGGCACTTGACAGCGCACAGAGCGCTGACGGATGGCGACTGGGTCGGCGGCGTCCCTACCTGCAGGCTGTAGCTGCGGCGCGCGTGTTCCAGGTCCAGGTCAGCGCGGCTGCCCCTCCAGCGGAGCACTGCTGGAGGCTCCAGGCCTGAGGATAATCTGCCGCCCTGCCGGCCCTGCGCTCGGGGCTCGCAACACGCACGCACGCCGGCGCCCATCCGCCGCACACACCGCGGCAACGTCGCGCGCCGCGGAGGCCCGGCCCGGCCGAGGTGAGGCGAGGCCTGCCGAGGCAAGGACGCCGGTCGGCCCCGCCGTGGGCATCTGTCTCGGATTCGCAGCGCTTTGGTTGCTCCGCGCCTCCAAGTTTCGTAGAAGTTGGCCGGCCTGCTCCAACCTTCACCTCCTCCCCCTCCCCCGCCATACCACCTGTCCTGGCCCCTCCCTTCCCCTTCGCCGGACTGCTGGCGCTTCCGGGGGGCGTTCCCTGACCTCTGGTAAGCTCGCCTTCCGGTACGTCCCTAAACATCGCACACAGCATAAAAGTGCGAGGGGGGGGGGGGCTTTCCTTTAGGCTGGTATTACACTATCAAATTTCTTTGTCAAATATCTTTGTCAAAGATATTTGATGGTGTAATAGGGAACTTCGTCAAATGTCGTCCAATATTTGATCAAATCTAGGGCCTCGCTGTAGATTTGATCAAGGAAGTCGCTTATCTTCTGTTCACTGCAATGTGACATGCTACCACATGGAGCCCTAGCATCGCTGCACCGTTCTGTAGTCTGTAGTGTTTTTCTAAACATTGCCAGTAAATACAGTTGGTGTGTGCCGACAACTACAAAATTAATAGAGACGTATGAATCTGATGAGGCGCTTTACAACGTGAGGCACCCAGAATACAAAAATAGATTAAGAAGATTGGAGACCTGACCTGACCTGACATAACCTAACCTAACCTAACCTAACCCTCTCCTGTAGCAAGGAATCGGAGTGTTACAGTGAGCCTGTCTTCTGCAGATATAGCAGTTCTTAAGTGAATGTTGTGCTTTGTGATATCAGGATACACTTCACTCAGCACATACAGAAATGTATGTTCATCCACTCTTAAGTAATTGATGTACGACTTGACGTCCTCCACTATAAGCTCATGTAACAAGTTTTGTTGACTGCTTTTATCGTGTCGTCGTAAAACCCACGGTTTCACCCAGATATGTTTCCATTTTTCCCCCACTTCTCTTCCGCATGTGCACACAGTCCAATTGTGGTACGTGCAACTGCTGCGGTTAATAAGTTGTTGTTGTCAGCCATCTTGAACTTTGACGAAAAATATGATGACAGTGTAATACCCCTTCTAGCGCTACGTCAAAGTTCTTTGTCAAATATATTTGACGGAATATTTGATCACCTTTGATCAAATCTTTGACAAAGAAATTTGATAGTGTAATGCCGGCCTTAGCGAAGACAAGGGCCGTGTGCCCAGTCCCCCCACTCCTTGGGTGGCTACGGCGTCTAGGCCAGCAGCAGTCTCGCTGTTGTTTTTCTGTGTTTGTTTGTTAACTCACTGCTCTTCTCGCCTTTTTGTCGAGTTTGTTTTAGCTTTGTTCGTTGATTATAACCCGCTCATTTTGCAACAGCCGACGGCAGAACGCAAAACTAATCTTCGTTTACGTATAGGTGGGACCAAAGGCGCCCTCCCAACAATACTCGGAAGTGCGCAACTGACGCAATCTCCACATTGTACGGTCACGTTACAGTCATACTGCGTCACTACATCTGCGTATTCTATAAGTCTGCTGAAATTGACACTTCTCGCACAAATGTACGTTATCGAAGAGTACGCTCAGATGGAAAAGTGTTGATTAACGTAGTTCAGTTAGGACGACAAGAAAAACGGAAAGGTTTGCTTCGTTCTAAAAAATGTAAAATTAGGCCATTTATGGTTAAGAGGCAGAACGTTCTAGCTTGTTGAGCACACTTTCTTAGAACAACGATATAAAAAGAGAACGGTGCGAAGAAACGTGCAACTGTTATCTGAACCCCAACTCCATTTGTTAGATCGTGAAACAAAAGTTTTCTTTTAATTAATTTTAACTGATAGCAAATGTATAACACATACGCTTTAGTTATTAAACAGTAACAGTTAAAAGCAAAAGCAACGTCGTCTCTTAACATTCACAACGGTATTCTTTGACCTGGAACAAGTTTTATTTTTCTATTGTTCATTTAGATTTTTGTTCTGCAGACGTATGTCAACAGAATGTATATTTGTTTTATCTGATGAACATATACTAAGTACAGTTCACGAACCGTGTTACATTTCCACTAAATGCAGTAATTTCGCTCGTACCTCATTCGAAACAACCAGTTCCAGAACATTCAACAGTTCGCAACGCGCTTAGCTAAAACGACAATTGTAAAGTGAATAGGTTGTACATAAATGAACGAATAAATTCAATAATATAGGTAATGTCGTGAACAAAATAACATGGGTAACACTGTTTACTGAAACCAGGAAGTATAGACTGAGAAAAACATGCAGCCAGCGTGATGAGCTGATGACTCTCGGTGTCTTCCCCTATCATTAAGTTTTTCTTTCATTTCCAGTTTCGGTTTGTATCTGTAGCAAACGAAAACGAAAAACACGAGGCAGGTGCTCTCTTCGAACAAAACTACAGCCCTCGATTAACATGTAGCTGCCAATCTCCTCACGGACAATCTCCAACATATCACGTATTTTCCCGACAATGGAGAGACGTATGACTCTTCTTCCAGCGTTAAAAGCAATTTCGATGTGTTACCTACATTTCGTATGCGGTAATGGTTCAAATGGCTCTGAGCACTATGGGACTTAACATCTGTGGTCATCAGTCCCCTAGAACTTAGAACTACTTAAACCTAACTAACCTAAGGACATCACACACATCCATGCGCGAGGCAGGATTCGAACCTGCGACCGTAGCGGTCACGCGGTTCCAGACTGAAGCGCCTAGAACCGCAAGGCCACACGGGCCGGCTATGCGGTAATGGTTGGCATAAAACGCACCAGACGTAAACAAGCCAGAGACTACATTTTTCACTGCAAACTTCTCAAAATATGAGCGGTGTTCTGTTTTACTTCAAAGTATCACAATAGCTATGAGCCATAACGAAAAGTAAACTAGTTCATTATCAAGATGCGATGCATAACTATAAGATGCGGAAAAGTAATGTTTTCTTACTGAATAGTTTCTTCGAAACCGAATGACAGAGACTGCATAGCGGAGAACACGTGCAAATCCCAAAACAGCGATTTGTACTTTTTTGTGAAATTTTTACTGAAAAACTAACTACAGAGTTGGATGTAGCATCGCTTCATCTACGAGCATTGTGTGATGCGTGTTGTTTGGAGCGACCGGCACCTCTGTGGCTGTGCGTAGCCAGAGGGTGAGGGGAAGTTTGACACATATCACGCTGCCCTAAGTTTCCTCTACTTACTTCTATGCTCTGTGAACCATATTTGGCACAGCTGCCATGATTGCGCTTTCTTTCATTACTCTGAGAGATGGATCAGCGGAACTACAAGATATGAAATATTAGTTCACTTTATTACATGAAATAATAAAAAGATCTACTTAACTTGATACAATTCTTGCCACTGGAGTGCTTGACACTTTACAGCTTTTATAGTTCTTAAACCAAGTGTCAGTGACGGTTAAATTGTGCTCTGTGCAAAATTCTGCGAGGCCGCTTCCTCTTTCGTTCCTTTCCCCCACTCCATATTCACCTACTATTTTTCCTTGTCTTCCTTTTCCTACTGTCGAATTGCATTTCCTCATCACAATTAAATTTTCCTCTCCTTTAACAATCTGAATAATTTCGTTTACCTCATCATACATTTCTTCAATCTCTTCATCGTTTGCGTAGCTAGTAGGCCTACAGTGCAGTCTAATGTCTATAATCTCGACATATTTAAGGATACACAACGCAGTTTTCGTCATAAAACCTAAAACTTCAAGTTACATTTAGAAAAGGTGTATTACGTAATGAACAAGGCTCCGACCAGCATTTTGATGCGTATTACACACACATGAAGTACATACCAAAAATGCAGTGGTTGTCCACTACGTAACTTACGGATATTTTTTTCAGCAGTACAATACCCAGGTTAAACTTTTGTGTGTATCTTCAAGTATTGCACTGAATCTAGTGTTAACTTTGAACTCTGAAAGTTGACTATTAAAGCATCATTTGATGCACTAATTCACAAACGGTTCTCTTGAAGTTCAATGTTCATCATTTACAAAAGCACATTTCTATCTGAGATTTGAGTAACTCTTTAGCCGTAGTCGATGATGCTGATTGCTTCAGCTGCGGTCACGAACTGGAGCCGAGTGCCCTACATTGACTTCCGTGCGAGTGCACTGCTGTGCTGAGAGAGAGAGCGTGTCTTTTTCAGCTCCTCCCACTCGTCATAGCAGAATGCAGAGACACATCTCTAATGCCTCTGGTATCGATATGCATTTCCGACTGTGGTATGGCACCACCATCTTTGGACTATACCTCAGTAGGCATGGTCTAATCTGTGACTTCCCGGTATCAATGATTTTTGTGAATGCTACTTTTCGGCAACTGCAGTTCTTAATCGCAATTCTGTCACAGTTTCAAATCGTAGTTCAGAAATTCACAACTTGTATTCATACTCACTATACCAACGATGAATGCGACTTACGTTATTTATCGTCCGATTAGCAGCAAGTAGCAACTAACAGGCACTTTCATGCATTCCTGCTAACTGGTATTTCTGGCTGGGTGACTTGCGTGAGTGCAACGGAAGTGATATCTTCACGCCTGTAACGTGTGCAAACTGAGTGTTCTAATAATGTATCTCAGCAGTCGATAGTGAATTGATAAGAATGGTAGATAAACGAGAAATAGACAGTGAGTGAATAATGGAAATTCCATTCTCTCCTTGTTTAAGCAGTCCAACACCCTTAAATTTTCTGCCAAGTAATTTTTGATAAAGAATTGCTTATGTATTTTAATGGTAATGGTATACTAGAGGAAAGAGTCAGAAGTACAGATTTTCTAGTTCAAAGTTAACACTAGATTAAGTGCAATACTTGAAGATACACACAATATTTTACCTGTGTATTCTACTGCTGAAAAAAATATCTGTAAGTTACATAGTGGACAACCACTGCATTTTTGGTATGTACTTCATGTGTGCCTAATACGCATCAAATGCTGTTCGGAGCCTTGCCCATTACGTAATACACCTTCTCTGAGTGGACCTTGAAGTTTTAGGTTTTATGATGAAAACTGGGTTGTGTATCCTTAAATATGTCAAGATCATAGACACCAGACAGCACTATAGACCAACTAGCTCCGCAGATGATGAAGAGATTGAAGAAATGTATGATGAGGTAAACGAAATTATTCAGATAGTTAAAGGTGAGGAAAATTTAATTATGATGGGGGAGTGGAATTTGATAGTAGGAAAAGGAAGACAAGGAAAAATAGTAGGTGAATATGGAGTGGAGGGAAACGAACGAAAGAGAAAGCGGCCTTGTAGAATTTTGCACATAGCATAATTTAAGCGTCACTGACGGTTTAAGAATGATAAAAGAAGGCTATGTACTTGGAAGAGACCTGGAGACACCGGACGATTTCGGATTGATTATATAATGGTAAGATAGATATTTAGGAACCATATTTTAAATTGTAAGATATTTCCAGCGGCACATTTGGACTCTCGCCACATTTTATTTGTTATGAACTCTAGATTAAAACTGTAGGAACTAGGAAAAGGTAGGGAATTAAGGAGATGTGAACTGGATAAGTTGAAAGAACCAGAGGTTGTTGAGAATTTCAGAGGGACATTAGATAACATCTGGTTAGAACAGGGGAGAAGAATAAAGTAGAGGAGGAATGGGTAACTTCAAGAGATGAAATAATGAAGGCAGTAGAGGATGGAGTAGGTAAAAATACAAGGCCTAGTAGAAATCCTTGGATAACACAGGAGATATTGAATTTAATTGATGAAAGGAAACAATATAAAAATGGAGCAGGCAAAAGAGAATACGAAAGTCTAAAAATTTGACTGAATTGCAGTGCAAAATGGCTACGGAGGACGGCTAGAAGAGAAATGCAAGGATTTAGAAGCATATTTCGCTAGAGGAAAGATACATACCACCCACAGGAAAATTAAAGAGGCCTTTGGGGAAAAGAGTAGCAGTTGCATGAATATAAAGAGCTCAGATGGAAAACTAGTCATAAGCAAAGAAGGGAAAGCTGGAAGGTGGAAGAAGTACACTTCGTGATCAAAAGTACCCGGACACCCCCTAAAGCATACGTTTTTCTTGTTAGGTGCATTGTGCTGCCACCTACTGCCATGTGCTCCGTATCAGCGACCTCAGTAGTCATTAGACATCTTGAGAGTGCAGAATGGGGCGCATCGCGGAACTCGCAGTCTTCGAACGTAGTCAGGTGATTTGGTGTCACTAGTCTCATACGTCTGTACGGAGATTTACACACTCCTAAACATCCCTAAGAACACTGTTTGCGATGTGATAGTGAAGTAGAAGCGTGAAGGGCAAATACAGCACAAAAGCGTACAGGCCTATCTCGTCTGTTGACTGACAGAGACCGCCGACAGTTGAGGAGGGTCGTAATGTGTAATAGACAGACATCTATTCAGACCATCACACAGGAATTCCAAACTGCATCAGCATCCACTGCAAGCAGTAGGACAGTTAGGCGGGAGGCAATAAAACTTGATGGGCGATCGGCTGCTCATAAGCCACACATCACGCCGGTAAATGCCAAACGACGCGTCACTTGGTGTAAGGAGAGTAAATATTGGGCGATTGAACAGTGGAAAAACGTTCTGTGGAGTGACACAATGCGACGATCCGATAGTAGGATGTGGGTACCGCTAATGCCAGGTGAACGTCATCTGCCAGCGGTTGTAGTGCCAACACTAAAATTCGAAGGCGGTGGTATTATTGTGTGGTCGTGTTTTCGTGGAGGGGGCTTGCACACGTTGTTTTGCGTGACACTTTCACAGCACAGACCGACATTGATGTTTTAAGGACCTTCTTACTTCCCTCTGTTGAAGAGCGATTCGGGGATGGCGATTGCATCTTTCAACTCGATCCAGCACCTGTTCATAATACACGGCCTGTGGCGGAGTGGTTAAACGATAGTAACATCCCTGTAATGGACAGGCCTACACAGAGTCCTGTCATAAATGCTATAGAGCACCTTTGGGATGTTTTGGAATGCCGACATTGTGCCAGCCCCCACCGACCGACATCGATACCTCTCCTCAGTGCTGCACTCCGTGAAGAATGGGCTGCCATTCCCCAAGAAACCTTCCAGTACCTGATTGAACGTATGCCTGCGAGAGTGGAAGCTGCCATCAAGGGTAAGGTTGCGCCAACACCATATTGAACTCCAACATTAGCAATTAGGGTTCCATGAACTTGTAAGTCATTTTTAGCCAGGTGTCCGGATACTTTTGATCATATAGTGTATATAGAGGATCTATAGCAAGCGAGGTATTATAGAAACAGAAGAGGACTTAGGTTGAGATAGGAGATATGATACTGCGAAAGGAATCAGACAGGGCTCTGAAAGATATAAGTCGAAACAGGATCCTGGGAATACACGATATTCCGTCAGAACTACTGATAGCCTTGGGAGAGCCAGTCATGACAAAACTCTTCCATCTGGTGTGCAAGATGTGTTAGACACGTCAAATACACTCAGACTTCAATAAGAGTATAATAATCTCAATTCCGGAAAAAGCAATTGCTGGCAGGCGTGAAAATTACCGAACTGCAATACGTCATGGTACTGAGGATTGCATAAAACGACAACGGCAGGGGCAGCTGCATAACCCAATATATATCATCAGAAGTTATTTTTGATAACTTTATTTAGACTACTAGTTTCAACGTCTCAGTATCGTCTTCTTAACGTCATGATACATGGAACGTCTGGAGTATTCCAATTGTATGTATAAGTAATATGGCAACTACTGTAGTAACCGGATTTCACAGAACTCTTTCGAACAGTGTGTGCTCTCCGCCCATATAACAGCAACTCACTATTTCTCTTACACGTGCTGAGATTACACACACAATTCTAAAGACTTCTACGGGATCCAGTTAGTACTGTGGTTCCTGTATTACGTACACATACGACTAGAATACTCTGGACGTTCCATGTATTGTGGCCTGAAGACGACGGCATTGAGGCGTTGAAACTAGTTGTTGTTTTTGTGGTCTTCAGTCTTGAGGCTGGTTTGATGCACCTCTCCATGTTAATTTATCGTGTGCAAGCTTCTTCATCTCCCAGTACCTACTGCAACCTACATCCTTCTGAATCTGTTTAGTGTATTCACCTCTTCGTCTCCCTCTACGATTTTTACCCTCCACGCTGCCCTCCAATACTAAATTGGTGATCCCTCTATGCCTCAGAATATGCCCCACCAACCGATCCCTTCTCCTAGTCAAGTTGTGCCACAAATTTCTCTTCTCTCCAATTCTATTCAATACCTCCTCATTAGTTATGTGATCTACCCATCTAATCTCCAGAATTCTTATGTAGCACCACATTTTGAAAGCTTCTATTCTCTTCTTGTCTAATCTATTTTATCGTCCACGTTTCACTTCCATACATGGCTACACACCATACAAATACTTTCGGAAACCACTTCCTGACACTTAAATCTATACTCGATGTTAACAAATTTCTCTTCTTCAGAAACGCTTTCCTTGCCACTGCCACTGCTTTTGTTAGTGTTCATCTTATATCCTCCTTTCAAGACACTGTCCATTCCGTTCAACTGCTCTTCCAGGTCCTTTGCTGTCTCTGACAGTATTATAATGTCATCGGCGAACCTCAAAGTTTTTATTTCTTCTCCATGGATTTTAATACCTACTCTGAACTTTTCTTTTGTTTCCTTTACTGCTTGCTCAATATATGGATTGAATAACATCGGGGAGAGGCTACAACCCTGTCTCACTCCCTTCCCAACCACTGCTTCCCTTTCATGCCCCTCGAGTCTTCTAACTGCCATCTGCTTTCTGTACAAATTGTAAATAGCCTTTCGCTCCCTGTATTTCACCCCTGCCACCTTCAGAATTTGAAAGTCAACCTTGTCAAAAGCTTTCCCTAAGTCTACAAATGCTAGAAACGTAGGTTTGCCTTTCGTTAATCTATTTTCTAAGATAAGTGTAGGGTCAGTATTGCTTCACGTGTTCCAACATCTCTACGGAATCTAAACTGATCTTTGCCGAGGTCGGCTTCTACCAGTTTTTCCATTCGTCTGTAAAGAATTCGTATTAGTATTTTGCAGCCGTGGCTTATTAGCGTGATAGTTCGGTAATTTTCACATCTGTCAACACCTGCTTTCTTTGGGATTGGAATTATTACATTCTTTTGAAGTCTGAGGTTATTTCGCCTCAAACATCTTGCTTACTAGATGGTAGGGTTTTGTTAGGCCTGGCTCTCCCAAGGCTATCAGTAGTTGTGATGGAATGTTGTTGAAACTAGTAGGCTAAATAATAAAAGAAAGGCTGTTGGTATATATTTCCACAACAGTTCGACTGGCCCCTGTTGTTCACCGCATATTTTTGTGGTGTCATATCTTCCCTTCTTAATTTTACTGGCGACCCCCGGCTCGTATCGGTTCTCAGCTTTCCGCTCGGTGTGTTCTTTGGCCGCGTGCATTGCAGCGACGTGGAGCGCCAGCCAGCCAGCACCGTGCCCGCTGCTTGGCACCGGGTTCTGCAGCTCTCTGCACGCCGTCGGAGGAAGTTGTTCGGCCCGCGCGGCGCTTGTTTTGCAGCCTGACAAGGCAGGCGGACGGACACACAAGAAACCCCGGGCGGGCGCAATCACGCCGACGCCGACCAATCTGCGCATCTGGCGGAGCGGTCCCCGGCTCTTACAAGCTTCATTTACGCTACGCTGCGTTTCGTAATTTTCTGATGCAAATCGACATCGCGCATGCGCCGGCCCCTTCCTCGCTCTCCGGGCCCCGCCGGCTGCGGCTGGCGAGAATCGCCCGTCGGGTGGTACTGCCGGCTCCTCCGGGTCCTTTTCTTCCTTTTCGGTTTAATGACTGTTCCGTGTTAGATGCGGCATGCGTATCTCGCGAAAGCGGGAGGTTGTTCAACTCTGCGCTGCAAACAAATACCGTTATATCGCATAGGCGAATGCGCCTGCTAACTTTCGATTTTATCAGGGACGGAGTAGCCCGCACCGTTCAGAGTGACCAGGGAGCTGGCTGCGCTGTAGTCGTTACTCGTACTGCGAGTGGTCGCCTTAGACAAATCACTAAGATGGGAAGACTAGGAGGGATGACAAGAAAGTGCTCTAATCTAGCGCGACGCGTAGTGACGTACGGAAAAAAGGGGCTACATTCATGCGGTTTTCTTCTCAGAACTTTTAAATTTTTTTGGGATAGGTGTTTAAAATTGTTTAGATGAAATATAAAAAAATGGTTCAAATGGCTCTGAGCACTATGGGACTCAACTGCTGTGGTCATCAGTCCCCAAGAACTTAGAACTACTTAAACCTAACTAACCTAAGGACATCACACACATCCATGCCCGAGGTAGGATTCGAACCTGCGACCGTAGCAGTCCCACGGTTCCGGACTGCGCGCCTAGAACCGCGAGACCACCGCGGCCGGCCAGATGAAATATAACTTGATATGTATGCTTCTAACTCCATATTACATTTAAGAGTGCAAAATAATCTTATACAGCCTTAAACCGAGTGCACAAACGTGCCAAGGCATGGGACAGATTTACGCATCCGTGGGGCATTTTTACGCAGATCATAGAATACAATAATGAGTACGCAAAACACACTACTACACTTTGCAAAATATGTTTCGTTTGCAGTAAACAAAATTATACCTGACATGGTAAAACAAAACAATATTTCTGACACTAATGAATTTGTTTTACGTGCTTCCACCTGTTAGCATAATACGGTCTACATGGATGTATCAGTGTTAATTAGAGGCCCGTTCATCATCATTGTCAGAGTAACAATTTATGCACACGAAAAATAATATGTTTCCTGTGGTACAATCGTCGTGAACGCAGCTTTTCCATCAAAGGCACTGGGCCTCCTCTTGATTTCTTTTTGCTTGGGTGCATCGTTTCAAGCAGTAAATACGAAGGCAATTTTTATCCTCTTCGTCTGACTGCTGAAAGTTACAGGAGAAAGAAAGAAGAACTGGATGGAGCATAGGCTGGGACGGGAGTGATTTGCTGAAAGATGCTTTGGAAGGAATAGTTTGTGACAGGAGATTGTGAGGAAGAAGGAGATACAAGATGATAGGCAACGCAACATAATGGGAAGCGTAAATTACGCGGACATTAAGTGGATGGCAGAAAACAGGAGAGCATGGAGACTTACCATGTGAAAACCTGACTTTCGGCAGAACGCTAATGATGACGCAGAAGTAAGCCTATCCACATTTTTCCTTACTGTTGCTTTTAAAAATATTCTTATCCTTATGAGTCACAAAATTAGTTTCTCCTGCTTCAGATTCATTAGGTTCAAACAGTTTTTATAGCAATTTCTATTTTTTAATGCCCTGTGTCTTCATTTTGTAAGACAGCTTTTCCAGCTGCTGTTCTCTTCAAGTTTCCTTGACTCGGGTATCAGTTAGGATGTCAGTGAGTGTCGCTTATGCCTTCAACCAGACAATCGTCGAGACATGTTTGGGGGCAACCCGGTCAGGCTGAACGCTTTAGACATTTAGACACCCTGTCCAGTGAGTGCAGCAAGGGGGAGGTTCCCTGCTGTTTAGGGGTGGCATTATGCGGGGCCGAAGTACGCCGCTGGTGGTCATGGAAGGCGCCGTAACGGCTGTACGATACATGAATGCCATCCTCCGACCGAAAGTGCAATCATATCGGCGGCACATTGCCGAGGCATTCGTCTTCATGGACGACAATTCGCACCCCCATCGTGCACATCTTGTGAATGACTTCCTTCAGGATAACATCGCTCGACTAGAGTGGCCAGTATGTTCTCCAAGCATGAAAGCCATCGAACATGTCTGGGATAAATAGGAAAGGGCTGTTTATGGACGACGTGACCCATCAACCACTCTGAGGGATCAACGCCGAATAGCCGTTGGGGAGACCGGGACGATCTGGACTAACAGTGCCTTGATGAACTTGTGGTTAGTATGCCACGACGAATACATGCATGCATCAATGCAAGAGGCCGTGCTACTGGGTATTAGAGGTACTGGTGCGTACAGCAATCTGGACCACCACCTCTGTATGAAGGTCTCGCTGTATGGTGGTACAACATGTGGTTCCATGAGCAATAAAAAGGGCGCCGGCCGCTGTGACCGGGCGGTTCTAGGCGCAGCAGTCCGGAACCGCGCTGCTGCTACGGTCAATTATCTCTGGACTTGTTTCTTTACTTGAGTATTTTGGCTACGGGTTGGTCTTTCAGGCCGGTAATGCACAATCACACGACGCCCGCAGACGGACATGTTCATCCAGGAGGCGGAAGTTAACCGCCTGGTACCTGCTGACATGCTGACTTGGGCCCGATTTAACATGCTTGGCATCACGTGGAATCTACACTGTGTTGTGGCAGGAACCCCCCCTGAACCCCTCCCCCCTCCCCCCTCACCCATTGCATGAGTTAAGGAAGATTTAAAGGCACATTTTCAGCCATAGCATGTAAATCTATTTTTTTTTGATCAGAGAAACCTGTTTAATAAAGCATGAAAGCCAATGCATGTTATCTTGTGCGCGGTCACATGTGATCGCTGGTGAGACACAGAAAGGATGTCTAGTCTTTTGTTAATTGCTTCTTCTGTTATTTGTTCTGGAATGGAGTCGAGGGAGAGCCTCGCGCGTTAGACTGGCCGCTCTAATTTAAACTCTTTAATTTTATAAAAAGTCACTGCGTACTACAGGGCGCTTACTCGCGCATACTAGTAATTATATAAGGAAATTTCCACTGCGCACAAACGAGATACCGACGTGCGGATAATCAACATATCACTAGTGATTAGTATTGTATTCCAAATGTAAGTAGCATAGTGCACTTCAGTAATTATAGTTATGATTAACGCTATTGTGATTTCATTATTTGTTTAATACATGATCCTAAAATTTCAATATTATACGTAAACTGTATTTTCAGTATTTATCTCATTTTTAGCTCAGAAATAACGTGGCCCACGAACCTCCTTACGGCGACGAAATTCTCAAAGTATATGTCCGATGCCACCTTATCATGGTTTAAATATGTACACTGATTTTTAAATATTTCCATCCATCTCAATTCAGTTCAACAAAAATTATATAAAAAAACCAAAATAATATAAATAATCATATTTACATACATATATATATTTTTTATTTAATTATTTACAAAGACCACCACCGAAAGGACGTACAAGCAAGAGCAGTAATCACCAGCTGCGACATGGTCGCATATACGAACAATGATCCAATACTGTCAAATGTTTTTTATTCCAGTATTTGATCACAATGTCAATCAAAGACTGGAATAAAAAACATTAGAGCAGTAATGTCTCCCCGGCCGGGGTGGTCGAGCTGTTCTAGACGCTACAGTCTGGAACAGCGCTGCTGCTACGGTCGCAGGTTCGAGTCTTGCCTCGGACATGGCTGTGTGTGATATCCTTAGGTTAGTTAGGTTTAAGTAGTTCTAAGTTCTAGGGGACTGATGACCTCAGAGGTTAACTCCCATAGTGCTCAGAGCCAGTAATGTATACCACCTTCTAGACACGACTTTAGGGAGGATTCAGTTACGGTGTACTGGGTAAAGCAACACGGCATTCAGTGCTGTCCAGCAGCAGACTTTAATTTTACAAACGTGCACTTTCAGAGTGTGTTTATTTTGGTTATTGTTGCGGGCCGGCCGCGGTGGCCGTGCGGTTGTAGGCGCTTGTCCGGAACCGCGGGACTGCTACGGTCGCAGGTTCGGATCCTGCCTCTGGCATGGATGTGTGTGATCTCCTTAAGTTAGTTAGGTTTAAGTAGTTCTAAGTTCTAGGGGACTGATGACCTAAGATGTTAAGTTCCATAGTGCTCAGAGCCATTTGAACCATTTATTGTTGCGGATTTATTCCTCGGTACAGCTACTGTTTTTCAGTTTCGCAAGGCTTTTTCTTTCATTAGCTCCTTCCATCGGGTGTCAGCCCTCACACATCCAAGAGTTCGCAGACATGCAGGCGGGGCACAGTTCCTTTTTGAGGAATTCAGAAACGAGACAGTGTTTTCAAACGAACTGATTCTTCGCACGATAAGGTGTTGCCTTGGGCGAGGGACAGGCGTGAACCCCGACCGCTGTTAGTACGGGGAATAATTTAGTGTCTGGTTTCTGGTGAGGGACTTAACTAGAAACGACGCAGGCGCGAAATCCCGCCGGGCAGCTTGTCAGCGGCAGACGGCTGAATTACAACTGCGAACACGCGAGCAAGCAATAGCTGTCCGCCGCCGTACCTACAACCTAGCTCTGACTGCGCCCGTCTCTCGTGCTGCTCGCACAGTAGGCATCTGGCTAAGCAGCCGGGCCGCACACAAGTCTCACCTCACAACAGCTCTCCCCCTCTCGCTGTTAGCTAGCCGTGTAGCACTGAGACCGGAACTTTTATCCGATTATAATTCGTCGATTCCGCATGCATGCCACACTGAATGAGCAGTATCAAAGAGCCAGAGCGCGTGTATGTTAGTAATCTGAAGCCTGTGGCATCTACAGTAATGAAAATGACTGTGGTGTGACATATGGTTGAAGCATCGTTAAGGAGGGGTGCCTCAAGGGTCAGTGGTGGGACCACTGCTGTTTTTTATATCCAGGGCCTTCAGACACCAAACTATTAGTCTCACAGGAAAAGTGAACAGGGCCTTTTTGTTGGCAATTTAGTGTAGTTAAATTCTGTACTGGATACGTTCTCGCTAGAGCCCACGGTCTCATAGCTATGCATCTGAAGGTCAGGTTTGTATGTTCTCCTTGAATAATTCGAAAACTACGGCCTCCAGCGAAAACGCATCTCAATACAATCTTTAACTTCAGAACTAGTAGCTTATAGTTCGCAGAGAATTCGTGTAAATTTTATTTTAATTATTATTAACTTTTCTACATGACCGTGCAGATTGGCTCCTTAATTTGTTCTTACATAACTGGAAGTGCAAACAAATAAATAAAAAGCCCTGGAAGTCATGGATCAAGGTAATCAGATGGATACGTATTCCTTTACTTATGAAAAGCATTTGGTACCACACCAACGCTTTTTCACAAAATTGTCATAATGTGGGGCGTCAAGCAGAATTTGTGACTGAATTGAAGGTTTCTTGATAGTGCGGACGCAGGATGTTATCTTGGATGCCGCATCATCGACGGATGTAGAAATAACTTCAGGAGTGTCTCAGTCAAGTCTGTAGTCTTCTTCATGTTGAGTATTAATGACCTTACACTTAACAGACAGCGCCAATACGAACGTTACAGTTATAGCAGATGATTCAGTTATCTGTAAGTAGTGATGCAGACGTTGGTATATTGGTGTAACATACAGAAACGAAAAGCTGCGCTCTTTTAATTTTTTAATAAAAAGAACAGAAATAAATAAAAGCTGAAAAGTAATACCATAAGGCTGTAACATCAGTGAGTCATCACTACAATCAATCAACTTATCAAATTGTACAGACGCTTGGGTCCAACACTCTGTAGGTATATGCTCTCAGTCACATGGAAGGCAGATGCCGGACTTCAGTTCACGGGCAAGATACTCAGATAGTGCAGAGAGTCTACAGGGGAGACCGTTTAAAAATCAGTTGCGTGTCCCTTCTTGTACTATTGCTCAACAGTCTGTGGTATATTGATGTTTGCTTGTTCTGTCAGAATCGTAAAATACGAAGACGAAACATGAGTTAAAAGCGACTGCACGTTAAGCCCAATCTACGGAAGGAAAGACAGCTAAAGACAGAGACTCTCTCTTGGAAAAAGGTCCATAAAATACGCCATAGACAGATCGGAGGCCCTGAACTAAAAATTAAATGTCTTTCGCTATATTTCTGCGATGGATAAAAAGTGAAACGCGGCCGGTAACTCAGATGGCGAACATAAATTACAAATGGTTCAAATGGCTCTAAGCACTATGGGACTTGACATCTGAGGCCATCAGTCCCCTAGACTTAGAACTACTTAAACCAAACCAATCTAAGGACATCACACACATCCATGCCCGAGGCAGGATTCGAACCTGCGACCGTAGCAGCCGCGCGCCTTGAACCGCTCGACATAAATTACAACGTAAGCGGTTAAAAAAAGGGCGTTCCGCCAGGAAATGGTGACCCTTTAAAGGTTGATGACAATGGGGAATCATCACTTAACAAATGGCAATGGCTAAAACTATAGTGCCCAATACGCAACCTAGCTGAAATCTAGCAGCGAGAGGGCCGAGAGGAGGTCGGCTAATCCACAGCTTGCAGTCCCGGAGCTTGTTTCCATGAAGGGAGGACTAGTGGTAATGCGACAGTGACATCACCTGCTAGCAGACGGTAACACAGAGATCATTGGAGGGAATGGAAGAACTAGCAGGTCGAGGCACTAGGACAGCAGCCTTGGCAGCAGCGGCAGCAGCCTCGTTTCCCGTCAGACTGACGTGGTGAGAGCTTTCCTGGACCCCTTGCACTAAGTAATTGACGGTGTGCAGTACACAGAGGCCTTGAAGAGCACTGAGAGAGTTGGAGCAAATGCCACAACCGAAAAGCCTGCGTCGCCGGATGTACTGTATACAGGGCGAAGAGCTCTGCTGTAAATACTGAGCAGTGTAGGAGGCACTACGCAGGAGTTATCAGAGTGGGACAGAAATAGGGCAGATGTGATGTACATCTACCAACAAACGAATGATTACAATTTCCGAAATACTGGATGGTTTATTCAACACAAAGAGCTTCAGAAATCGGGCAAATCAATAAGCCATCGATCCCCATCTGGCCCTTATGCAAGCAGTTATTTGGTTTCGCATTGATTGATACAGTTGCTGTATGTCCTTCTGAGTGAAATCGTACCAAATTCTGCCTGACTGGCGCGTTAGATCGTCGAAATGTCGAGATGGTTGGAGGGCTCTGCCCATAATGCTCCAAACTTTCTCAACTGGCGAGAGATCCGACGAACTTACAGGCTAAGGTGGGGTTTGGCAAGCCCGAAGACAAGCGGCAGAAATTCTTGCCACATGCGGAAGGGCATAGTCTTGCCGGAATGTAAGGGTACCGCGAATGACAACCAAAGTGTTCGTCCTGTGCTGGCGTAAGCTGCCACCATTACACCGGTCGGCAAAGATGTAGCGCGTAGATTAATAGTAGGAGCTGGATCAAGTGCGTCTATCATGAGAGAGGCCAGAGACACACCCACAATCAACAATCCGCCAACGTCCTCTCGACCGCAGGTATTTAGGCCGCCGCCGCTGACTGGAGGGCCTCAGTTACTTAGGCACTAACTCACTGACTATTCTATTTTGGTGTCTGTTTTTCATTCGCAGAGCGGGCTCAGCTTATGACAGTACATAGCAGAGCCAGATTAGTGTAACAGCTAGAGTGCCGATATCGTCTGCAAGAGGACTATTACAGAAGAGCTTGCACCACAACACATCGACTCTATTGAAGATAAGTAGCTTCCTGTTCATGTAAATAAAGAACCCTGTTAATACATGCGTGCAGTTGTGTTGTAGAAAGAGGATACTGACCACCTGCAACATCGTCTCTCTTTCTTCTTAAGGTACAAGACTCTACAGTGGTGATGAGGATACTACACCACCTATGAAAAGAAATGTTATCCCACCATAGTCCAGGCCGTCTCCAGATACGTTTTCGGCCTCGAACATCACTGACTGGAATAACATTGTTTTCAGTGATGAATCTCATTTCGAATTGAGTTCCGATGTCCAGTGAATATGTCTCTGGAGTCGCCCCAGACAGTGGTTGGATACCAATCTGAGTGACGCCCACAGTGCGGCTGTACAATTGGATGTGATGATCTGGGGTGCAATCTCTTTTCATAGCAGGACCCTTTGGTTGTCATCCATGCCACTCTTGTAGAACAGTGGTACGTCGGCCATATTTTGTTCCCCATTTTGTTGTCGTTCATGGTAACCCACCCTGGGCTTACATTTCAGCACCCGGCGACAGTTTCCGCTACTCGTCTTCGTACTTGTCAAACCCTACCACAGTCAGCAAAGTCACCAGATCTCTCTACAGTCGAGAACGTTTGGAGCATTATGGGCAGGGTCCTTCAACCAGCTCGGGATTTTGACGATCTGACGCGCCAATTGGACAGAATTTGGCACAATATTCCTGAGGAGAACATCCAACAACCCTATCAATTCCAAGCCGAGTAACTGGTTACATGAGTGCCAGTGGTGGACCAACGCATTATTGACTTGCTCGATTTGTGGAGCCCTTTCTTTTGAATAAATCATCCATTTTTTGTGAAATTGTAATCATTTTTTTCGCTGTAGATGTAGATTACATCAAACGATTTCCGTGCCATTCGGGTAATTCCTTTGTGGCGTGTCTTTTGTTTAGTGTATTTCAAAGCTTCAAACGGCGAATGAGATGTGCTCGTTGTCACCTCCAGCATAGTACAGCGTTAACGTATTAGTAACTAACGAAGTCGTGTTGTGGTTAAGATAGTGGATTCGTGTTTGGGAGGACGACTGTTAAAATCCCCGTCCAGCCAACCTGATTGAAGTTTTCCCTTGTTTCACTAAATCGCTTAAACTAAGTTCCAGGATTGTTACTTTAATTTCCTTCCCAATCTTTATTCAACGGAGGTTGTCGACGCTACGTTACGTTAGACTCCCACGGCTGGCTTCCTTTAAATCAGCCAGCAACAGGGAATCTACGATCCGACGTTATTTTGACAGCCTTTAAACTACCAGCGACGACAACTATTTCTGCCGGCCAGTCACTGGAAGATATACGGCACTCTGTTAGCTCGCAGTGAGTGTCTGACAAAAGGCCGGCCGGACGGAGGCTTGAAATTTCCTCGAGAGAGGAAAGTAGCGAGGCAGCGAGTGGTAAGCTAGTGACACAGGAGCCCCCGGCGGTCGTGTGATTAGCGAGCCTGCCGCAATCAGACACGCAGTCGCGGAAATAAATATTCGCGAGACGAGAATAGTGTGCACTCTGTGCAATCATTATAGTCACGGTCTAACGCGAGTACCTAATCTCTACGACCACTTGCAGCAGCAAGTAAATATCCACAGTTCGCCAGAAAACACTGCTAATAACCCTGCCGCAATCGACAGGTTCCTAGTTCTGCCTTATTAGAATATTTAACCAGTTTTCCAGTAATTCCCACTCCTCCAACTTTTTCTTTTTCCCCCTTTGACTGGTCTCAAGGACTCGTCCATCTGTTCTCACCCTCCGCTAGACTTTTTTTTTATCTCTTCCGTACCTACACCACACTTGATATTTCCTGTACGTAGTCTTTGCGCACCAATGCAATTTTTTTCCTCCACTGCTGTTTGAAATGTTTCTTTAGAAAATATACATTTTCTTCTATTAGTATTAAGAAGAGAGCCATGCTCTAGTGCCTATGCGCACCACCTTTCCTTAATTAAGTAAGTATAAATCTAGCTTGACACTGTAAAACGCAAACATTGTATTAAAAATACCAACGACCTTTAGTTCAAGTCCGAACTCTCAGACGATCAAGAACAAGTGATATTCGTTTGCTAAAACTGTTATGGTAATTCTACTGTTTTATGAGCGCGGGCTCGTTTCTGCCTGGTCTCCCGTCTCCTGCGCTGCAGACTTTACATATTCTGTAAGTATCTGTCGCGTATGTATTTCTCCGCTCCCATTCGGTAATATTACACTTGACTATGTAATTTACTCTAATTTTCTATTTATGGAATGATTTCCTTTCCTCGGTCTTTGACATGTATGTGTATTATTTCACTGTTTTTCAGAATGTTCAGTGACTGCAACAACGATAATGGCAACGATCTTTTTTACTTAATTGGCTTTTGCCGTGCCCATTCAGCCATATAAATACCGTAATGTCAATTATTACGATACGAACGTGAGGAACACACAACACCAGTCCCCGAGCGGAGAAAATCTCCACCCGGCCGGCAGTCGAACCCGAGCCCCTTCGCTTAGTAATCTACTGTCCTTTCAGGTTTACTTTATTCGTAATACAGTTATGTAACAACTTTAAATTCAGTGTCGTATTACATTTAAATATCTATTTTTATTTATTAACTTCAATTTTCACATGGTCAGTTTAAGACGAATGACAAGAGGGCGTTAAAAATTATGTTTCATGCCTGATGTTATTCTGTAAAATCTGAAAAACACTTTCCGACTACACTCTTCTTACAGAACAAGTCCTGAAGACAATAATTTGCCACTTCCAGCTATCTCCATTGAGCGTGTTGTAAAAATACATAATTTTGACAAAAAGTAAAATTGAAGACTTCGTTCACAGTTGTAGTTCAGCAGCTGCGGTGTTTTGTGAACAAGCATAAAAAGTCAGTCGTCAGCTGCACAAGAAAACCTTTATTTGGTTCACTTTACTGGTTTCGAGGTCACCTAAAATAGGAACAAATCATTGATAAGCCAACATCAAAATAAGAATCGGACGGCAGTGTCCTACAAAGAATTCGCAAAGAAGTATGTATATAAAGCAAGTATGTTAAAATCAATGTGCAAAGTTTGAACAGCAGAGGTAAAACATGTTTGTTAAAACAGATGTAAAACAAGTGGTTCAAATGGCTCTGAGCAGTATGGGACTTAACTTCTGTGGTCATCAGTCCCAGTAGAACTACTTAAACCGAACTAACCTAAGGACATTACACACATCCAGGCCCGAGGCAGGATTCGAACCTGCGAACGTAGTGGTCGCGGAGTTCCAGACTGGAGCGCCTAGAACCTTTCGGCCACCACTGCCGGCAGATGTAAAACAGTTAAGGTTAAGAGCTACAACCCATAACTTTCGTACAGAGTCAAAAACACAGATTGACATCTCTAAAAATATGTGATAGGAGCGATGAGTGACAAACAATTACCTGTCAAATTCCACATCTTACGTAGTATTTTCGTGAATGGTCAACCACCAGACTGATGACACGAAGGGTATTCATCACGCCTATATACAAAGTGCGAGCGCTAATGTACATACAAACTGTAATAAATGCTGCGCCAATCGAAGTGCAAGTACATGTTAAACCTTATAAAACCACATAAAATGATTAGCAAAAGACAGTAAACCGTGGACCAAGTGTTAAGCAAACAGACATATAAAAAATAATGTCATTACTGTGTAAAGGGATAAACGAAGAAAGGTAAACTTCAAATTTTATCATCATTTATTGGCAGCACCATGGGCCACTGCAACAGCGGCGATGCGTTGAACTGTTCAGTATCCTGGGGGCCGGCTGCACGTTAGCAGCAAAAGAAAAGTAAGCGACCTGCAGTCCGGCTTCGATAGCAGGAAGTTTTGACATCCACAGGAAATCTGCTACGACGGGTAACACCTCCATGATTCTGTCACCCGCTTAGGCAAAAAATGTCATTTTTTCATGCTATGATTGACCACATATTTGAAGTTCCTATGCTATTGCCACAGAGCTTAAGTGCATTGCAGTCAACAGCGGCTATCCGGCTAGTCTTGTGCAAAAACTATTTGAGGCTAAACCTAGTAAGCACACCAGTTCTTAATTCCTTAGCGGATCGCAACGGCATGTCGGGCAAAAACGTCTCTCTGCCTTTGCATACACTCCGTTATAAACTGACTTGTCCATCACCCGAACTGGTGACAGTCTTCCGCTAGTCGGTACTTCTTTCCTTCAGTACCAAATGCAAAAACGAAATTCAGGTACATACGGCAATTGTGACTTATCTCAGAGGTTCATTTCGGCGTACACCTGGGTCAAGTGTGCGAGCTTTGAAGTGAACGCAGCATATTGCCTTCTATAATGTCCTGAATTTTTACTGGAAACTCGATAAGTTCGAAGCTCCCACGGCTGCAACAGAACTACGCGGATGCAGATATGTAGTACTCATTATACGGCACAGCATAATTGCAGTTAGTTAGCAGGAACACCATTTCTCTACTCTGGAAAGACACGGGACGTAAAGCTGGCAGGAAAAAATTTTAAGGCCGTAGTATAAAGCGCCCTGTAGACGGCGAGAAATGAACCTTTCCTGTTCTGCAGTCACTCAGTGTTATAGCTAACTAAGGGGCACCTACTGCAGCGATAGGTGTCATTTTATGAACGGTTGCGCCTAGCTTTCGCGGCCCGTAGCACAAGTAAAGCGACACACAACACCACGTATGTGATAATTAGACGAGGAAACTTGATTTACAGTTTGCTTGTACAGCGTTTTCTCTCTCAGCTAATCTTCGAGAGTATTGTAATTACTCTGTGTTTGCCCCTCTCCGTATGGATAGAGCTATTCTCGCGCGGTATTTTAATTACAGACGAACATGTGTTAGGGGGTGTTCGTGAGAACTATCTCGAAAGGTAATCATCACTTAAAAGAAATGCTCAGTTGGCAACGATTTCCGATGTAAAAAAGCCATCTGAAGCACACGTCGCTCACTAAGTCGAACACCTGAACGCGCACGCAATTTGCACAAAGAGGTGAGGGGGTGGATTGTACTGTACTGACTTAGGAAGATGGGAACAATTTTCTGAGTGCATTTCACATTCTGCACTGTCATGTCACGGGTATTTACACATGAAAAGAAATTGGGAAAGCTACTGGTTGAGAATATCAACGACTGTTTCATGAACGAGGAATATGCTTTGAAAGGTTTTTTTTTTAAGGTTCAGATGCTTATTCACCGCGGAAACGATGTCCTCTTCCCAGTAACAGGGTTGCATCGGAAAAATAGGACCAGAAAAACATTAATGTTGTTGTTGGTGGTAGTGGTAGTGGTGTTCTGCCGTCAGCAGTCCAAAGTCTGGCTCGATGCACCATTTTAACTTGCTTACTGGATGGAGACTAGTATTCGGCACTCCTACACATCCGGTTAATCATCAAAATGGCTCAAGTGGCTCTGAGCACTATGGGACTTAACTTCTGAGGTCATCAGTCCCCTAGAACTTAGAACTACTTAAACCTAACTAACCTAAGGACATCACACACATCCATGCCCGAGGCAGGATTCGAACCTGCGACCGTAGTAGTTGCGCGGTTCCAGACTGTAGCGCCTAGAACCGCTCGGCCACGTTAATCATCAGATCATCTGTTTATTTAATGAACGTTTGAAAAAAAAGCGTAATTCCGACATTTTAAAACGTATTACAATGAAATCCAGACCTTTAGCTGCTTACAGCCGTTGATAAATATGTGCCCCGACTGGGATGCGAAACCGGGATCTCCTGCTTACGTGGCAGACTACCCGTCTGAGCCATTGAGGATACAGGTACTTATCTCTGGCACGCTCCCCGTGAGACCCACATTCCCAACTTACTGTCCACACACTACATTTGCGTGCCCCTGCCCATTATACTCATTACGCGCGGCAGTCAGTCTATCAATTCCCGTAAGAGTTCGGGCAATGTGAGTGCATCCGCACTGAAGAAGATCATTGGCCGGTAAGCCTTATCTATATGAAGATTCATATATTTTAAAACATATGTAAATGTTCCTCATTTTTTAAATTTTTGTATCGCCACTTGTATCTTAAAAATGTTTGGCTGTAGAGCAGGATCTTAAACCACGAAACCGCCGTGCTGTTCACGTGCACACCCTTGGAGACATTGCAAAGATGAATAATTGCAGACCAGTAATTGGAATGAGAGAAATAGAAAGGAAAGGGGCTGGGAAAGAGACACGAAGGAAATAATGATTTCTAGCCTCACACTGCATTGCGGCGATGCAACGGCGAGAGTTGAAAGCTAATGGCGCACCAGGACTTGGTCCCAGATGCTCCGCTTCACTGTAACGGTCGTCTTAACCGCCTATTTTTTTCGTTTTAGTCTTTTTGTTTTTTCCTGATTGCCCACAAGAAATCATTTGGCCGAAAAATTGAAGTAAACTCTGTGTAAGTCCAAGAGCAATTAAAAAAGTTTTCTTTGGTTGGTGGCAAAAATGATCATTGCATTTGTGCAACCTCTTGTGTAGTGGAACGGAACAGTAAATTAAAAACAAATGCATCGCCCGGGAATCGAACTCAGACCGCCCACCAAGTTTAATTGTTTATTTAATTTTTATTCTTTTTTTATATAATTGAGGAGCACAGTTGGCGGCAGGCTGGAGGAGGCAAGGCGAGAAAATAATCAACAAGTACAAGGGAGCCATACCTCAAAAGATATGACGATAATGTGAACAAATAAGGGCCATCTTGTCCGCTGGGATCACCTTATCGAAGCGGGCAGCGAGTTAGAGGCTGTCGTCATTTTAAGACCAGACCGCGGAATGTCCGGCGCCGCTGCACACTGCCAGAGATTGTTTCTGTTAGCGAATGGGAATCGTGGAAACATCACTCCTGCAAGTCTTCTCACACCCGCCACACACCAGATGGGCGGTGGGTCCGTGAAGGACGATCCCACAGTTACGAAAAAGGTTCCGGTATTGCGTTTTGTTTGTTAAGATCATCAACTCGTCCATCATGTATTGCCACAAACCGAGGACTTCCTTTTCGGCATCGCGGTACGTGTAGCGTATCGCAGTTCCTTGTACCCAATTGACCACATTCATCCGGGCCATAAAGGGAAATAGACAGCGTCGGGATGAAAGAGGTCCAAGGGCACAATTGAAGCAAAGGGCGGGAGGAGGGGGGTGTGGGGGTGGGGTTTAGGAGCAAAGCCAGTATTTGGCGGATCAGTTTCCAGCACTCGCGTTTAAAAAATTTGAATCGCTTCACTATTTTACGTGTCAACCGCGCGCAGTGGCCACGCTAATTTTCTCTGTATGGTTCCAAATTTTAGTATTTGTACCGCCGAGGCGAGTACTTTTTTTTTTTTTTTTTGTTGCAAGGTCGTTACCGCCTCGGTCATCCCAACACGCTCTCCCGCAAATCCAAATTCCCAACTTATTGCCAGCCGCACCACAACGACCCCCGCCCAATACTCTCGTACTCGCAGATTTCTGACTTCCCTAAGAGTTCGGACGTTGGTTATGCATCCGCACTGGAACGTTTTTATCAAACAGCCGTCACGCACATCCAATAGAAGAGACGCCAGTCCTATCTATAACGCTTTCCGTGGTATCACATGTTATGATCCGTTTACATTGCACTCCCGTAGAGAGCGCAGAAAGAGTGACTATTTAATTTTTCCTCAGACCTCGCGGGAGCAGTACGTACATTCCTACATTCCTCACTTAGCACTGATTCTCGAATCTTTGTAAGTAGTGTTTCGCGGAATAGTTTGCGACTGTTTTCAGCCGGCCGGTGTGGCCGAGCGGTTCTAGGTGCTTCAGTCTGGAACCGCGCAACCGCTACGGGCGCAGGTTCGAGTCCTGCCTCGGGCATGGATGTGTGCGATGTCCTTAGGTTAGTTACGTTTAAGTAGTTCTAAGTTCTAGGGGACTGATGACCTCAGATGTTAAGTCCCGTAGTGCTCAGAGCCATTTTTGACTGTTTTCAAGAATCTGCCAGTATTAGCTTTTCTGCATTTCTCTGACGCGCTATCGTGGGTCAGACAAACATGAAACCGTTCGCTGTGCTGTAATGTAATGTCGTGTGGATAGGCCCTCCAGTCGGGTACACCGTTTGCCTGGTGCAAGTCTTTTGAGTTGACGCCACTTCGGCGACTTGCGTGTCGATGGGGATGAGTTGAGGATGATGATGACAACAACACAAC
The DNA here is from genome assembly GCF_023864345.2 of Schistocerca serialis cubense. Classification (NCBI taxonomy): domain Eukaryota; kingdom Metazoa; phylum Arthropoda; class Insecta; order Orthoptera; family Acrididae; genus Schistocerca; species Schistocerca serialis. The sequence continues at coordinate 437,613,985 of NC_064646.1, forward strand.
ACCCAGACCCTGAGCGGAGAAAATCACCGTCCCAGCCGGGAATCGAACCCGGGCCCCTTGGCATGATATGCCGTACCGGGGGGACTGTTCGTTTTGCTATTTTTAGTGTTCGTCCAATATTTCCAGATAGTCCTATTCGATGATGTATCGTAAGTGTGTTGTCCGCTTTGTAGATCCGTTTTACCATATCCTACTAGTGAACTGAAATACTGTGTTGGTACAGGAAAAACGTACAAGGAGATGCAAAAGTAATAGAAAAAGCGGAAATCTGTCGTTTAAAAAGTTCTTCCCGGAGCGTGACCCATGTTTCAGAACAGTGCACAGAGGGAAATGTCAATTTTATAGTAATGAAGAAATTTCTTCCTTATTCCTTTACTATTAGAAGAATTTTTTATCTCAATGAGGTTTCCTCGTCGGAGAGGACGCCGTATGTTACCTTGTATCTCCTGTCCGATATCCCGGTCCTATTACAGGGATCATACGTCATTGTAGGTGCGCAGGCGCAGTAATAACTGTTTCCTGGCACTTAAAAGTAGCTGTCTGGCAACTGTTCAAACGAACCGAAACGCCCTGTTTCTTGGAATTGTGATAATGCAGTTCAGTTAATCGAGTCCGCAGATACCCTTGGGAACACCTTGACTCATATTAGGACGCGCACAGTTGTGCAACAGCGAATGGTTTGCAGACCAAAAGGATATAGGTGACTGCATCTTTCGAATCTGTTGATTTCTGTGTTGTGCAACCGTGGCACTGAGATGGGCGTGACAGGATGTATGGTAAAGTATTGTAACTGCACAAAAAAACTTAAGTGTACCATCTGCTTTACCTACGATTCACCTTATGTGAACATTCCATTTCGAATCCCGCAAGCAGTTACACAGAGGTATTGGTAAGCATTGACTGATTCCAGCTCTGACCCATTGATATGTTTTCACGTTTTGCGAAATGGAAGTTCTGCTTCTCTGAGCATGTTATGCAAGCTGCCAATCTTTGCAAGATCTGAATTGATATTTTGTGCCCCTATTACGGATAGTACTTCGCTGTAGATAATTGCATCATCTGTAAGGAGCCTCAGGTTCCTGGTATCAGAATAGTCCGCAAGGTCATTGATATACAGCGAGAACAGTACGGGCTCACGGCACCTTTTCCTAGCTCACGTTAATTCTGAATCTGTCGGTAATACCTCATACAAGATAACACGCTGCGTCCTCTGCGGTAAGAAAACCTCATTCAAATCAAAAATCTTCTGATGTGAACGGCATTTTTTTCATTACTTCAAAAAAGCTATTTCCATGCGCATTGCTGTAAAACACACGACTTACTCGTGGCAGAACTTTTAAATGATGGATTTCCGTTTTTCCTATTACTTTTGCATCTCCTTGCACGTTCACCTTGGGCCAACATCAATATGCCATTAGTCGCACGTTGCTACAGCTGCGCAGCTTTATAATGAACAGAAGAGGAGAACACGTAATGTTACAGAGCCAAGCATGTCGGAACGATTTACCTCGCTTTCGCTCCGCATGTTTACAAAACTGCGTTCATCTATGAGAGAGGCTCTATTAAAAAGTTAGGCCGTGAAACTGCTGTCCCCTCCAGCGGGTTCGTTGACGTCTGCCTTTCCTATTAGGCGCAAAGTTAAGACGTTCAGTATACACTTCAGCACCGTCAAATAAACGTCCTAGGTATAGCTTAATAACACGTTATGTTCCAAAGTCGAGACTGAGCGGGCAGTCGGCTGTTTTTTACCAAAGTCATCGCTTCTCCCTGGGCCGTTTGTTGTGTACTATAACGCACTATGGAATCTTGCAAGTATCCTTTGTTTCATCGTAATGATACGCAAACTCGCTTCCATTAAAGGACCAGTGGAGCGTAACTAAACTGCTCAAAAAGTACTGTTAATCCTGCACATCTGCGGACATGTGTCTGTGATTCAATGGCAGCAAAGAATAAAACAATAATTTGGTGATCAGAACGTAAAAGAATGGGATAACTTAAATCAAACACACAAAAATAAGCGAAATAAAGGCAGTCTGTACCAAACCGCAAATTTTCCACATCATCTAAAGCAAAATCTGCTTTGTATAATATTGTACACCGTTCTGCCACTCCCTAAATTCTGTAACGCGCTTGGCTCCTCTCGGCGCCCTCCCCCCTTCCCAGAAGGCAGTCGTCTGGTTGCTGTGGAAGTCATTCAGTGTGTGACGGCGCACAGCAAGTGTCTACCTGCCCAAATTTGCTCAATCAAGTTTATATCTGCAGAGACTCCAGGCCTTTCGACTGATTTCTGCCTCTATCATCTTGAAAGACGAACCGTGTTAACTGTACGGCTGGACAATAGGTTAGAAAATACTGTCCCGACACTGCACAGTCCTTAAAATACCGTTGGCAACAAACAGAGGAATCTGACATACGTAAGTGGTACCGAACGAAAACATGACCGACTCACCTCCATTACGAACGAGTGCTGAGCCGCGTTCCAATACGTGAACGCCAACACGGTCTTCTGCATCTTCATATGTACTCTGTATTTCACACTTCAGTGCCTGGCAGAGGGGTCGTTCTAACACTTTTTCTCTACCGGGTGAGTCAAAAAGGACTTTACAATTTTGGAATGGTATATAAATTTATTGAGATAACTTACAGAATTGGTAGATGTGTCATTTTGTCGCAAACAACCTTAAGTTTCACATAGAACTGTCAAGTGTCATTTTTGTTGTATGTAACTACCATTTTTGATGCAGCAAACATGTCTCCATAATTAATGTCTTCCCACACTCTTTGCAGCAAATCGGGCGTAACTTGTCAACAACCCGTCTCAACAAAGTTCTTGTGCCAAGAGTAAATTGCAGGTTCTTTAGCGTATTCGGTGTGAAATTTACGCCGAACAGTTGGTGCAGAGCTCGTTTCATAAAACCAAAACACAAAGCGAGCACGCTCCGCACCAGTGAAAAATAGCCATTTTACCTGTGCACTACGCTCGCATTCCTGGTGGCAGAGAGGTGTACTGATGCACTACGTGAATCAATCATGAGGTTGTTTGCTATAAAATTAAACATCTATCGATTCCCGTAAGTTATCTCAATAAATTTTTATATCGTTCTAAAGTTGTAAAGTCCTTTTTGACTCACCCTGTATTTCCGAGTGACCTCTAATTTATCTTATTTCATTACAATGTTCATTTCTCCCTATGTCCGTTGGCTTCAACAAAATATTTTCGCATTCATAGGAGAACGCTGGGGACTGAAATTTCGTGAAATGATTTCGCCGCAACGAAAAACACCTTTGCTTTAATGATCGCCACCCCAACTCGCGTGTCATATCTGTGATACTCTTTGCCCTATATCGCGAAAATAGAAAACGAGTTGCCCTTCTTTGAACTTCTTCAATGTCCTCCATCAGTCATACCTGGTAAGGATCCCACACACTGCATAGCAGTACTTCAGCAGAGGACGGGCAAGCGTAATGTACGTAGTCGCTTTAGAGGATTTGGTGAATCTACTAAACGTTCTGTCAATAAAAGGCAGCCTTTCATTCGCCCTACTCGCGACATTTTATGTATGTCTAGTCCAGCTGAAGTTGTTCACAATTGTAATACCTAGGTATTTAGTTGAATTGACGGCCTTTGGATTTCTGTGATTTATCTTGAAACCGGAATTTAACTGATTCCTTTTAGTACTCATGTGGATCACTTAACACTTTTCATTATTTAGAGTCAATTGTCTCGTTTCGCGTGGATTAGGAACAGCAGCGGGCGTGAAATACTTCCTTTGCGAGTGCTAGATATCACTTCTGTTTTACTCGATGACTTTCCAATTACTACAAACCGTGATATTTCCGACAGGAACTCACTAATCCAGTCGCACAACTGAGGTTATACTCCGTACGCACGAGGTGTGATTAGAAGTCGCTTGTGAGGAAGTGTGTCAAAAGCCGAATCAATTTGAGATTCCCGGTTAACAGAACTCAATACCCGAATATAGAGCTAGTTGTGCTTCATAAAAATAATATTTTCTGAATCCGTGCTGACTATGTGTCAATAGGTTGTTGCCTTCAGGATAACTCATAACGTTCGAACACGATCTATATTCCGGAATCCTACGGCACATCAGCGTTCGTGATATGTGTCTGTAATTCAGCGGATTACTCCTATCCCCTTTCTTACCTTTGGTGTGAGCGATTGTATGTGATGCTAAGTATGGAGCTATTGTATCAGCAAACTGGGAAAGTAACCTACTGGTGCACCAATCACGACCGGAATACGTGCCTTCATTAGGTGATGAAAGCTGCTTCGCTACACTGAGGACATCTGCTTCTAAGTAACTCATGTTGGCAGCTGTTATTGAATCGAATTGTGGAATATTACTTCGTCTTCTTTGGTGAAGGAATTTCGGAAAACCTTATTTTGTACCTCCGCTTTAGTGGGTCTGCCACCGGTAAAATTACCATAGTTATTACACTGTCATGTCACTGATAGCGCGGTCCCTCCCGCCGGAGGCTCGAGTCCTCTCTCGGGCATGGGTGTGTTTGTGTTGTTCATAGCATAAATTAGTTTAAGTAGTGGGTAAGTCTAGGGACCGACGACCTCAACAGTTTGGCCCCCTAGGAATTCACACGCATTTGAACATTTTTTATTGCACAGTGGAGGTATTGATACCGCATTGCCGTTGTTGCATTTTACATGCGACCAGAATGTCTTTGGTTTTTCTGGCAGATTTCGAGAGAGTTTTCCGTTGCGCGAACTATTAAAACCATCTCACAGTGAAGTCATTGCTAAATTTCGATATTCTGTAAATCATCGCCAATCTACGATTGTCAGTCGTCCGACAAACCCTGCACTCGTCAGTGAAGAGACCCTGGCGCCGTTGACCTGGGTTCCGCCACGCCTGCTGATCCTAACGGTCACCTAGAGGACAAATTCGTCGTGTGGAGACAGGTGTAACTACTGTCGTGGTCGACGCAGCGATCCCAGTTACCTTCCAAAAATCCTCGGTGTACTGGCGAGTGGTAATCAGCAGCTGTTGTTAAGCACAGACGATTACTGAAGGCAGGTCTTCCGTGTTCTGTGCCGCTGTGTTGCCCTGAACTCTGCGTGCCGCCGAGCAGCAAGCCGTCAACTCGTTTGATAGAAGAGCTATGCATCAGTGGGAAAGTGAATGGCTCGAATTGGCGAATAACTATTTTCAGCGAAATCGACCACTAAGGCATGGCGGGTCTGATGCCAACCGCGCTCATTGATGGAAGTGCTGCTCACCAGACAGGGGAATAGGACGCACTCCAGTGAGACACGGTTTCGTCCTCTAGCGGGAAGAGCCACGAATATGTGAAGTTTGTAGTATACCAGTTTCGGTCTAGCTTGTTTCAGCTAGATTTCTATGCTGAAGTAAGGGCAGTCCTCAGTTTGGGTGGAGGCGTGTCCACAATCTCGCAGACGTCGACACGCAACACGGGACATATGTTTTAAAAGTCTGTTAATGTCAGCTCTCATTCCGAAAGGCTAGGGGAGAGGCAGTGAACAAGCTCTGAGTGGATAACTCGACGAGGCGATTTAGCATTTTTACTCATCGATTTTAATGCCATAATTTAAGGATCATAAAAGCGGTCTTTTTTTTTTTTTTTTTACACCTGGTTGTTGGATTTTAACACATTATAAGCAACTTATACCTTGGGAACAGACATTGTCCCTCTTTTCCCCCGTGATCTACAAAATAATATCCAGACCGATCATCATCATTGCCATCATATCACAAAAGCGACTGAATATGCAGGGGTGGACAAAAATAGGGAAAACACCAAAAGCAAAACACGCTGCCATGCGTAATACGATGTCGGCTACTAAAACAGTTGGCATTCAAAACAGCTTGCAGTCCTCTCGGACTGGATGGATACAGATCCTTTAAGGGCTTCAGGGCAATCTTATACCATTCGTCCTGCAAAATATCGGCAAGTTCAGACAACGATAGTGGAAGTGGATAGCGATCACGCACCCGTCTACATCTACATCTACATTTATACTCCGCAAGCCACCCAACGGTGTGTGGCGGAGGGCACTACGTGCCACTGTCATTACCTCCCTTTCCTGTTCCAGTCGCGTATGGTTCGCGGGAAGAACGACTGTCTGAAAGCCTCCATGCGCGCTCTAATCTCTCTAATTTTACATTCGTGATCTCCTCGGGAGACCGCAAAGGCTCAGTAATACTGAGCCCTGGTGACTGTGATAGCGATGGGAGATGCGACAGTTCATCACTGTGTTCACAAAACCTATTCCTGACGATGTTAGCGGCGTGAGAAGAGGCCCTGTTTCTTGGGACACCATCACTTATGGGAAACAAACTTTGTACAATGGGATGGACCTGCTCACCCAAAATCGTTCCATAATTCTCGGCAGTAATACGGCTTTGCAGAGTAACCACGAGGACCCATGGAACACTACGATATGGATGCTCAAATCATCACCGAATACCCGCCGCCTTTCACTCTTGGGACGCAAAATCGGGCAGAAGTTGGAAACAGTGTGAAACGAGACTCATCCGACCAAATGACTTTCTTCCAGTGCTCCCCCAGCTTTTATGGCTTCGACGCCTCGTTTTCCTATTAGTGGCATTCTGCCTCACAGTCTCCAGTACCAAAGTAGAATGAACATGTTGTGACTTGGCAAGACAGCCGAGCCACTATGAGGTGAAGCCGAAAGGCACGCGTTTAAGCTCACGCAGACTGGCGTGAGGTCTGGAACAGTTAAAGGAGGTGAGACTAGTAAAAAAGTACGTAGCTTCTGGAATACTTAACTTTAATCCATAATTGGTAAACATCGGTCTGACGGTACGTGCATCACAAGATAAATAGCAATTGATAATGGCGCCTTGTTAGGTCGTAGCAAATGACGTAGCTGAAAGCTATGCTAACTGTCGTCTCGGCAAATGAGAGCGTAATTTGTCAGTGAACCATCGCTAGCAAAGTCGGCTGTACAACTGGGGCGAGTGCTAGGAAGTCTCTCTAGACCTGCCGTGTGGCGGCGCTCGGTCTGCAATCACTGACAGAGGCGAAACGCGGGTCCGACGTATGCTACCGGACCGCGGCCGATTTAAAGGCTACCACCTAGCAAGTGTGGTGTCTGGCGGTGGCACCACAGAACACGTGAAACAAATAGTGGGACAAGCTGATGTCAGGCTGAGATTTACAGGAAGAATCTTAAGGACACGTACTTCATCCGAGAAAGACATGGCTTGCAAAACACTTGTTCGACCCATTTTTGAGCGTTGCTCATGAATCTGGGGCCCTTAGTAGATTGGATTAATAAGAGAATTAGACAAGATCTAGCGAAGAGCGTCTCGATCCGTCACGGGGTCTTTTAGTCGACGCGAGGTCATTACGGAGTTGGTCAACAAATTCCAGTGGCAGACGCTACAAAAGACACATTGTGAATGGCAGAGAGGCTTTATACTGAGATTCCGAAAGCGTACCTTCCCTATCACCGACAACACGACACACTATGAATGACACCACCAGTACTTCCAGAACAAATACGGACTCAGTAAGCGACGTACTAACCAACAGCAGATGGCGGTTATAATTATGGTATGGTGTCCAAGCACGAAAATGCAGTCGCAGATGTTGTAAATAAGTTCAACAATCTATCGTGACAGTAACGCGTTTCAAAACTACTGCACATTTCATATTTTCAGAGTGGTTTGTCAGGATTTGGATAGCACTGACATACGAGACGTTGAAGCCCGATGGATTCCTTTCAGCCGGCCGGAGTGGCCTTGCGGTTCTAGGCGCTACAGTCTGGACCGCGCGACCGCTACGGGCGCAGGTTCGAGTCCTGCCTCGGGCATGGATGTGTGTGATATCCTTAGGTTAGTTAGGTTTAAGTAGTTCTAAGTTCTAGGGGACTGATGACCTCAGCAGTTAAGTCCCATATTGCTCAGAGCCATTTGAACCATTTTTGATTCCTTTCACAAAGAGGAATGTATTTCCGCTGATGGTCTTTGCTGTACTCTTCGACAACTTTGGAGACGTCACGACACGGAAGAATATGAATTTTATTACTGTTCGTTTCATTCACAAGAGTTTAAACGGCCTCTTAAGTTCCTGTCTAACCATACACTAGGAAATTGCTGCAAATTAGGAAATAAACAGCCAAATATTTCTTTCATCCTTCGTTTTCCAATGAGACGCAAATGTAAATAACATATAATATTGCAGAACATACTTGTATTACGTTCATAATGAAGTCCCAGAATGTGTTAAAATGCTAAGACGAAAAAAATATTAACGTATAGTAGGACAGGAACTTACTTTCTTCGACTCTGTACTCTGCGTGTCAATCCTCTACGCTGTGCTGAAGACATGTGTTTTTCGTCTTTTGTGTCGGCTTTCGTGGTACCTCTTGAATGCGTATATCGCTGATGCGTCATTAGCTGTCATACCGAATGATCAAAACTAAACTTTCCCTATTTAGCACGTTATAACACAGAAACTAAGTACCGTACGAATACCAAACTTGGGAGCATTAATGTCCAGAGGTTGGGATGCATGATTTCAATGCGTCACAGCGCCACCATCCAGTTCCGACTATGACCACCAGGTGCCGTGATCAGTCATCGTGATTCATAGTCTCGCAGACCAGACCAGTTGCAGTGCACTTGTTGACGTGTCAACATGAGCTTAGACAAGAGGAGCAGGGCATTTTTGGTGAAGCTCTATTATCAAACGAACAGTAATGCTGCAGCTGCACTTCGAGAATATCGGCGGCTGAAAGTATTACGGAGGATCCTCTATCTTCACCTGCTGTGCGGAACATGATGAAGAACTTCGAATCGACTGAAGAACTGGGCGTCTCTGCAGGAAGAGACCGACGACCGGTTGCACCACGGCTGGTTGATGAAATCGTTGTTGCTATGACAGACAACGCTGCGCGCAATTCCCAATCGTCAGGCAGTGTGCGTGTGTGTCACGACAGTTGAACATTCCGTGGTCCACTGTACGGTAGGTGCTCCGAACCATTCTCAAATGGTATCCGTACAAGATCCAAATCGGACCGCGGCTTGCACCGTAGGACGCACGATGACGTCTTGACTTCCACTTTCTCGTCAGGATTAAAGTTGACCATCCTATAGACAGACGAAGCTCATTTTTCTGTGAGGGTGACGTGGCCACACAGAATGGCCGAGTATGGGGATTTTCTCTTCCAGTCACTGTGCATGAACTTCCTCTGTGTGGTGAACGTTCATCATTAGCCCAATTTTTTTTTTTTGAACAGGTTGGCGCTCAAGGACCAAAGACATGCAGTGTGACGAGCCAGCGTTACTGCGATATGCTTCCCCAACATGTCATACCCGCCATAGATGAGAGAGACGCATTTAACTCAACAGTTTTCATGCAAGATGAGGCCCCTAAGCACATCTGTCATGAAGTTCACCTTCTTCTCCGAAACACATTTGGAAACGATCGAATTATCAGCCGATCGTTTCCAAATGCTTGGCCGGCACGGTCACCTGATCTCACTTCCTGTCATTTCTGGTTGTGGGGCTACCTGAAGGACAGGGTTTACCAGGGGAACATTCACATCTGGAGACCTGAAGCGTTGAGAGGTAGCCAGCATACCTACGGACATGCTTCGTTCTGGTGTACAGAATACAATCCTGGGCTTTAAGACTCTTCTGGACACTAGTGGGCGCTATATTGAGCCCCTTTTGTAGCAATAATGATACCGGTATGTAATGGTACGATGTATGGTAGCACCACATTAAAAATGTTTCAGATGAATTGATTCTGCATTATTTCTCCTCTCCATGTTCTTGAAGGGTACAAAGTTTGGCGCGCGTATGGTAATTAGCTTCCGCGCTAGGAAAATTTTAATTATACCCACTCGGTATGATATTGTAAGCGTGGCGTGTTTGTAATAAATCTCCAACGTGCCGTTGCCTCAAAACGGCATACTAATAGATTTTTGGGCCTAAAAGAGCATCTGCCGTAACACGAAAGTCAGTGTGGCTTCTCCAAAGCTGTCTGAGATACGAATATATCAAAGATCATCAGCGGAAATTTACTCTTTTCTGTAAGGGGCATACATCAGTTCCCAACATCTACTGTCCACACGGCCGCCGACAGCGACGGAAGTGGGCCGCCGCGGCGTATCGCTGCCCCGCCTGTGGGACATGGCCGGCTGTGGCGCGCACCCGCCCACGCTGCTCGTTTCCGGCTCATTTGCGGCGGGCAATTTGTCGGCGACCCTCAGAGGGGCCGCGTCCCTTTGTCGGCGGCTTTTGCCCGCAGGTAGGCCGATTGTCGGGCCACACTGTGCTAAACGCCCACAATGGGCTCCCTGCGGCGCCGCTGAACACCCCTCCACCGCGCGCTTCACAGGGCACAGCCCCTGCATGAGCCTTGTCCGCGCCTGCTGCGTAACGCTGACAAGTGGCGGGAACTTTCAACTGAGTTGTCTGCACGGGCATTCGATGTGTCTCACGCACGGTGCAAGTCCTGCGTTAGGAGTTGCGCGGGAGTCGCTAGCCACGCGGACAGGTTGCGATGACCGCATGGCCCTATGGACCGTTGCTGGGAAACTGTGGCAAGCGACGGATCGCTTTTAAGAAATCCCACCCCTCTCCGCGTCACAGGCATGTCAGTCAGGCCAGAAACAAGATTACTACATAGGGCGTTGGTTCAATGCATTGTAGCATTCTAGAATTTTCATGTGACGTCATTGTCGAGAAGCGATACCTTTTAAGAAATTCTTCGAGGAACAGAGACTACTAGAAAAACTTCTGGTAAAAAGATGCCGACGCAGACGTATGCTGTAAACAAAATACGTTTATTTAAAACTTTACGCTACCTTTTCCAAAAAAAATGTTAGTTCAACAACATTTTTCACACTGTAGAATAATATTTTACTTTATTTTGTATCAGAATCCTGCCACTAATCATTACACCAATGTAAAATGGATATTCTTAGCTTTACACTTATTTTCAACTCAAGGCCAATCCATAACTTCATCTACAGCTACAGATTGCTCTGGTTTGCTATACTGAACAAATTTGTATGCATTCTTTCCGGTATATTCCCTCCATTAAACACGAGCTGAATCAAATCCTTGCAAACTAAATTTACCTAGCTTGTTACTAACGCACAATGTAAGCTTTTCCTACCGGTCCCTGTTCGTCGAAGAATTTCTTAGAAGCCTCACTGTCATTAGTTATACGCTCCTCTCTAACATTAATTCTATACGCATGTGTTGTAACCCTATTAATAATAAGATTACTGTAATTATTTTTAACAAACGTTAGATCATCTTAAAAATCTTAATGCCTGAACGTAGACATCTGTTTAGCATACAAATCAAACAGACCCGTACCCTCTTGTATAGTCCTAAAGTAACACACATTCGAAATACTTTCAGAATTGCCACTGGGGATGCTTTGATAAACAAACGAAATGTGTGTGATGATAATCTTTTCCAATTGTCAGTTAGTTTAAGGTGAAAGTAATTGTACTTCTAGAACATTTACAAATACACCCTTGCGGAGGAAAACACGGTGTGCTGCTGTGGAGGGTGACAGAAAGCTCAATAACAGCTCACGCGTGATGAAATGGGCAGTTCTATACAAAGGGACTACAGATGCCGCCAAATATTGGATGTGCATACTGCTATATGGGCATGTAAAGTAAATGAATACGTTACAGCTGAATAATATACAAGAAACTGTTTACCTTTACAGCATCTACTTGCAAACTGTGAACAAACCGTAGTCTTACCTGTAACAGAGAGAGAACAAAAATTAGCATAGGTATTTGGGTAGCAGATAAACAGTGTTCAAATGGTTCAAATGGCTCTGAGCGCTATGGGACTTAACATCTATGGTCATCAGTCCCCTAGAACATAGAACTACTTAAACCTAACTAACCTAAGGACATCACACAACACCCAGTCATCACGAGGCAGAGAAAATCCCTGACCCCGCCGGGAATCGAACCCGGGAACCGATAAACAGTGTCCTACAAACTGTGATAAGCAACATAAATAAGATGACAAGAGACATATGTCAAGTAAAAGATCATTATTATTCAGAAACATGTATCAGCTGTTGTGAAAACTGTTGTTCGATGATAACTGAGGCGTCGATGGTTCTGGACTACTGAATCTTCCAAGTGGAAGGAAATTACAGCTCCCTCTTTCCGTTCATCCTTTTATGTTACAGGAGACAGAGACATGTTGTGGATTAGCATATTTTTATGTCCATGACATGACAACATAGTGTGGTTGGTGGCTCAGATATCAAGAATCAAAACACTAATACAAAGGATCGAGATACGATTCCTGCTTGAAGTTAGGACTTTTTTCCTGGACTGTTAAAATAACTTTTTTCAGCGGCAGTGAATTACTTATACCAGAAACTTGATTAGTACCAGTTTCAGATTCCTCCCATTCCGCATTAAACTATAGGATCCTCTCCTGGGTATGCCAGTTCTTAGGTTTGTGGGCGGCAAGGATGTACCACCTACAACATGATCATTTCTAATGAAGCACTACAGTTTTAAATTGAATTTCCGGTTTATAAACTGTTCACTTTTCCGTTCTTGGAACATTTGGAAACTTGAGGAATAAGGTGACCTAGTTCCTTGACAAAATATTACGATCAACAAGTGCAATTTGTGTTTAAAGTAACAACAAGAAACAAATGGAAATGCCTAAAGTGACGACGGACGAATGCAACAATCGGTAGTGGCTTCGTAATGAGTGAGTGCTGGTCCCCAACAACCTGAGATGTATCATCATGACGAGGAAGCACAAAAGAGACAGGTATATGTCACGTAGGAATGAAAAATGGGAAGTGAACGAAAGTCAAGCGGCAAAGGTTGCACGAAAAATGTGAAGAAATCGAAAAATAAATGGTTGTCGGAAGAACTCATTCGGTGTGAACATTATGGGTGCAGTGGGAATTTCAGTATTAAAAGTAGAAGAGGGAGCAGGTACATCGAAACCCTCTACAAGAGGAAGATTTATCTGATTACGAGATCGAAAAAGAAATAAGAGTTGATATGAACGACATAAAGAAGCCATTATTAAGTCCGAGTTTAACAGAGCTTTGGATGACTCTTGATAAGGTAAGGAAATACGGGTAATAACATTCCTTCGAAAATTCTAAAATCACTGGGGATGTGGCAACCAAACGACTATCTACGTTGGAGTGTAAAATCTATGAGACTGGAGAATTAGATAAGAATTTCCGTACAATGTTATCCACAGAATTCGAAGATACCAAGAGTCAAGTGCGAAAACTATCGCACAATCTGCTTAACAGCCCACGCATCCAAGTTGTTGACAAGAACGGGGTACAGAAATGAAAAACGAAATTGGGGCTTTGTTAGATGACGATAAGTTTGGCCTCAGGAAAGGTAAAGGTACCATAGAGGCAATTCTGACGTTGCGCTTGATAATGCATCCAAATTTAAGAAAAATCAAGAGACCTTTGTAGGATTTGGCGACCTAGGGATACAACATGCTAGTGCAACCAAATATTGATTTCAGAGGTGCAGTGTTAAGATGGTAATGGGTCGATATAGCTCATGTGACAGTGACGCTAGGGGAACTTCAACGGGAATCTGTGGAAGAAAGTCTAGGTAATTCTCGCAAATTCCAGTTAGGTGCATTAAGAGTACCTAGTTTGGAAGGCTGATTGACTGTCCATCACATCCGTCGCCTAGGTAATATGAGAATAACGTGAGAGAGGTTATGGATGGTACAGAAGTATACAGACAGACATTTTGCACTCGCTAATATACAAGGCGTCAAAGAAAATATAGACTCACCGCGAGAAATGTTTGCTTGAACATAAAATGCCGCCCAAGCCCGCAGGATGCGCTGTTGTATTTGACCACGAAAGTCACCTGTGCGATGTCCTCAATACATTCCAAGTGTCAGTTGTGGTCACGGCAGTATTCTGTGTAGATGTGAGTGCATTACGTTGCAGCTAAGTGAATTGGAACACTGGCTAATTGTTGATGCTCGAATAGTGTGGTTGCTTCAGAAACCAAGAATGGTTCAAATGGCTCTGAGTACTATGGGACAACATCTGAGGTCATCAGTCCCCTAGAACTTAGAACTACTTAAACCTAACTAACCTAAGGACATCACACACATCCATGCCCGAGGCAGGATTCGAACTTGCGACCGTAGCTGTCGCGCGGTTCCAGACTGAAGCGCCTAGAACCGCTCAGCCACACGGCCGGCTGAAACCAAGAGAGCAGAATTGTTTGGTATTTCAAGATGCACAGTATCGAAGATTTATACTGTTTCAGAATGAGATTTTCACTCTGCAGCGGAGTGTGCGCAGATATGAAACTTCCTGGCAGATGCCTTTCGCGGCCAAGTGCTCTACCAACTGAGCTACCCAAGCACAACTCACGCACCGTCCTCACAGCTCTACTTCTGCCAGTATTTTTTATTTATACTGTTGTCAGGGAAAGTGGGAAAATATCATCCGCTAAGTTTCAACGCGAACGAAAGTGTCTGTTGAATGCTCGTGAAACACGACCGTTGAAGATGATTGTGGCAAAAAATAAGAGGACGACAGCTGCAAAATTCATTGCGGAACTGGATGTCGCACTCGCGAACCTTCTCAGCATCAAAATAACACGAAGGAAGTTCTATAAGAAGAGGAATTGCAGGTTCGAGCTGGAAGTACAAAACCATTCATCAGCGATACAAATGGAACAGGAAGACGTATTGCCGAAACTATAAAACCTGGCGTATGAAGCAATGGATTAAACTCATTTCTTCGAATGAGTCTTGTTCCACAGTTTCCAACGTCTCGTCGAGTTTACATCCCAAGAGTGAAACATGGCGGGAGCTCGGTGATGATTTGAGCAGTCGTATCGTGGTACGCCATGGGCTCCACGGGTAATCTGCAAGATCGCATTAGTGCTAAGGATTATGTGAGCGTTTTGCTGCTCACGTCCATTCCACGATAAAATGTTCTTCAATGGTGATGCTGCGATCCAAGAGGAGAGGGCCCCTTTTCACAGAGAACGCGTCGCCCAGGACAGGTTTCGTGAGCAGGAGGCCGACCACAGTCACTGGATATCCGCATCATTGAGCCATTGTTGTCTATTCTGAAGGGTGTACTCAACGACGGATCTGGGTGCACGAGTAGCAAAACGTCATTTTTCGGATGAATCCGGGTTCTGTTTACACCATCACGATGGTCGCATCCGTGTTTGGCGACATCGCGGTGAACGCACATTGGAAGCGTGTATTCGTCATCGCCGTACTGGCGTATCACCCGGCGTGATGGTATGGGGTGCCATTGGTTACACGTCTCGGTCACCTCTTGTTACCATTGACGGCACTTTGAACAGTGGACGTTACATTTCAGATGTGTTACGACCCGTGGCTCTACCCTTCATTCGATCCCTGCGAAACCCTACATTTCAGCAGGATAATGCACGACCCCATGTTGCAGGTCCTGTACGGGCCTTTCTGGATACAGAAAATGTTCGACTGCTGCCCTGGCCAGCACATTCTCCAGATCTCTCACCAACTGAAACTTGTGGTCAATGGTGGCCGAGCAACTGGCCCGCCACAATACGCCAGTCACTGCTCTTGATGAACTGTGGTATCGTGTTGAAGCTGCATGGGTAGTTGTACCTGTACACGCCATCGCTATGTTTGACTCAATGCCCAGGCGTATTTCTCAGGATCTATGCACGCAAATTGCGTGAAAATGTAGTCACATGTCAGTTCCAGTATATTTGTCCAATGAATACCCGTTTATCATCTGCATTTGTTCTTGGTGTAGCAATTTTAATGGCCAGTGGTGTAGCTGTAGGAGTCAGGTAGGCCGCCTTACGAGGCGGCGCAAGCTATTGGGCAGAGGCATAGCGACGTCTAGGAATGGAGAGCGAGGACTGAAGGTTGCGTCCCTGTGTCTCAAGTATATATTATGATCTCACATAGACCGCAGCACCTCACAGATTGAGGCGGCTCTGTCATCTTATAACTGTGTATGTTACAGTCTTCTTACGGTCTCCCAGCGTCTGAGGTGAAGACATTACCTTCGTCTGGAACGTTCACTTAGTCGCCGGGGAAGCAAATGAAAATGAAGCCGGACGTAGGTGCGGCGCATTCGTGATGTTAGAGAGAGAGAGAGAGAGAGAGAGAGAGAGAGAGAGAGAGAGTGGAGGAGGGGTTTACAGGGCACAGCACACAGAACCAACAAATGAAGCGGCGTTAAAAGCCTCTGCGATCGTAAAGTTGTGCCGGGCGCGTAATTTACTGCGCCTTCTGCGGCTAATGCTGTGGGGGGCAGGAGGCAGCTGGGGCGGAAGACTCTCCAGTGCGTCGGGGGGCGGGGGGCGGAGGAGCGGGGAGCCACGCCGCATAACTCTGCCACCGATTCGTCGCGCGGACCCGCAGCCGGCCGATGCGCCCAGGGCCTAAACCGGCCGCTACCGGCCGTGCCGCACGCCGCCGACACTTGCACTGCGTGCGCAATTCGTCCCGACACTCTGTCCACTCACATTAATAGCACGTACACGACTGTGATAGTGCGTGACGGGCGATTTGTATCTCGTGATCTGCACTGGCGACGTGGATCCAATAAGGTCTTGGCAGGCTGTGTGTGCGCCACCTGGCTGAAATACTCGATCGAAAAGAAGCCTACAACCCCCACCGACTGACCACCCAACAGAAACTCTAAAACTACAACATTCCCATCTGCTCCACCCTCACTGATGCAAAGGTCGCATGGATCTCCACTTTCATTACCCGTTTACCTCAGCCGTAACTGTCGACCTTACAGCAGCATACGACACAGTTTTAAAGCTCATGTAAGTGATTCCCTGCAAAATCACCACAAAAAAATGGGTCTGAGCGCTATGAGACTTAACTTCTGAGGTCATCAGTCCCCTAGAACTTAGAACTACTTTAACATAACTAACCTAAGGACGTCACACACATCCATGCCCGAGCAGGATTCGAACCTGCGACTGTAGCGGTCGTGCGGTTCCAGGCTATAGTGCCTAGAACCGCTCGGCCACCCAGGCCGGCAAAATCACCACCAAACTTGTCACTGTCATGCTCTCTAGCAGATGCCTCCAAGTGATCTTCGGTAATACACTCAGCACACAAATGAACCTGAAGAACAGTCTTCTACGGAGATCTGCTCCGGATCCCCGTTCAGTCAGCCTTTATAAAGCTGATATACCGAAAACATCTCACAGAACTTTCGATACGCCGACGATTGGGCCTTGTAAGACATAGTGATAAAGAACTTAAAAGTTGTCGGGAAATAAACCATTCCAGATTGCAATCCAGTGCCACAAAGACATAAGTATCCATACTCCATCTCAAGAATAAGTTAGCCTGGGAAATCAATATTTGCTCTGAGAACAAACTACGGTCTCGCAGATGACATCCAAAATATCTAGGGGTCAGCCTGAACAGAACATTGAGCTTCGAGAATCGTCTGTCAGACACAGCAGCGAAACTTAGGACTCGCAACAACATCTTACAGAAACATGCCGGAACTTCATGGGAGTCCTCAGAGAGTCTAACCGGTAGAGGAATATTTTGCACCGGTTTGACTCAACAGCAGTCAGATTAGTCGCATCTGTGTCGAACTAAATGGAAACGCGCGCCTTATAACAGGCGCTATAAAGGCGACCCCAACCTATTGGCTCTGTTTTTAATAGGTATAACCGCCATTTAATTGTACAACAGGTATTATCATACAATCTAGATTTCAGCCTTAGGTTATTATCAAGTGTTAGTATTAAAAATCATTAGACCTGAGTAGAACATAAGTCATCGTCAAAAATGTATCTTCGGTCACAGCTTTGGCAGGGAAAGAAACATAAACGAAAGTATGAGAGAGGAAGTGGCAACTGACGACTTCTCTTTGTTTGTTGTTTGTTCATTTTGCACATAATTGAAATCACACATTACTCAATGTGAGTCCATTGTGTATTTTATATCCTTACAAAATATAAGTTGCATTTTATAAGTAATAAAAAATAAGTTGCTCGCTTAACTTCTGCGCTTTTATGTAACCAAGCAATTACAGGTTACATGCACAAACACAAAGAATGTATTTAATTACTGTTGTCATTTCGTTCTTCATCATGATCAAAGACAAGAGTTTCCTATTATAACTGATAACTGCGAAAGTTGTTTAGTAACAACAGAAACATGTTTTAAATAAGTACAACGAAGGATTGAAGCGATAATTCATACGTTTCTGTTTTTTTTCTTTTTTTTTACAGTTTATCTTTTTGGAGGAAACTGCGTTTTCTATCGCTGCCGCGCGGGGTAGCCGAAGGACATTCTTAGCAGTGCCAGTTGTGTTGACAGTTCGAGCGGAGCGGTCTATTGCCCGACGAATTTGTAGCAGTTCTGAAGCGAATGCCGTGAAGTGTTTCCTTCAGTTTAGAAATCGAGTTGAACTCACGAGGGCTTAAGTCAGGGAAGTGCAGTAAGTGGTATAGCACTTAGCAGCCCCATCAGCCAAACAAATCCGTAACAGCTTGCACTGTACGTGCTTGAGCACTGTCCTGCAAAATGATATTCAGGTCCTGCAGAAAGTGTCATCACTTCTGTCTCTATGCTGTTCATTTGTGGAACACAACCTACGGCATTAATTTAAATTAATGTGGAAAGTTGGAAATTTGTGCTAGACAGGGAGTTCAACCCGTTTAATAGGCTGATACGCTGACCGCTGCGCCATCCGGACACAGTGGTCGTCGCATGCGCACAGACTACCCTAGCACGCCTCCCGTCAGACCCATATTCTCTGCTTATCTATACGCAACTACTGTCGATTCCCGTAAGAGCTCGAACGTCATGCGAATTTGCAATGAAGTGATCAGTTGATCGTCCTCACCTCAATTACATATGTGGTGTCTGTTCTTTCGGACATGTCCAAGGAGAAAATTGTAAGTTTAATGTAAATCAAAGCCCACTATCAGATAGTGTCATTAACTCCTTTGTGCGTGGAGAACCGAGTATGTTGTGTCTGAAGTTATTTGCAGGAATGTTGTTGTTGTTGTGGTCTTCAGTCCTGAGACTGGTTTGCTGCAGCTCTCCATGCTACTCTATCCTGTGCAAGCTTCTTCATCTCCCAGTACTTACTGCAACCTACATCCTTCTGAATCTGCTTAGTGTATTCATCTCTTGGTCTCCCTCTACGAATTTTACCTTCCACGCTGCCCTCCAATGTTAAATTTGTGATCCCTTGACGCCTCAGAACATGTCCTACCAACCGGTCCCTTCTTCTTGCCACAAACTCCTCCTCAATTCTATTCAATACCTCCTCATTAATTATGTGATCTACCCATCTAATCTTCAGCACCACATTTCGAAAGTTTCTATTCTCTTCTTGTCCAAACTATTTATCGTGAATGTTTCGCTTCCATACATGGCTACACTCCATACAAATACTTTCAGAAACGACTTCCTGACACTTAAATCTACACTCGATGTTAACAAATTTCTCTTCTTCCGAAACGCTTTCCTTGCCATTGCCAGTCTACATTTTATGTCCTCTCTACTTCGACTATCATCAGTTATTTTGCTCCCGAAATAGCAAAATTCCTTTGCTGCTTTAAGTGTCTCATTTCCTAATCTTATTCCCTCAGCATCACCCGACATAATTCGACTACATTCCATTACCCTCGTTTTGATTTTGTTGATGTTCATGTTATATCCTACTTTCAAGAAACTGTCCATTCTGTTCAACTGCTCTTCCAAGTCCTTTGCCGTCTCTGACAGAACTACAATGTCATCGGCGAACCTCAAAGTTTTTATTTCTTCTCCATGGATCTTAATACCTACTCCGAATTTTTCTTTTGTTTCCTTTACTGCTTGCTCAATATACAGATTGAATAACATCGGGGAGAGGCTACAACCCTGTCTCACCCTCTTCCCAACTGCTGCTTCCCTTTCATGCCCCAACGACTCTTACAACTGCCATCTGTTTTCTGTACAAATTTTAAATAGCCTTTCGCTCCCTGTATTTTACTCCTGCCACCTATAGAATTTGAAAGAGAGTATTCCAGTCAACATTTTCAAAAGCTTTCTCTAAGTCTACAAATGCTAGAAATGTAGGTTTGCCTTTCCTTAATCTATTTTCTATGATAAGTCGTAGGGTCAGTATTTGCAGGAAACCACTCAATAATACTTTTATAACTTTATTTACGACGTCTTCCGTTTCCTTTTATATGCCTGGATTGATTATAAACGATTGCCGTCCACAAAAACAGCTAATTTCGATTGTTGTGTATTAGATGGGAGGTCGTCTACATGTATGTGAAACAATACTGGACCTAAAATTGAGCCTTGTGGAACCCCAAAAGTGATTTATCCCCGTTTAGAAGCATCTCCCCTTGTCACATTGGTTGAACTATTAAGCACAGCTTTCTGCATTGGGGAATATGCTTCGTTGGTATGCACAATGATGACAGTGTCGTGTCTACTACACATTCTCTGGCTACAGAAACGGAAGCCTGTGCTCCTCTCTCTTTTTTTTAATAAAATATGAATGGAGAAAAAAGAAACTGTGTGTAGTGCGTGTGTGCGTGCGTTCGTGCGTGCCGAGGTGCGTGCGAGCTGCCGCCTGACCTTGCCGTGAGTGTCTCCTGTGAGGTGGAATGGAAGGAAGCGGAGCTCCCCGCTGAGTGGGCCTATTATCGACAAGGCGACCGGTTCCCGGTAATTACACCAGTGTCTGTGTCCCCTCGCCAGCCGTCGCGTCGCACCGTGTGGCTGCAAATGTTGCGCCGTTTCCGTCGCGTCGACATAATGGCGGGCGTAAAACGGCCTGTTAAATCTGCGCGGTGCCCGGGGTGCGGGCGAAGTTTAACGGCGTTGCGCGGGCGCGGCGGAGGAGCAGGTGTGCCGCAACTCGCTGAGTTATCAGTGCGGTATCGGCGGCACTTATTTACTATGTATAAGGGTTGCTCTTAGGCAGTGCTGTTCCATAGGTGCGTTTATAGAAAGCTCCAAAAAAGTTTTAAACCCACCTTCAACCGTTGCCTAATGAAGAGTTAACGAGCGTACGGAATACCACACCAGCTTTTTCGTTGAATCGAGGAATTGCTACAAACACACTGCACAACAAAATAAGAGTTTCTTAAAAACCCGTAATTCCCACCCATCGCGACGCTTACGCCTGAAATTTGGCTCTAAGGTGCGCACGGCCTTCCTCTGCAATGGCGTGGCGCTCTGAAAACGTCACCCTCGGGTTTGACAACGCTTCAAACAGCAAGGTGTCGACACTTGCGAAAAAATATGCCGCAGCTCGAAAGGTCATATGACGTGTAATATCTGTTAATGATGTCATACTGGCACCAAATTCCACTACAATTCTACCTAATGCCACCGTGAACGTGTGACTTGATCGGAAGACCGTCACAGACCCTCTCACCCGCATTTTGCCCCTGCTTTTGTGGCCTCTGCGATGAAGGTTGGAATCGCGACGCATAGCTTATAATTGGCTGAGGAAAACATTCCAGACACTGCGCCGCTCAGAATCGATAAAAAAAGACTGCACGGTGTAGCATAACGGGCGTCAGTGAGACTACGCCTTTCCCTGAAGAGTTGATTCCCACACATATCACGTTCGGAAACGACAGTTTGCAGTTTGATGAGCAACAAGAACTTGACAATCTTTTACCCTGTTTACATCCTCGGGCGTTTCAGCTCTTCCCCAGGGACATTAGAGGGCTGCATCCTCTTCGAAAGTGACCACACCCATTTGGAGCGCACCACGACCACAGTTTTTGTCCTCGTGTACAGGTTGGAGCCAACAGGGACTGTTAAAAGCTATTCAACGAAATTCAAACGTTATCCGAAGCAGCTAAGAATGGTTAGGCTTTTTCAGCACTTCTCTTTTGTGTCATGCTGTGGCGTCTTAAACGGGAGGGATACGACATTTACACATGCATGAACAGAATGGCAAAGGGTCCCTGTAGGAGCCCCCCCGCCCCGCCCCCGTTCGGCGGGCACACATCCACATTTATCCAGAATTTAAAAATGTACTGACAGAAACAGTATACGCGCTTGCCGACTGGAACGTAGTCGACCCTCTCCATTTCCACATGGTGTACCATCAGGCACAAGAGCAGCAATGTAGCGCTGAAAGAGTAGCAGACTAACCTGCCTGCAGGCGCAGGGTATTCTTTGATCATGTTTGGTTTGTGGGGCGCTGAACTGCGCGTTCATCAGCGCCTGTACAAATTTGTACTCAGTCCAAGTTTTACACAGTCAAATCGAGCCACTATCATGGATGATGACGAAGATGGTCAAATGATGACAACACAAACACCTAGTCCCCGGGCAGAGAAAATCCCCAACCGGCCGTGAATCGAACCCGGCACCGCGTGATCCAGAGCCAGCAGTGCTAGGCGCACGCCTGGTATTACCGTCACAGGTTCTGTCTGCACAGCGACGTTGTTAAAATTCCCAATAAATATGGGCTGAACGTTTTGCCGAACTGGGCGCATCTTTGCGGGACCCTCTGTCAATTTATTCCCGCATTAAAAAAAAATGGGTCAAATGGCTCTGAGCACTATGGGACTTCTGAGGTCATCAGTCCCCTAGAACTTAGAACTACTTAAACCTAACTAACCTAAAGACATCACACACATCCATGCCGAGGCAGGATTCGAACCTGCGACCGTAGCGGTCACGCGGTTCCAGACTGTAGCGCCTAGAACCGCTCGACCACTCCGACCGGCATTCACGCATTGTCAGTGTCTTATCCATCCATACGCCACAGAAGGACAGAAATAGGAGAACTGAAAAAGAACAAGCACCCTTAGCTGCCTTGGATCACGTTGAAATTTCGTCGATTGGTTGTGAACGGTCCCTAGTGGTTCCCGCCTCTACACGACAGCAAAAACTGCGGTCGCGTTACGCTCCAAACGACTGCAACCACATTTGATGTGCATGCACTCCCACATTGTTCTTAGAGAAGAGTTGAAACGCGCAGGGTTGACAGCAGGATCAAAGATTGTGAAAAACATCTTCGTGTTGCTCAAGCACAGAGAACTGTCGTTTCCTACCGCAAAATTTCTGGGAATAACATGCCTTTATGCCGCCACCCTGCCTCCCCCTCACAGGCCTTTTCGTGCCGGTTTTGATCGACGATCTGTCAGGAATATTTTGCTCGGTCTTTTATAAGAAAACCGCGGGCTTTCAAGGCTGGTCGTTGTCGTTCTGACCTCCATCGCAAAGGCGTCAAAAGAAGGGGCGAAACACGGGTAAGAGGGGGTGTGAGACTTCCATCCCATCGTGTGACACGTCCGCGGCGGGATTGGGCAGAATTGTGGTGAAATTTGATGCGAATATGACAACTATCATGTGTATGGTGTGTTGTGTATTGGACCGGGGACCTAGAAAACCCATCTTACACGTCACATGAATTTCTGGGCTGTGGGTTTGTTTTAGGAAGTGTCGACAGCCTGCGGGTTAAAGCGTCGTCGAGCCCGACGTTGACGTCGCAGGGCGCCACGCTTTTGCACCGTTACAGGGGAACAAAAAATAAAAACGCCTACAGCCGTCATGATTTTCATTTATTTAGTCGCTACTAGTTTCAAAGCTTCATTGCGTCGTCTTCAGACTGTCTTTGATGCGGTGCAGGTTGACAAGATCCCCATGCGTAACCTATTAGTTGCCAGCATTACTGGATGCGCAGATAATGTGTCAGCACCCCAACCATCAACTGTTGATAGATGATTAGCGTTAACATTAATTAGCACATTATTATTTTAGTCCCACTCATGCAACTACACATTTTTATTTCATTTATTACTCGCTATCAGGTTTTAAGTAGACATTCATCAGTGGAATAGAAGGAATTATCCAGAAAAATCATTTTAAATTAGATGTTAAACTTGCTTCGCTACCTATCAGACATTTCATGTCATGGCACTAATGATCAAAAATTTTTGATGCTGCAAATTGAACACTTCTCTGAGCGAATAACAGCTTTAGCAATAGACAATAAAGGTCACCTTTCCCCGTAGTGTCATTGGTACGTACATCACTGCTCCTCTGAAATTGTGATGGATAATTTATGACCAATTTCATAAGCGAATATATGTACTGTGACGGTGCAGTTAAAATTCCTTGCTCCTCAAAGAGGTACCTGCATGACGTCCGCGTGTGAACATCACATTTTATTCTTACTGGTCGCCTTTGTACAATCAGTACTTGCTTTTTAAGTGACGAATTACCCCACAAAACTATTTCGTACGACATAATTGAGCGAAAATATACAAAATATGTCAGGAGGTTGATACGTTTATTTCCAAGATTAGTAATTATGTAAACAGCAATAGTAGCTGAATTTAATTTGTTGAGAAGCTCAGTGATATGCTTCTTCCAGTTCAAGTTTTCATGAAATTGTACATCCAGAAATTTGGAGCATTCTACCCTTCCTATTGATGCGTGTTTATTTGCTACATCAGTTATTGATATGACTATTTGTTGCACAGGATGAACGTAGTACGTTTTGCAAAATTTAAGGAGAGTCCATTTTCAGAGAACTACTTAATAATTCGTTTGAAAAAAAAATCATTTACCAAACGTTCTGTTGCGTCTCTCTAATGGGATTTATCACAACACTATCATCGTCTGGAGAAGTACCAATTTTGTTTGTTGTATGTTAAGTGGAGGATCATTCACGTATATCAGGAATAGGTATGGACCCAAAATTAAAACCTGCATGAGTTCCTTTGTGATTTTTCCCCCCCGTCAATAAAATTTTCAGCACAAATTTTGAATTCTGTTTGTCAAGTACGATTCAGAACAGTTGCGTATAGCCACTAACTCCATAAAGCCTGAGTTTTTATAAGAGGGAATCATGTTCTACACTGCCAAACACCTTGAAAGGTCACAAAAATAACAAATGGCGATGTATTAGTATTTAAACGTTTCTACTATTTAAAGAATGAGTGTATAAGTAGCATTCTCAATCAAACAAACCTTCTGGAACCAAACACTTGTGGAATCCAAAGTGTATTTGCTAAGTAAATTGATTTCAGTTAGGGGGCGACTATTCTTGAGTACATTACTTTTTCGAGTATATTGGAAAACGATGTCTGTAAGGCGGCTGGATAATACTTGTCTAAGTCTGTCTTGTCGCTTTTCTTCTAAAGTGGTTTGAAAATTTCACATTTGAACCTGTCTGGAAAAACTCCCTGTGCCAGTGTTGCACTTCGTGAATCACTAACGACGTTACTTACTAAGAAGAAATAGTTTTTCAGAATTGAGTCTCAAATTCAATCAGCCCCTCAAGAGCTTTTGTTTTTTAGAATTTTTTGTAACTGTATTAATTTCAGTGAAGGTTGTTTGATCTGCCGGTACTTCTAGTTGCTTAAGTTTTGTAGAATGACATTTCTAATACGAGTATGTTCTTTTCCTTCTTCAACTAAACCATTTAATCTTGTATTTGCTGCTACGTTTAGAAAGGCAACCACGAAAGCAGTTAGAAACAATAAAATGCGAAGTGCACGTGAACATTTTAACCAAAGATGGACGTTCTTGCAGAAGGTCGTAAGCCTGCTGGTTGGGGTGCCTATCTTGCAGGCGCGCATCAATCGTCAAGGGGCGAAAAGCGAGCCACGACGCCACGATAAGGA
The DNA here is from genome assembly GCF_023864345.2 of Schistocerca serialis cubense. NCBI lineage: Eukaryota > Metazoa > Arthropoda > Insecta > Orthoptera > Acrididae > Schistocerca > Schistocerca serialis. Next base: position 437,639,627 of record NC_064646.1, read on the forward strand.
AATAGTGGTAGAAGGCCGGCACTGGGAGCAAAATACTAGAAGACTGCAAGAAAACTAAAAATGTAATGGAAATGTAGAGGCAAGCAGCAGTGCAGAGTAACTACTTCTGCTGTAGAAACGTTCCCTGATACGCAAAGTATGTGAAAAAAATGATGCAACCCACTTGAACACAAAGGGGGCTCGCATCTGTATAAAACGGCTGAAGCTATCTCAATGAACGTCAAATATCGCCTCCTTTCGGACGTTGGGAGGATGAGGCAATTGCGTCGAGTGATAACTGGACGGGTATGGAACGTGTTGACATTTCTGCGTGGCCCAAGACACTTCACGCAGTTGCTTGCTTTCACATTCGTCGGCTTCGCTAACTCACAATCGAATTGTTTCCTTGCACCTAACCTAGACATCGCCTGAAACTGGTAAAAGCAAAACAAATTGTCATGAAAAAGGGACTGGTCTCAGTTTATTCAATCTTTCAACATATACTAATTCCTAGTAACACGTTGGTAGAATACGACACGCTGTGCTACATTCCTAGACAAGGAACAAATTCTTAGTGTGCCTGTATGCTTCCTGCGAAAAGCCACTTACCTCAGCAAGAATACCAGCTTCCGCCGAAATGCCTCTTTGCAGAGGTGTTCCAACCCCTGAAGCAAGTGCCACACTATTTCCCTCTTACTTTTCAGAACTCTATAGTTATCAATAAATTTAAACTGGATAAGCCATGGAGGTGGACTCTTCCATCTTATTAAGTTTTCGTGACGGAAAATATACGCATAGAATGCAGCAGAAGATTACCAGATGCGCGTAAAAATATCATAATCAAGAACCGGAAAATAAATACCAATGTCTTGTTCTTTGCTGATGAAACTGCTTACTGAATCCGCTAAAAGAGCTAAATAAAAACTCTCTAATTCATAGCGGCATAAACTTGTCTTCGCATTCATAACACTACTCACGATAAGCGACACATCGCCACTAGAATACTTTGCACTGAACAAGAGTATCCGATAGGCCAAGAGTCGAAATAAGTAGGAAAATGGTGGAATCTTAATCTAAAAATTAATAGATTAATTACTTTAAAAATTAAAAAATGTTGGGCATTATGGAAGAGGCCGTTTAAACATACAGTGTAAAGGAAGAATGGGGCCTAAGTTAAAAAGAGTGGAAAGGTACCATGTGGAGAAACTGAAAGATGAGGCAACGGAGACCAGATACCAGTTGCAACTTCGTAACCGCTTTGAAGCACTCTGTGAAATGGACGCGAATCAGGACCTCGAACTAATGTGGGGAAACATCCAGAGCTCAGTTAGGGATACAGCAAAGGAAACTCTTAGGGATACAGCAAAGGAAACTCTCATTGGAAACCCAGTGGGCAAGAAGATCTGGTTTGGAAAGGAATGTGCAGATGCCCTGGAAAGGAGAAAGGAAGCCAGGAACAAATGGCTGAAGGGGACAAATCTGGCACAGGCCAAAGCACAATTTGAGGAGGTCCGAAAGACTACACAAGCAATTCTGAGAAGGGCAAAGAGGAAATACATAAGGAATATCATCACTGAAGCAGAAACAGACTTCAGAGGACAAAAGACTAGGGAAATGTTTCTGAGGGTGAAGTACCTCTACAAAGGTCACCAGGCCAAGCAGAAATTTGTCAAAGATTCCCGTGATAAGATCCTGACGAACGATAGGGACATAGCTGAGAGATGGAAAGAGTACTTTCGACAGCTGCTAAATTGTGATGAACCCGAACTGCAGTTTGATTTCCAGTACCCAATTACAGCCGATGCAGAATATCCCCCACCTACCCTGGATGAGATAAAAACCAGAATCAGACACCTTAAACAGAATAAGAGTCCAGGTGAAGATGGAATACAGGCTGAAATGATCTTGGCAGGAGGAGAGAGACTTGCAGAAAAAATACACCGACTGATACAGGCAATATGGACCGAAGAAGAACTACCAGGAGAATGGAAAACAGCTCTGATTTGTCCAATACGTAAGAAGGGCGACAAACTGAAATGTGACAACTATCGAGGAATCGCCCTGCTTAACGTCTGCTATAAGATCCTGTCCAATTGCCTCATGCATAGAATTCAGCCAGTGGCACAATCGGTGATTGGGGAGTACCAGGGAGGTTTCCGGCCAGGACGGTCAACAGTAGATCACATCTTCAGTCTCCGGCAGCTCACTGAGAAACTGGGTGAATATGGCAAAGATTTGCATATTTTATTCGTTGATTTTAAGAAGGCCTATGATTGCATACATCGCAAGAGCCTGCTCAACTGTTTAAGGGAGTTTGGCATAGCAGAGAAACTCATCAATCTGATAAAGATCTGTCTGAACGAAACACGTGCAAAGGTGAAGATGGGAAATCGCGTAACTGAGGAGTTTCAAATTGTGACAGGACTCAGGCAAGGAGATGGGTTGTCCCCTATCCTGTTCAACTTTGCTCTCGAGAAGATTGTACGCGAGACCTTCCAAGAGAACGAAGGGATTGAAATTGAAGGAAAGAGACTGGCATACTTAACCTATGCAGACATCTGTTTACTCTCTAGGTCGGAAGAGGAGTTGGAGCAAATGACCAAAGCACTAAAGGAGGCTGCCAGCAAATTTGGGCTAAACATAAACGAAGCCAAGACCGAGTACCTCATTATGACGCGTAGTCATTGTCAGACTGCTGATCATCTACAACCACTGCAGGTTGGGGATCATTCCTACAAGAGAGTGCAAGAATTCAAATATCTAGGGGCACTTTTCACTGAGAACTAGTCATGTGAAGCAGAGATCAATGCCAGAATGCAAGCAGGAAACCGATCTTACCACAGCCCAGCACAACTGCTTCGGTCCAAATCTCTCTTCAGACAGTTCAAGATTCGACTGTACAAACCCTGATCCAGCCTGTTGTTCTATATGGCTGTGAGACATGGAGTATCCGGAAACAGGACTTCCATAAGCTCCTTGTTTTTGAGAGAAAAGTGCTTCGGAAGATCTTCGGTCCGGTTCTGGATGCAGATACAGGGGAATGGAGGATCAGATACAACCAAGAGCTTGAGGAACTATACCAGCAGCCCAACATAGCAGGAACTGTCAAAGCCAAACGAATGCAGTGGTCCCGCCATGTGGCCCGGATGGAGGATCACAGATGGCCTCGGAAGCTCCTGGATTTCACACCTACAGGAAAGAGACCGCCAGGGAGACCCAAGAAGCGTTGGAGGGATGGACTCCATGAAGATTTAAACCAAGTGTCAATAGATGTGGACGAATGGCGGATAGCAGCAATGGACAGAATACAGTGGAGGAGGAAACTTGTAGATGCGTGCGGTGCACTGGGCCTGATCACATAGTACTAGTAGTAGTAGTATTATGGAAGACTATTAGGATCAGGGATATAGCACAAATCTTGTACGAAAATTATGTGTGCCGGCCAATGCTAAACTTATGGACTATAACTCGGTAATGAAAGCACAGATTATTTACGTAGCAGGGAACTTAGACGTTGAAAGGAGAACCACCCTGGTAAAGATACAAAGCTCACGGAGCGACGAAGATTTCCAAAGAGGAACAGTAACTTACATAAAAGAACATTTAATGGCCTCCATTATCAAAAGACTTCTTGGTTTTATGGACATCCTGAAAGGCTGTACGTATCAAGATTAACCGGTTTAGAAGGTTGACAGAAGAAACGGAGATAAGTTGAAGCTGTCGATTCGAGAGCCGTGCACGCATAGAGCGGGTATCCGGATTCGAGTCCCATTCAATCATTTTCATCGTCGTCAACAGAGCTAACTTGCGTAACAAAACGTAATTATAGCCATATAAACAAGCGAAACTAGTTTTTCTAATCATCAGCATTCCTCATACGCAAATACAAGACACAAAACCTTTGCAAAATAGTGCAAGAGCTACTTCATCCGTTCAAGACCTGCTAAAACAGAGTGCAGATGCCAAAAATGCCAACCGCACCTGCGTTAAGACAGTTTAAACATAGTCTGTCATATTCTTGACGCGTTCCATAAGTTACAGCTTTCTATCGAAATTGCTGAAACATCTTTTGTGAAATTTTGTGTAGAATATTTCCTCGACATGTGAAATGAAATGAAGTGGTGTTCCAACGTTTCATCCCATCTTTCATACTGTTGTTAGTCATATAGTTCATTTATCACTTATCACTTTGTGAGGGTGTGGGAAAAATATAGAAACATCGTGACAAATGCATGCTTGCTTGTACATAAATAACATGCTAGCCAAGCCTACAGGTTGCGCTGCTGTATTTGACGGCACCTGTGTTATGTCCTCAGCACGTAGGAAGTGTCAGCCGAACCAGAATAGTTTTCTGTGTAGCTGTGAGTGCATTATGTTGTAGACAAATGAATTCGAACGGGCGCACATTCTTGGATGTTCGTAAGGTGGGTGTTTCGGTAACCAAGGCTGCCTAACTGTTCGGTGCTTCGAGAGCCATCGTCGCGAAGATTTCAGACGCATACAGGAAAAGCTCACAACGTGGACGAAGATGTGTGTTGACTGATCGTGACAGGCAGTCATTGACGATGACGAAAATAAAGGACGACAGGTGCAAAAAGTCACTACGAAACTGAATATCACAATCAAACACTACGAAGGCAGCTCCAGCAGTTTAATGCAACTAAATTTTATACTGGGATATGTTTTCGCTGGAGGCTACAGTTTTTGAGCCATTCAAGATGAACTCGTTTCAAGGTAACTTTTAAACGTTTTTCTTGAATAACTTCCAAACCGTGGCCCCCATAGAAAACGTATCCCAGAACAAAAAGTCCTGTTCATTTTTTCCATAGGACTAACTGTTTATGTGTAACGAACCAGAGAATATGAAAATACCGAGTTTGTTTGTGAAAGTGTTGCGGGTTGCTTACAACCCTTAGGTAGGGGCAGCTGGAGAGATGGAAACCACATTGAATATCCGATGGAGCTTCGCACAGATGTGTTTGGCAGTGTCTCTAGTATGCCTGTCGGTCGCGTCATGTCGCTCTTTTCAGATCTGAGCACACAGTGAGCACATAAAGATGCCTACAATTATAATGACTCAAGATAAGCATAGGTGCACGCTGAAAGGTATCGCCTGATTTCATGCAACACCACATAACGTTTCTATCGTGCATTCCCTTCTTCATGGCAATTTTTAGCAGCACACTGCAGGGGCGTCGAAGACGTTCCTGCAGCGTTTTCGATTGGAAGTGTTTGATCGCGCACCATACAGCCCGGACGTGGCTTCCTTGGATTTTCATCTCTGCTCACATGAACCGCTGAACATTTTGGTACAGACAACTCGTGTAGAGAAGTGGCGGAAGCACAGGCGGCTGCTTTGTATTACGAAGGATTGGAAGGTCAGTACAACGCTGTCTCAGTCGGAGCGGAGACTATGTAGAAAAGTAGCTGGAGGGTCTAGCGAACTGTTGCAAATAAAACAGTTCTCATTTTCACAATGTTTTCCATTTCGCGACCTATCGGATCTTCCTTTTCGAATAGCTCTCGTATATATAGTAAACCATAAATCCACCGACACACTTTCGGAGGCGGTAGTTTCGGTCAGAACAAGCAAAAAATTCTATTGAACGTGGGCTATAAAATCCATAAACTGAGAAGTACGAGAACTTTTTCACCTTCACTACTCTGAAACACAGCGCTTCTACAGATCTTAAGGTATGCATTGAAGAGCCCATGTGTGCTATCTATTTTGATTTTTTTTTAGGTCACTAGCCCCTCTGAGAGTATGACGGGGGATGTACACTACTGGCCATTAAAATTGCTACACCACAAATATGACGTGATACAAACGCGAAATTTAACCGACAGGAAGAAGATGCTGTGATATGCAATGGATTAGCTTTCCAGAGTATTCACACGAGGTTGGCGCCGGTGGCGACACATACAACGTGCTGACATGAGGAAAGTTTCCAACCGATTTCTCATACACAAAAGCAGTTGACCCGCGTTGCCTGGTGAAACGTTGTTGTGATGCCTCGTGTAAGGAGGAGAAATGCGTACCATCACGCTTCCGACTTTGATGAAGGTCGGATTGTAGCCCATCGCGAATGCGGTTTATCTTATCGCGACATTGCTGCTCGCGTTAGTCGAGATCCAATGACTGTTAGCAGTATATGGAATCGATGGGTTCAGCAGGGTAATACGGAACGCCGTGCTGGATCCCAACGGCCTAGTATCACTAGCAGTCGAGATGACAGGCATCTTATCCGCATGGCTGTAACGGATCGTGCAGCCACGTCTCGATCCCTGAGTCAACAGATGGGGGACGTTTGCAAGATAACAACCATCTGCACGAACAGGTCGACGACGTTTGCAGCAGCATGGACTGTCAGCTCGGAGACCATGGCTGCGGTTACCGTTGATGCTGCATCACAGACACGAGCGCCTGCGACGAACCTGGGTGCACGAATAGCAAAACGTCATGAATCCAGGTTCTGTTTACAGAATTATGATGGTCGCATCCGTGTTTGGAGACATCGCGGTGAACGCACGTTGGAAGCGTGTATTCGTCATCGCCATACTGGCGTATCATCCGGCGTGATGGTATGGGGTGCCATTGGTTACACGTCTCGGTCACCTCTTGTTCGCATTGACGGCACTTTGAACAGTGGCCGTTACATTTCAGATGTGTTACGACCCGTGGCTCTACACTTCAAAAAATGGCTCTGAGCACTATGGGACTTAACATTTATGGTCATCAGTCCCCTAGAACTTAGAACTACTTAAACCTAACTAACCTAAGGACATCACACAACACCCAGTCATCACGAGGCCTCTACCCTTCATTTGATCCCTGCGAAACCCTACGTTTCAGCAGGATAATGAACAACTGCATGTTGCAGGTCCTGTACGGGCATTTCTGGATACAGAAAATGTTCGACTGCTACCCTGGCCTGCACATTCTCCAGATCTCTCACCAACTGAAAACGTCTGTTCAATAATGGTGGTCGAGCAACTGGCTCGTCAGATTACGCCAGTCACTACTCTTGATGAACAGTGGTATCGTGTTGAAGCTGCATTGGCAGCTGTACCTGTACACGCCATTGAAGTTCTGTTTCACTCAATGCCCTGGCGTATCAAGGCCGTTATTACGGCCAGAGGTGGTTGTTCTGGGTATTGATTTCTCAGTATCTATGCACCCATATTGGATGAAAATGTAATCACATGTCAGTTCTAGTACAATATATTTGTCCAATAAATACCCGTTTATCATATGCATGTCTACTTGGTGTAGCAATTTGAATGGCCAGTAGTGTATATTTCACCCTATACATGATGTACGTATAAATGCTGCTTAATATGTCACTAAATAATAACTGTTATGCCCAGTGGTAGTGTATGAAGCGGCAATGACGGAAGTCCTCGTGAATACTTACGAACTCGCATACTTACTCTCCTTTCTACATTGGTATCTCGACTCGTACCTGACAGCAGTCTCAAACGACGAATTTTCAGCTAAATGGGTAGTAGCGGAGACAGGCGAGCGTAAGGAGGCGGCGGAGATGACGTCATAGGAGTCGGTGGCGGGTTTAAAACGTCTATACAGAGTGTGTTTCAGATCTATGCAGCTTTTTTCACATCATTTAAGGTTTCCGCGAGAAATTTCGACGACGTCCTCGGACTCGTTTTGGGCTGCAGAGGAGCCTCCCCGGTGTCTACGAGGACGGGACGGTCGCCGGCTTTTCCCGGTACTCTGTCTCCGGATGCGGCAGCGCGCTTTTCACGAATCCATTGTCTCGTTTGCCGTCCTGCCACGCCGACATAATAACAGTAATCGCGCGCACTTCTTGTCGCCGGCGGACCGCGGCTCTTTTAGCGCAGAGCAGAGCGCTGGGCTGCGCTGCGCCGGCCCGCCCTCTAATCCCGAGCGCTTAGCGATAATTTGGAGGACTCGCCTGCCAAGTGAGTGCGCGCCCGCCTGCTGACACACGGCAAATAATGCAAAGCGCAGGGCGGCGCGGCGCAGGTGCTTTCTGGGCCTGTCACCGGCCACTGCCGGCGCTGTACGATCCGCGCCGCGGTTCGCCGTCTTATGCGTTTTTATTTTATTTACTTTGGTTCTTTGTGCCCATCTAGAGGAAAGCGGTCGACCGTCAGCCGAGTCACTGCGTATACAGTCCACAGAGTATCGATAAAGAAAGACAAGGAAAAATGCGTCCAGAGGTGGTTAAGCACTCCGGCAAAGCGCTGTCGTCTACTGCCAGAAACGTCTGCACGGAGTGAAACAAGTACGTAGCAAGAAAGCCTTTCAGCTTGATTCTTTGCTCAAAAGCTTAGAAAAGGTTTGGAACTATGTTTAAAGTTTGTTGGAAGTCGCTAATTGCTCTCATTATCAAACATCAGATTTGAAAAGTTTGAGTAATCTGCGATCCGTTTTAAGAAAAACGGGTTTTTCGCTTATCTCAATGTTTTTGTTTATTTTATTTTGAGTCATCAGTCTTGTGACTGGTTTGATGAGGCCCGCCACGAATTTCTGTCGTGCCGGTCTCATCTCAGAGTAGCACTTCCACGCGGGGTAGCCACACGGTCTCGGACGCCTTGTCACGGTTCGAGCGGCTCCCCCGGTCCGAGGTTCGAGTCCTCCCTCGGTCACGGGTGTGTGTGTTGCCCCTAGCGTAAGTTAGTTTAAACTAAATTAAGTAGTGTGTATGCCTAGGGACCGGTGACCTCAGCAGTTTGGTCGCACAGTTTCGTCACCTCCACAAAATTTCTTCATATCCGCAACCTGCTTACTGTAGTCATACCTTGGTATCCCTCTGCAGTTTAATCACTTTTATTAATGTGACACTTCGATTGACGATTCCTTGATGTCTCCGGATGTGTCCCAAAAACCGATCATTTCTTTTAGTCAATTTCCTTTCTTCCCACTTCGATTCAATACCTCCTCATTGCTTATTCGACAACCCATCCAATTTCAGAATTCTTCTGTAGTACCACATTTAAAAAGCTGCTATATTCAGAACAACTTCCTAAATTCTTCTTTTTTTTAAAAAAAAACTTTTGTTGCTATTGGCAGCCTACACTTCATATGTTCTTTAGTTCTTGCATCTTCGGTTATTTTGCTGCGCGAATAGCAAAACTCATGTACTACCTTCAGTACCTCATTTCCTAATCTAACTTCCATCGCACCGCCTGATTTGTTTCGAGTACATTCTATTATCCTCGTTTTACTTTTGTTCCTGTTCACCTTATAACTGCCTTCATAACGCTATCCATTCCCTTCAACTGGTCTTTCAAGTCGTTTGCCGTTTCACACAGATTTACAACGTCGTCGGCAAAAACTTTCAAGTCTTTACTTCTTCTCGCTGAACTGTAATTCTCTTACCAAACTTCTTCTTGGTTCCAACCGCAGTTTGTTCAGTAAGACTGAACAACATAAGAGATAGGCTACAGTACTGTCTTACTGGATTTTCTCAGCTGTTGCTTCCGTTTTTTCCTTCTTTATTGTTATTTCATCCACCTTGCCCAATATGGACGGAGGGAAGGGGGGGGGGGTTCTGTCAAATGGTTCAAATGGCTCTGAGCACTATGGGACTTAACATCTGAGGTCATCAGTCCCCTAGAACTCAGAACTACTTAAACCTAACTAACCTAAGGACATGACACACATCCATGCCCGAGGCAGGATTCGAACCTGCGACTGTAGCAGCATCGTTGGTCCAGACGCGCCTAGAACCGCTCGGCCACAGCGGACGACGAAAACACAATTTCAACGTGGTGATGTTCTTCTAAGAAAAAGCACTGGAGCATTGGACTTTTGCTTAAAATCTGAAGTACTGCACTGGGTGAGAAGTACTGTAGGAGAAGAGAATGTGTTCTATACGGTTGAGGGGCATGGGTAAAAAGATACTGGTCTGTTGGAGATGATAGTTATGATGGTAGCTGGTAATACAGTAGTTGTTAAAGACAAAGGGTGAGGATCAGTATGAAGTGTGGGCAGGCTATTGGTTACAACAGGAAAGCGACAGGGAGAGGGATGGATGGAAAAGGAGAGAATACCCTGATGCGGAGTGGAATAGGTGCGGAAGAGTTCAAGTTGCAGTAAGGCGGACAAAGTGAACTGGAAGTGCGTATGCCTGGAGTTTGAAACTGAGACCGGAATACCGTACACCGTCGCAGGTTTGGTCGATATCGAGGGTTACTGTTTCCTACCATATCCGAAGATATTCTACTTAAAATCTAATTTTATTAACGCCAGCCTTCCTGTTGCCGGTTGTTCGTCCAAAAATGAACGAACGGCGAAACGGAAACCACTGACGCTAAGTTGTGGTATTTTTTATCCATTAGCGCTCGGCCTGGCATTCATGGCTGGGGCGCGGGACGAATAAAAACAAGGAGTAACGGGGCAGAGCTTGAAATACGGCGACAACCGGAGCCATTACGTCAACGGCACAGCGCTGCGCTGCGCTCGCTTTCTTCGAATCTGCGCATGCGCTGCCCTGCCGCGCCGGCCAATGATCGTAAAAGTAGATGAGGCAGCGACTGAGTGGTCCCATCACCGACACTCATTTCCAGTTCTCGATTCGCGTCACAGCGCTAGACACTCGTATTTCGCGGCTTTGTGATAACGCAGCCCTGATGGTGCTGGCCTCTAACATTAATGGAAAGAAGTCCTGAAAAAGAACGTAAATAAATAAAAGAAACTCTACCTTAAAGGTGGCTCTCAAGCGGCGACCTTCTCTGTAAGACACCAACCCGATAACAAAACCGTCGAGCTTCGATTTTATAACCAAAGAGATCTGTGACCTGAATTTCTGAGGATAGTTTGTTTTTGCTGTGTTCTTTTGACAGAGACAGTGTCCGCATTCGGTTCACTGAGTGGACACGAGTTCTCCAATTCGGACAACGTTGAGAATGGGTCCACTAATCTCCCTACACGAATTCCGTAAATTCCCCTCATGTAGAAGAGCGCATACATATGGCCCAGCTACATTAACATGACTGTCGCCTATGTTCGACGTAAAAGTATAATAACAAGACACAGACGGGCGGTGGCAGCACTAGCAGTGGAGGGTATATAAAGCCTGTCGGGGAGGGGGGGGGGGGGACACCGAAAACAGTGCAGTCGTTGTCGTATTGGGGAAGCTGAGCGATTAATTCCAAGTCCAAAATGGCATGATCATTGGCTATCGGGCCAAGGGTGGAATCATTTCCGAAATGTTCGTTCGCGCGCCGCCGTCGTTAAAGTATACACTGCATAACAGAATGATGCCATCTAAACCTGGAGCTAAGGGAACTGTGGTGCACCGCAATTGATGACAAGGGGTGAACAACGGCTGCGGAGATGTGCACGGGAGAAGAGGCGTGCAACTGTTGAGCAAGTGGCCGGCCAGAAGAACTAAGGGGCTACCAACGAGCGGTCAGCGAACGTTGCTACGTGTGAGATTCCGCAGCAGGTTCATACAGCGGTGCTGACTGCTGTTCATCGGTGACGAAAGCTGGAATTTGCACGTCAGTACCGTAACTGTACGTCTACTGACTGGCGACAGGCGACCTTTTAAAATAAATCACGTTTTACACTGCATCGGACACATTGCTGTTGCCGTGTGCGGCATGAAGCGTCTGAAACCAATCACCCTGTGTGGCCCATGGTCTGAGGAATGTTTTTGTGCTACTGCCTGGGTGATCTCATTATTCCGGATCAACACAAGTATGTTTTTATCCTCGTAGACAACGTCCACTCCTACATGAAGTTTGTTTCTCCTGGGCACAATGGCATTTACCAGCAGGACAATGCAACGTGTCACACAGCTCGCGATGTACGTGCGTAGTTCGAAAAGCAAACGCTGTCTGAAGCGTCTTCCCACACAACTTCGTCCCGTGACATCATTTACTGTAGTACAGTTCTCTTCAGTGATGAGCGCGCTTCAAATTTGTCACTATATCCCTCAGGAGTACATCCAACATCTCTATGAATCAATGCCAAGCCGAATAACTGCTTGCATAAGGATCAGAGATGGACCAACGCGTTACTGACGTGCTCAATTTGCGAAACTCTTTCTGAAATTGTAATCGTTTGTTTGTCTGTACAAGTACATCACATCTACCTGTTTCCATCCCATTCGGATAATTCCTTGGTGATGCGTCGTCGTCTTTTTTATTTTTCGAGTGTATTTCATTGCCTCTCAGGCATTAAATAGATCATATTCCATAGCCTCTCGCGAATGTGAAGTTACGCTAATGGCGAGGCAAAAGATAAAACTGTCCTTAACCCGTAAATCTGTGCTCAGCTCATTAAAGCTCTTTGGTAGAGTTCAGACACAACCTGAACACGAATTTTAGCAACACTTTCCGCATTGACGAGCGTCACGCGCTCTACCTTGGACCGGGGGATCCCTGGGGTTTCTCCCTTCCCACAGGATGGAAATACACGAGTGTGTTGAGGCGGACTGTGGAGTGAGTGCGTTGGTAGCCATACACGGTGAGTCACGTAAGACGTAACACCTATTTTACTTCGTGAACAGTTACACATATCGAAACGTGGCTTTCGGCAATTGTTAGAGCGTCGAGAGGCACGTATGTTTTCGTTTGGTTAATGTTTTTAGCGCTTGTATCAAGTGAGATATTGAAGTACTTTTTTTTTAAGGGAACCGTATATTTTTTATATCTGCATTCGATAGTTATTGAGAAGGAAATGACAGTGATATATACCGTTTTTCAATGTTGACGTTGAAACTTGTTGTATAAAAATAGAGAAATGTCCTAGAATGTGAGAGCACGGTGGCCGGAAACGGCGTTTGCGGTTCCATCACTACCAAGCAGGCGTCTCGGACTAGCTGCGTAGTTGTATACCGTAAGGTAGGCCTGCATACAAGTATAAAGCTCTATTTCCCTTTGACCCAACCTACGACCTGGACGCAGGTTCACCTACGAATATTTTGTATGGATATAAGAGTCAGGCTAGAATTTAGCGAATCACAAATGGTTTAGTACAACTATTTCACATTTGTGTATTCTCCCAGATTTAGGTGAGCTGAAATAGAGAAATCAACTGTTCATTCTTCAAAAACAAAGAGGTTGTATACACTGCAAAAAGCAAATACTGTATTAAATACCCAAAAGTTAGAAGGAAAATTTGTCTTTCCGTGTACGTGGCTGTGTGCGTCTTAAAGGTAAAACATATGCTGTCGGACAACTGTCTCTACCTACACTGCTCTAAATTACATAATATGGGATACATTCGTTGAGCTAAACATTCTATTACCAATACTGTAGTATAACTGTACACTTTAAAATAAATGTTCTACTTAACGGAACGTCGTTTGGAGCTGAAAGTAAGCGCGCAATGACGGTGTTACCATCTACGTGCAGTACACGCTGTCGACTTATTTTACATTGCAAAGCAATTTCGTAGATCCGTAAATGAAATAAACAATTTACTAACAATGATTTGGTGACCACCCACATCACATAACGTAAATTTTGTCTTCCAGAAAAGTAAGTTTCTCTTTTATTTAAGAATGTGTTCAAACTGTTGGCCATGGACTGAAAGACACATTTCTTACCACCGTTCGAAAGAACGATAATCAGATGTAACTACGGTGGATGTACTGGCGACTCGACGACGCATATCGTCTGACGTAGTTGGGGCCTCATCATAGAATGCGTTTGTGAGTGCAAGCAAAGAAATCAAGAGGTGTCAAATCGGAGAACCTCACTGGTCATTTGACAATTAAATTGCGTCATTTGCATCGTCCAGGAAAGTTCTCATTCAGTATTTGCGTTGCAACACGAGACGAGTGAGCTGGACAACCGTCGTGTTACGGACACATACACTGACGAATACCGCGTGGTAAATCTTCTAGAAGAACCGGCAGAACGTTCGTCAGAAAGTGTGCTTACGAATCTCCATTTAGAACGCCTGAGGTGAAGTAAGGTCCACAGCGTAATTTCCAATGATGCCGCACCCTACGTTTACGCTCCACGGCCGTTGATCTTGCACCTGACGAAGATAGTGTGGATTTTCGGCTGCCCAGTAGTGCATGTTTATATTGTCGTGGTTAGTAAACATTGCTTCGTCGGGAGAGCACACGTTGGAAAAACGTACGGTCGTCTCTCAGTTGCTGAAGGACAAACCGACAAGTTTTTGTACGGCGTTCGAAATCCCGGTCGTCGAGTGCCGGATTTAGTGATAGATGATAGGGATCGAAATTCTGTTGACGCACGATGCGAGTGTCACTCGTCTGGCTGATTCCACATTCCTTGGCAATATGTCTCGCACCACTGTGCGGATTCGTTAGCGTCGCAAGCAGAGCAACTTCTTCGCGTTCTCTGTCAGTTGCAGACTTCTTTCTTATCATCTTTTTGACGCTCAAGCGGCCTGTTCTCACTACCGTCGTAATAATTCGTACAACTACCTCGCATGTCGGACATTGGCGGTGCTGACAGATAGCCGTACGCCGCTATACTGTGTTACGGCATTTATTTTCCATTCACCATATAAATGTAGTACACCACTGGGCATTACAATTGCTACACCACGAAGATGACGTGCTACAGACGCGAAATTTAACCGACAGGAACAAGGTGCTGTGATATGCAAATTATTAGCTTTTCAGAGCATTCACACAAGGTTGGCGCCGGTGGCGACACCTACAACGTGCTCACATGAGGAAAATTTCCAACCAATTTCTCATACACAAACAGCAGTTGACCGGCGTTGCCTGGTGAAACCTTGTTGTGATGCCTCGTGTAAGGAGGAGAAATGCGTACCATCACGTTTCCGACTTTGATAAAGGTCGGATTGTTGCCTATCGCGATTGCGGTTTATCGTGTCGCGATATTGCTGCTCGCGTTGGTCGATATCCAATGACTGTTAGCAGAATATGGAATCGGTGGGTTCAGGAGGGTAATACGGAACGCCGTGCTGGATCCCAACGGCCTCGTATCACTAGCAGTCGAGATGACAGGCATCTTATCCGCAGGGCTGGTACGGATCGCGCAGCCACGTCTCGATCCCTGAGTTAACAGATGGGGACGTCTGCAAGACAACCGTCTGTACGAACAGTTCTACAACGTTTGCAGCAGCATGGACTATCGGCTCGGAAACCATGGTTGCACAGACAGGAGCGCCTGCGATGGTGTACTCAACGACGAACCTGGGAGCACGAATGGCAAAACGTCATTTTTTCGGATGAATCCATGTTCTGTTTAGAGCATCATGATGGTGGCATCCGTGTTTGGCGACATTGCGGTGAAAGCACATTGGAAACGTGTATTCGTCATCGGCATACTGGCGTATCACCCGGCGTGATGGTATGGGGTGCCATTTGGTTACACGTCTCGGTCACCACTTCTTCGCACTGACGGCACTTTGAACAGTGGACGTTACATTTCAGATGTGTTACGATCCGTGGCTCTACCCTTCATTCGATCCCTTCGAAACCCTACATTTCAGCAGGATAATGCACGACCGCGTGTTGCAGGTCCTGTACGGGCCCTTCTGGATACAGAAAATGTTCTTCT
This sequence comes from Schistocerca serialis cubense, assembly GCF_023864345.2. Taxonomy (NCBI): domain Eukaryota; kingdom Metazoa; phylum Arthropoda; class Insecta; order Orthoptera; family Acrididae; genus Schistocerca; species Schistocerca serialis. Next base: position 437,655,110 of record NC_064646.1, read on the forward strand.
GCTGCTCTGGCCAGCACATTCTCCAGATCTCTCACCAATTGAAAACGTCTGGTGAATGGTGGCCGAGCAACTGGCTCGGCACAATACGCCAGTCACTACTCTTGATGAACTGTGGTATCGTGTTGAAGCTGCATGGGCATCTGTTCCTGTACACGCCATCCAAGCCCAGGCGTACCAAGGAAGTTATTACGGCCAGAGGTGGTTGTTGTGGGTACTGATTTCTCAGGATCTATGCACCCAAATTGCGTGAAATTGTAATCACATGGTATGGGATCTGTTCCTGTACACGCCATCCAAGCCCAGGCGTACCAAGGAAGTTATTACGGCCAGAGGTGGTTGTTGTGGGTACTGATTTCTCAGGATTTATGCACCCAAATTGCGTGAAATTGTAATCACATGTTAGTTCTAGTATAGCATATTTGTCCAAAGAATACCCGTTTATCATCTGCATTTCTTCTTGGTGTAGCAATTTTAATGGCCAGTAGTGCATATCCAACTTCTCCTCATCGGTGTACATGTCTTCACGCAATGTATATTGAAGCAGAAATGAGCGGCCTGCAGTGCAGGCAAGTAAACAAACAACTATGTTGACATTTTGACACAGCGTATCACCAGAGCTCTGCTTGGCGGTGTTTTCACAGCAAATGTCGATTCCGGCCACTGTGCTCTCATATTGTAGGATATTTCTCGAATTCTTTTACAACAGATTTCAGCGTCAACATAAATAAACACTATATCACAGTAATAGTCTTCTCAAGAGGTATAGTAAGCAGTTACAAAATCTATACGGTTCCATTTTTAAAAAAAAACGTACGTACTTCAATATCTGAGTAGATACCTGCTCTAAAAACATTAATCAAACAAAAAGACGTGCCCGTCGACGCTCTAACATTTGCGGGAAACCGCGTTTCGGTATGTGTAGCCGTTCACGAACTAGGTTGCACCTTACGTGGCCGCAGCACTGGCCAGTGGTGGCGCTGGGAGGCGTGCCTTGGCGTGCGGCGAGCGCCGAGAATTCCGTTCCGCCTGTGCTTTGCTGCCGCCTCAGCTGCCGGCTGTCTGGGATAATTGCCGGCCTCCATGCCGACTCCGGGCCGTCTCTCGGTCTTCCAGTTACTCTCACTGCACAGCACCAGTCGCTTCTCAACTTGGGCTGTGTTGGTGGCGGAACGCTCCACAGCTTCCACCGTACCGTCTCTTTATATTTTACCTACTTAAAATCAATCACCACTGTTTAGTAACCCTCCTACTACCTTTTACAGAAGAGTTTGAGACTTTTCGTAAAGGACGGAACATACGATGATTGTAAATCGAACTATGACTCAATAAGTTAAACAGTGCCTTTTTACTCGGCCAATTTCGTTTAGGAAAAAGGGAATTTTGTCATGGGACCTAGTGGAATATTACCACCTCAGCCGCTATAGTTTCATGAAGTTCCGATAAGTGGCGGCGCTATACGTAGCCTTCAAAATGACATCCGTAACGTAATTGCGTTTCAAGCGGAGAGATGTCATTGAATTCATTTTGACGGAAAACGAGAGCATCGCAGATATTCACAGGCGCTTGCCGACTGTCTACGGAGTCTTCGTAGTGAACGAAAGCACAGCGTTGTGCGTGGCGGCTGCCATCATCGCAGCAAGGTCGTGCAAACCTGTCCGCTTCCAACCGGAAATAAATCGGCAATTCATGAATTGGCACCACACCAATTCCCATCCGAAAAAAAAGTTCGAAGCCGCACCTCAGCAAGTAAAGTCATGGTGATGGTCTTCTGGCACTCTGAAGGTCTGTTCTCAGGAAATTGAAGAAACGACTTCAGCGAGTGCGCGTGCAGCGCGGAGATAACGAAACGCATACAGCTACTGGAGAAAGGAACAACGTCCCTTACTGCTATATGGACAAATTCACATCCCGCTAGGGTTCAAATGGCTCTGAGCACTATGGGACTCAACATCTTAGGTCGTAAGTCCCCTAGAACTTAGAACTACTTAAACCTAAGGACATCACACACATCCATGCCCGAGGCAGGATTCGAACCTGCGACCGTAGCAGTCCCGCGGTTCCGGACTGCAGCGCCAGAACCGCACGGCCACTCCCGCTAGGGCTCCGGGACACAGCTACAGAGGAGTTATCGTGCGTAACATGCGGGACTAGCACTCCTGGACGAGAGGATATTGCGGGAGGAATAGCTTACCCATAGCCAATGGAATTGTTTTCACAATAAGTCTTTCACTCTGTAGCGAAACGTGCGATGTTTTGAAACTTCGTGGCAGATTATAGCTGTGTTTTGGGCCGGCACTCGAAGCCAGAACCTCGCATTTTGTGGGCAATGATCTTACCGGCAGAAGTGACTTTATAAGTGCAGGTGACGTCAGAATTGTAGCTGTGAGGGCGGTCGAGAGTTGTGCGTGGAGAGTTCACTCGATAAGGGCGTGGCCAGCAAAAGGTAAGTCTCTGGGATCAAAACACAGTTTCAGTCTGCCAAGAAGTTTCAGAGTAGCGCTCAGTCAGGTTTCAAGCAGACAAAAATTGAGTGTAAAATAGCTGTATCCAGAGGGGAAAAAGGCGAATTCCATTCCTGTCACTAGAATGGTGTCGAACTTAGAGAAGGTGGGTCCTACATTGCACTCTCCAGTTGCTCTCTACCGCTGGCAACTGTCAGCGCTGGTATATCCTCTATTCGTATAGGCATCGCTTCCTAAAGTAATACTTGTAGTGTCTGCTTTATGTGTCGCATAACAAACACACAATGTTTAATACGTTCGTGCTGGCGTATACCACCGGTGGCTGGTGCTAGATCCTCCCAACGGGAGACCAGCGGCCCCGGTGGCACACGCTCCACTCTACCGATTATGCTACCAGCAATACAATACTGTATGACGTAATACCTGTCACTGCGGCGCGACGAACAGCTGTGAATGCAATATTATGTGACCCTTCAACGAGAGAGCTTTCTCAACAAATGAGTGAACACGTAATTTGTAATTAGTCTAGCGTACAATTATTTTATGTGATCTCTCGTTTTTTATAAGAATGGAGTTACACCACTTTCGGAATGAAAGGTCAGTATTTAAAATAGTAGCCTAGGGCATCTCACAACCACCGCCGAGCCACGGCGATAAATGGGAAAAGCCGCGCCGCCAGATGAAGGAAAGCATGGCTACGCGCGCCGCACCACAACGAAAAACACAATTCTCAGAACCGACGTGAAAGTGTTAAACAGCCTCACCGTTAGCATGCTACAATGAAAATCGACTTGTGGTTTTTGTAAGGGTACATACAGGGTATTCTGAAATTCCCGTTACAGACTTTTAGGGCTGCTAGAGAGGAGTGAGTAGATAATATTTTAAATGTTAACTTATGTCCGGAAGAGGTCGTTTGAAAACATGTTTGCTAGCAGATATGCAACACGGTAGTCATGGTCAGGGGAGCTTACGTCGGATCGGCTGATGTCATTTGAAATACATGAAATGCATATGGACAACCATCATCTTCATTTCGAATAACACAGGTACTGCAATATCGATGTCATTTGACGTTTATCGTGCCTGTATGACCGGGTTTGAACCTCATTCACTTGTCGATGAGTGTTAGAGCGATATGACTGAGTACACGTTTACAGAATACACCGACATGACCCTTCTGAATGGTGAAGCTCACGTTAATGGAAGAGCTGCTGGCCGCCTTTATCATCATCGTCCTGTGCAACGTCCGACTCCATCGCATACTCTTTCCGCCACAACCGCGCAACGGCGTCGAAAAAGTGTGCCTTCGCCGTCAGCAAGCGTGATTGTGGTGCTCCAAGGAGAGGCTGCAAATCCAATTTGGAGGAGGGTGTACTGCATCATGCTGAATAGAACTTGTCAACGAGTACACGAGCAATTTCTTTGGCTGTTACCCAGTGACGTACTGGGTCAAGCATTATCAACTACTTTTTTGCGTGTTACCAAGATATTTTCAAATTGTTGTAGCACATGTTATATGTTTTCGGACATCGGTTTCGATTCAAAATACACACATCAAAAAGAGTTTTGCATCACCTCGGTATCGAGAGTTCCGGCACCTGTACAGAAGATTGGAAAAGATATCAACATAAACATCATTTCCGCCCTTTTTATTGCTCATTAAAACCACATATTGCATGTTGTACCACCATAAAGCGAGACCTTCAGAGGTGGTGGTTCAGATTGCTGTACACACCGGTACCTCTAATACCCAGTAGCACATCCTATGCATTGATGCATGCCTGTATTCATCGTGGCATACTATTCACAAGTTCATCAAGCCACTAACGGTCCAGTTTGTCCCACTCCTCAACGGCGATTGGGCGTACATCCTCCAAAGTGAGTGGTGGGTCACGTCGTCCATAAAGAGCCATTTTCAATCTATCCCAGGCATGTTCGATAGGGTTCATGTCTGAAGAACATGCTGGCCACTCTAGTCGACCGATGACGTTATACTAAATGAAGTCATTCACAAGATGTGTACGATGGGGGCGCGAATTGTCGTCCACGAAGACCAATGCCTCGCCAATATACTGCCGCTACGGTTGTACTATAGGTCGGAGGATGGCATTCGCGTATCGTACGGCCGTTATGGCGCCTTCCATGACCACCAGCTGCGTACGTCGGCCTCACATAACGCCACCCGAAAACAGCAGAGAACCTCCACCTTGCTGCACTCGCTGGACAGTGTGTCTAAGGCGTTCAGCCTGACCGGGTTGCTCCAAACACGTTTCCGACGATTGTCTGGTTCAAGGCATATGGGACACTCATCGGTGAAGAGAACGTGATTCCAGTCCTGACTGTTCCATTCGGTCTGTTGTTGGGCCCATATGTACTGCACTGCATGTGTCGTGGTTGCAAAGGTGGACCTCGTCATGGACGTCCGGAGTGAAGTTACTCATCATGCAGCCTATTGCGCAGAGCTTGAGTCGTAACACGAGGTCCTGTGGCTGCACGAAAAGCATTGTTCATCAAGGTGGCGTTCCTCTGAGCCATAATACGTAGTTAGCTGTCATCCACTGCAGCAGTAGCCCTTGGGCAATCTGAGCGAGGCAAGTCATTGACAGCTGCTGTCTCTCAGCATCTCTTCCATGTCCGAACAACATCGCTTTCTTTCACTCCGAGGCGCCTGGACACTTGCCTTGTTGCCGCGCGGGATTAGCCGAGCGGTCTCAGGCGCTGCAGCCATGGACTGTGCGGCTGGTCTCGGCGGAGATTCGAGTCTTCCCTCGGACATGGATGTGTGTGTTTATCCTTAGAATAATTTAGGTTAAATAGTGTGTAAGCTTAGGGACTGATGACCTTAGCAGTTAAGTCTGGTCCCATAAGATTTCACACACATTTGAACATTTGAACTTCCCTTGTTGAGAGCCCTTCCTGGGCCAAAGTAACAATGCGGACGCGATCGAATCGCGGTATTGACCGTCTAGGCATGGTTGAACTACAGACAACACGAGCTGTGTACCTCCTTCCTGAAGGAATGACTGGAACTGATCTGCTGACGGACCCCCTCCATCTAATAGGCGCTGCTCATGCATGGTTGTTTACATCTTTGCGTGGGTTTAGAGACACCTCTGAACAGTCTAAGGGACTGTAAACTCAAATAGCAACAGTGAACTACACATAAGAAATTGCTATCGATAAATACGCTCATAGAAACCGAAATCGTTCAAATGGTTCAAATTGCTCTGAGCACTATGGGACTTAACGTCTATGGTCATCAGTCCCCTAGAACTTAGAACTACTTAAACCTAACTAACCTAAGGACATCACACAACACCCAGTCATCACCAGGCAGAGAAAATCCCTGACCCCGCCGGGAATCGAACCCGGGAACCCGGGCGTGGGAAGCGAGAACGCTACCGCACGACCACGAGCTGCGGACAGAAACCGAAATACCAAGATGCAAAACAAAAACGCTACGAACTTACGCACCAACCCAATGTTTTAACTAATACATATTCAGAAAGGACACTACCATAAACAAAAGTTGGAATGTGCATAATAGCCGTACAGCACAAACCTTCAACACAATCAAAACAATTTGACGGCAAGTATTGATGCTACGCAGCTATTATGCAATTTCCAACTTTTATTTATTGTTGTTTCATTTCTGAATAGGTATCGGTTTTCACAGTAGGCCAACATAACACGCAAAACGCTGAACACCTCATTAACAGTTCGTCCTGTAATGTAGCCTTTGGATTGCGAACAAAAGTTCGAATCTGGTAATGACATGGAGCAATAAATTGTGGTAAATAGAAAGTCTTGAAATTAGTACTTGGTAATTGTTTTTCTAATCTATCTTTTAATACATGCTCTGCCCAGAAAGTAATGCATCGCATTTTTTTTCCTTCAACAATTCTTTATTGAACATAATGAGAATTACACACACGAAACAATGGTGTTTTATCTACGCATACTATTTTTCCACATAATCTCAATCCCGTTCTATGGCCTTCCTCCAGCCTGAAACAATGACGTGCATGTCCTGTCGGTACCAATCCTTGTCCTGGTGGCGCAGCCGGTGCTTCACTGTGTGAATCATCTCCTCATTGTCCTCAAAATGTCTTCCACGAATGGCATGCTTTAATGGGCCAAACAAATGGAAGTCAGAGGGGGCTAGATCAGGACTGTAGCGCGGATGAGGTAACACTGTCCAACCCTGTTTTGCGATGTGTTGATCAGTCCTCAGACTCGTCTGGGGCCGAGCGTTATCGTGTTGCAGCAAAACATCTCCTGGGTTGCTGTGGCGCCAAAGTCGCCGGAAGCTCGTCTTCAGTTTTCTTAATGTGTTGACATATGCTTCTGAATTAATGGTACCGCCTCGTGGCGTCACATCAATGATAATCACACCTTCACAGTCCCAGAACACTGTGATGATGACCATACCGGCGGAAGCAGTTGCTTTGCAGTTTTTCTTCTGTGGAGACTGAGAATGGCGCCATTCCATCGATTCTCGTTTTGTTTAGGGCTCAAAATGGTGAACCCAAGTTTCATCACATGTCACAATCCTGGACAAGGTGGCCTCCCCCTCAGCTTCAAAACGTTGCAACAAATCAAGACAAATGTTTTTGCTGTGCGGTTTGTGATGCACCGCTGGACACCGCTGGACCCATCTTGCACACACTTTTGAATGTCCGAGACTGCGGGTAATTGCATCCACACTTCCTTTGCTGATTTACAGATGCAGTGCCAGCTGCCGAGTCGTAATGGATGTTCTCCCCGGCTGCTGCAAATCGTGGAGCTTCGCCGAACCGCCTTCTGATAACTCCTCCCCCCCCCCCCCACCCCCCCGTGTCCAGCGTCTAACTGTACTTATGTCGACAGGAAATGCTCCGTAGACTTTGCACAATCCACAATCGTTTGTGAATATTCCCCCACAGTTTCCTTCTCTGCAGTAACAAATCCAGTGACGGCAACGTGCTTGTAACCTTCATCACCTACAGACGCAATTTTGAAACTGTCCTGCAGCTACGCTATCTGTCGAAAGTGACGGAAACTTGGAGCGCTCACTCACGAGACTTCAAGTACTACGTACGTAACGTTTCGCATTCGTAGCACTGTTTTCGGTTGAGAAAAAAAATGCGGTGCGTTACTTTCTGCGCAATCGTCGAGCAATCATGGATCACTCAACGTCTCTACTGCAAACAAATTGGCAACACAAGTATGATAAAATCTTCTCGGGTTGACAGCCGAGTCAGTGCGTTGTTCTCCAGCAACACTTCACCAGGTTTCTTCGCCTGAAGATGGCAGGTAAGAAACTTGCTGAAACATTGGCTTGGCTGTCAACCCGAAAAGATTTTATCATCGAGATTTGCAGGGAAAGCCTGCAGTCTCATACGGCAATACGAGTAGATTGACGCGAGCTGAAGTTGACGTTGGAAGACGCGCTGTCGCCGCTGTCTGCCGGGACCACACCGGCTGAGTAGCTAGAGCCTCCAGCCGTCGCTCGGTGCGGTCGCCTCCTCGGCGGCCAAACCACGGCCTGGGCCGGCAGATAAGGAACAATGGAACGCGGGCTCGGTTCGCCCCAGCACCGCACAACCCGGCACGGCGCAGCGTCGCGTCGCAGAAAACGATTCATGAATAATTCACGGCCGCCGCCGGCGTGGGCGGGGCCTGCTGCTTTGTGTCGGCCGCGGTGACAAAAACCGCATCGCGGCCGAGCGGGCGTTGCATTACGTACAACTCGAGACTAGCCGCGGCTTTATGAAGCGCGAGCATCGTAATACACTTCCCGAAACAACACGTTTGAGGCATTACCTGTTATGGTAGTCTACCAGGAATAATGGCAATGGAAAGAGGACTCAAGTTGTAACGTCTCGTCTACGACAAGATTATTAGTGGCGGGATATTCGCTCAGATTCCAAAAGGACGGGGCAGATAATCGCACCATCCATAGCAGCAATCACGACATTCACCTCCAGAGACTTAGCGAAACTATGGTATAGATCTGTATGGCCGACAGCAGTTTCACTCGTTGAAAAGCGAGTCCTGTGTATTATTTATCGCTCCCACTTTTCCTTCTATCCGAGCACACGGTTCACTATAGGCTCCTCTCAGGCACCCTACGTCTACTTACGTGAAAAAAAATGATTTTATTAATAACCGACGTGAGTTCTAACTCCCTCTTTTATAAATCTGACTTAGTGAAAAGGGGGAAGAGGGGGAGAGGTACAAGTTCAGTGTTATATCGAATGACAAGTATTCAAGTTTTCCATAGAGAGTACTAGGAAGACGAAAACATCGTGTAATGTAGAAATTCATTTACATGCGGTGTATACTCCGCAAGTCACCTGGCTTATACAATGTGTGGCGAGGGCTAGCTCTCGTACCATTATTACTTCGCCCCCTTCTTGCTCCATTGACAAATACTAGGTGGTAAGAACGGTTGTCGATAAATATCCGTTCGAGTCGTAATTCCTCTATTCTCCTCGTGATCATGTCGCGAGGAGTCTGTAGGAGCAAGGAAAAGTTAAAATCACGACAAACAATCCTTAACAAACAAGTTCAGTCATCGCAGAAAATTTCTCACCAGAATTTCCAAGACATCCTGGCACCAAAACACCAAAACAATGGTAATAACTTCATCCTTCTGCATAAATTATTGTCCTGTTATTGTGGTGTCACCGCCAGACACCACACTTGCTAGGTGGTAGCCCTTAAATCGGCCGCGGTCTGTTAGTATACGTCGGACCCGCGTGTCGCCACTGTCAGTGATTGCAGACCGAGCGCCACCACGCGGCAGGTCTAGAGAGACTTACTAGCACTCGCCCTAGTTGTACAGCCGACTTAGCCAGAGATGGATCACTGACAACTAAGCTCTCATTTGCCGAGACGATAGTTAGCATAGCCTTCAGCTACGTCATTTGCTACGACCTAGCAAGGCGCCATAGCATTTGATATTGACATTATAACATGTACCGTCAAGAGCGATGTACACCAATTGTGGATTAAAGTTAAGTATTATATCAACTACGTACTTTATTTGCTACTATTAATTTCCTTGTAATGTTCCAGACCTCACGCCAATCTGCGTGAGCTTAAAAGCGTGCATTTCGGCCTCCTTTAGCAACACGGTGTTGGCACTTCTGCCAACACTTCAGTTATTTATTCACAACTCTGACACTGTTCGTTTAATGTGTTCTGTTTAGCTCTTTGCCATTTATACTCCCAGGCCCCACAAACAGAAGCTCTCTCACATATCATAGTAACTGATTCACTCTTTAATTCTGTATTAAAGACTTATTCCTATTTATTTAACTTTTGTGTAAGTTTTTGAACAGTATTAAACACACACTGATTAGCCAGAATGTTATGACCACATACCTAGTAGCTGGTAAGTCCACATTTGGTACGTATAACAGCGGCGGCGCTCGTGGCTTAGAAGTATGAGGCCTTGTTAGTTCGCTGGAGGGATTGACACCACATCTGCACACACAGGTCACCTATTTCCCGTAAATTCCGGGAAGGGGCAATGAGCTCTGACGCCACACTCAAACACATTCCAGACGTGCTCGATCGGGTTAAAATGTGCCGAATTGGAGAGGAGGGGGGTGGGGCAGCACATCAAGTGGAACTCACCGCTGTGTTCCTCGAACCACCCCGTCACACGTCTCACCTTGTGAAATGGCGCTTTAGCTTATTTAAAACTGCCATAGTCGTCACGTAACATGATCGTCACAAAGGGGGTGCACGCGGTCTGCAAGCAGCGTACGATACTGCTCGGCTGTCATGGTGCCTCTCACGAGCTCCACTGGACCTATGGATACCCACGTGAATGGATACCCCAGAACAAGGCTTCCCAACGTGTGGTCCGCGGACCCCTTAGGGGTCCACCGGCTCTTTCTAGGGGGTCCGCGGCCACCGTTCACCAATTCGTGTCAAATAATGAGTAAAATTATTGAATAAAAATGTGAAAATCAAATTCATCACATTTTTCGTGTGAAAAACATGTGTACTTTTACTTCAGGTCGCATTCCCAAGCAGCCTTTGCGGTTCCTAAGTGCGAACGTATAGACAGTTTAGTGCCGGAGAATGCGGCTCCTCTGATCGACTGTTTCGCAACAATACGAGGGTCGTTTGTGCGCCGGCTCACGGCAGTAGATGCGCTGAAACCTTTTAGGCATGCGCGGAGCGAGCTTTGTCGACCAATCACAGCGCTCGCTGGCACGTATGCGGCCCCAGGCATCATTAAATGTTAAACTTGCTTTGTCAGTGCACTACCTGTTTCATAAGTCGATTTTTGACCTTCAAGTTGTTTTCATTCATCTCTAAACCAAAGACTACTGATACTTAGGGGGGGGGGGGGGAGAGAGGGGGGTCATTGGGAATATGGCACTTGCATTAAGAAGCTTTCAGTTCCCATGGGTTTCGCTCTGAAATTTAAAGTTACTGTGCTCTTGACTAACGAGGGGTCCGCCATGGATTTTCGACTGAGGAAGGGGTTTTTTTTTTTGGTCATCAGTCTATTGACTGGTTTGATGCGGCCCGCCACGAATTCCTTTCCTGTGCTAACCTCTTCATCTCAGAGTAGCACTTGCAACCTACGTCCTCAATTATTTGCTTGACGTATTACAATCTCTGTCTTCCTCTACAGTTTTTGCCCTCTACAGCTCCCTCTAGTACCATGGAAGTCATTCCCTCATGTCTTAGCAGATGTCCTATCATCCTGTCCCTTCTCCTTATCAGTGTTTTCCACATATTCCTTTCCTCTCCGATTCTGCGTAGAACCTCCTCATTCCTTACCTTATCAGTCCACCTAATTTTCAACATTTATCTATAGCACCACATCTCAAATGCTTCGATTATCTTCTGTTCCGGTTTTCCCACAGTCCATGTTTCACTACTATACAATGCTGTACTCCAGACGTACATCCTCAGAAATTTCTTCCTCAAATTAAGGCCGATATTTGATATTAGTAGACTTCTCTGGGCCAGAAATGCCTTTTTTGCCATAGCGAGTCTGCTTTTGATGTCCTCCTTGCTCCGTCCGACATTGGTTATTTTAGTCCGTAGGTAGCAGAATTCCTTAACTTCACTGACTTCGTGACCATCAATCCTGATGTTAAGTCTCTCGCTGTTCTCATTTCTACTACTTCTCATTACCTTCGTCTTTCTCCGATTTACTCTCAAACCATACTGTGTACTCATTAGACTGTTCATTCCGTTCAGCAGATCATTTAATTCTTCTTCATTTTCACTCAGGATAGCAATGTCATCAGCGAATCGTATCACTGATATCCTTTCACCTTGTATTTTAATTCCACTCCTGAACCTTTCTTTTATTTCCATCATTGCTTCCTCGATGTACAGATTGAAGAGTAGGGGCGAAAGGCTACAGCCTTGTCTTATACCATTCTTAATACGAGCACTTCGTTCTTGATCGTCCACTCTTATTATTCCCTCTTGGTTGTTGTACATATTGTATATGACCCGTCTCTCCCTATAGCTTACCCCTACTTTTTTCAGAATCTCGAACAGCTTGCACCAGCTGAAAAGGTTGGGAAGCACTGCCCCAGAACATTATGGAGCCGCCGCTAAGTCTCTCCGTACCGCAGTACAGGTGTCAAGGAGCTGTTCCCCTGGAAGACGACTGATTCTTGCCTTCCCATTAGCATTATGAAGAAGGTACCGGGATTCATCAGACCATGCAACCCTCTGCCACCGGGCCAACGTCCAGTGCCGATGGTCACGTGCTCATTTCAGTCGTAGTTGACGATGACGTGGTGTTAACATTGGCACATGCATGGACCGTCGGCTGCGGAGGTCTGTTCGGTGCTGTGTGTGTACTCTGCCCAGCATTGAAGTCTGATTTTAGTTCCGCCAAAGTTCACTGCCTGTCCTGTTTTACCAAACTGCCCAGCCTACGACGTAATGAGGAGTGGCCTCCCAATCCTACAACGTGGAAGTGATTTCATCTTGGTTCGCCTTGTATTGAAGACACTTACCACATCACTCCTCGAACACCCGGCAAGTCGTGCAGTTGCCGAAATGTTCGTGCCGAATCTCCGGATCGTGATAATCTACCCTTGATCAAACTCAAATAGATTACACGATCGGCTTCCCCATTCTACACACAGGCTCACTGATACTGGCTAACAGTGAATCCTCGCCAGGCGACACTACTATCGCGTGGACTGGCTTACATCGACAGTAGTTTGCGAGTCATAATGTTCTGACTGATCAGTGAATATCGTCAATGTATGGAGACCTGCAGTTGCAAGATTCACTTACATCCTCTATCTCTGCTTGTTAACATTTATCCTATAATGCCATTAATCTCAAACTGAAGATAGCAGTACGATAAAGTATAACTCTGCAGTTTGCAAGATTCACTCACATCCATTATCTCTGTTTGTTAATATGTAATGCCATTAATTTCAAACTAAAGATCGCAATGTGATAAAGATTGATATCTATCGTATTCATATTCTTTGGACTTACCTTTAATATTTAGTTCCTCTGAATTGGTGTGAAACCAAGTGCAGCTAAACACTGTGCATCGGTTTGTAGAACGCGCAAACCGTGTATTATCGGGGCTTATTTGCCATGGATACAACCCTCTCATTTCACAAACTTTTCGTTACCGGTAACCACAAGTCCGTCAACATCACGTGCACAGCGTGTAGCTGCACATTGTGCAGGTAATATTGCTGTAACATCTTCGTCTCATGAGAAGCCTGCAGTCGCTTGAAAAGTACTTTACGGCACGGAACGACTATAGGAATATACTAGATGTCTTAGACATAACTTCTAGATGGTACGATGAATTGCAGCCTTCAGTAAATATAGAAGAATGTCACTCAATACGAGTCAGTAGGGAAAGCAACTCTGTATCGTTCGAATACAATATTACTAGGGTGCAGCTTGATGCTGTCACATAGATTAAAATGTACTGTAAGTGTACTGTCATATCGCTGGTTTAGTTGTGGAGCAGTCTGTCGGTCTGCCGAGTGTGTAGCTCTGCATATGAGAGACATTGTTGCTATGGAATTTGAAGTGTTACTACAAGTGCTATTACAGTAAAGTGATAAAATAAATAAATGATTCAGAGGAAAGTGCGTCAAGAAGCAATTTAAAAATGAGCAGTGCTGCTGATAACGTATTTGTGTATCCTCTCGTTGCGTGTCGCACAGTATCAATCATCCGCGCCGTGTTCGGTGTCCCAGAATGAACTAATGTGAATCAGTAAAAACTGGTTCCCATAAAAGAGTGCAGTAAAGTGCCAGTGTCCTGTAGCGAGCGCGAGGACGTGCGTTCGATCATCGCGTTCCGCATCATCAACAATCAACCGCGCAGTGACGATTACGCGCACGCTCGTACAAGTGAGAACTGAAAAATTAACTTTACGAACAGTGTTAAAATATCATTAATAGTGTCAAGGAGGACTGGTACCAAATATCTATGTATGCGTGGCGAGCGTAAGAAGTTTCGTGCGATCATTCGGCTTCCGCATTATCAACAATCACCCGCGTAGTGTCGGTTACGCGTACGCTCGTCTGACTGATATTGTGGACTGGTAATCATCCATTAATTGGGATAACACTTCTGAATGAGAATGTAAACAGTTCAACCTGCGACTTTCTTTAATCGTCTCAGAATATAGCTGTTCATACCAGACGTAGAACAGTGCTGTGTTTGACGTTGAATGGCTCCCCTAATTCGCTTGCGTATTTCGATAGATAATTTCAGCCAACAGCAGTGTGGAGCAGGACAATACGACCGCCGCGGGATTATCGGGTGCGTGGTGTGGACAGGGCGCACGATGTAGAAAAGCAGAAGCGACAACCAGTTTAAGGGTCCCCCACCCCCATTTGTACTCCCGGGCGTGTTACAGTACGTGTAATGTTATAAAGCGAAATGAGGTGGACCGGAAATGTCAAGTTAGGAAGGCGAATACTCGACTTCGTTTTATTGGAAAAATTTTGGGGTAGTGTGGCTGATCCATAAAGGAGAACGCTACTGCGACCCATTCTTGAGTCGAGCTACGGGATCACCACAAGGTTAGGTTAAAGGAAGACATCGGTGCAGTTCAGACTCATGCTGCCAGCTTTGTTACCGGTAGGTTTGATCAGTACGCAAATATGGAGATGCTACGTGAACTCAAATCAGAATCCCTAAACAGAAGTTTACGACTACCCAAATAAATGCAGATATCGTCCGCACCGATAACTGAGTGGTCAGCGTGACGGATTGCCGTTCTACGGGCCCTGGTTCGATTCCGCTCAGGGACTGGATGTTGTGTTGTCTTCATCATCATTTCATCCCCATCCGGGGCGCAATGTGGCGTCGAATGTAGTAAGACCTGCACCAAGGCGGCAGGACGTGCCCCGTAAGCGGCCTCCCGGCCAATGACGACAAACGCTCATTTCATTTCCAGTGGAAATGTAAATACCGGCTAAGAATCCCTGCACCGTACGTTTGTAGGATTTTTCCCGAGTTCTGATTAGTACAATCTCTAGTAAGCGTTGGCTCTGAGCACTATGGGACTCAACTGCTGTGGTCATAAGTCCCCTAGAGCTTAGAACTACTTAAACCTAACTAACCTAAGGATAAAATTCTTCAGGGTATCAGACCGCATCGTCATAATTTTAAAATGCGCCAACGTTTCGGCCAGCGTTGTAGCTAGCCTTCATCAGGGCCTTACGTTAACTGCTAAATGAACACACTTGGTTCCTTAAATAGCTGCACGAGAAAACCGTGTCGTTACTTGATTGGCTGTAAAAGGAGGAGGAGGAGGGGTGAAAGGTATGCTTTATTGGTGTTTCCTTTATTATCTGTCATTGGCTGAAATAGCTGTTTTCTATTGGTCTTTATATTAATCCACCCCATTGGAGGAGACGGACGAATAGCGAACAGGTGATGGCTGTGACGTCACACTGTTTCCATGCTGTCCAGAAGCCGGCTGCGGCGTGCCATTGCTTTGTGTGCTCGCGACCACTACTGCGGCTCTCCGCGTGTCTGCATGGGCCGCCACGGCTCTGCCGCCGCTCCGTAGCCCTGCTATTGCAGGCAGCCAAGACCTCGGAAGCTTGTACCCGTCCTCTCTATTCATGTTGGCGGGTCTTTTGGCTATTTCTATCACCTCTCTAATCTTTCTTTTGAAAGTGAGAGGCAGCCCGCATCTCGTGGTCGTGCGGTAGCGTTCTCGCTTCCCACGCCCGGGTTCCCGGGTTCGATTCCCGGCGGGGTCAGGGATTTTCTCTGCCTCGTGATGGCTGGGTGTTGTGTGCTGTCCTTAGGTTAGTTAGGTTTAAGTAGTTCTAAGTTCTAGGGGACTTATGACCACAGCAGTTGAGTCCCATAGTGCTCAGAGCCATTTGAACCAAAGTG
Organism: Schistocerca serialis cubense; assembly: GCF_023864345.2. Classification (NCBI taxonomy): domain Eukaryota; kingdom Metazoa; phylum Arthropoda; class Insecta; order Orthoptera; family Acrididae; genus Schistocerca; species Schistocerca serialis. The sequence continues at coordinate 437,670,949 of NC_064646.1, forward strand.
AGAGGCTGTTTCGCTAGGACGCGGGCTTCTTGAAAAAATATTGGTTTCCCGCACTCGTCTCGGTGTTCCGCCACTGCTGACTTGGTGTGTTGTTTCAGACGGATATATCTTTCATGTTCCGAGAGCCTTGTGCTAATCGGACGTCCCGTCTCACCCATGTAGACCAATATTTAAGGAACCAAGTGTGTTCATTTAGCAGTTAACGTAAGGCCCTGATGAAGGCTAGCTGCAACGCTGGCCGAAAAGTTGGCGCATTTTAAAATTATGACGATGCGGTCTGATACCCTGAAGAATTTTATTGAAGAAGACAACAGCCGCGGAAGCCTACGCTTACATTTAACCTAAGGACATCACACACATCCATGCCCGAGGCAGGATTCGAACCTGCGACCGTAGCGGTCGTGCGGTTCCAGACTGTAGCGCCTTTAACCGCTCGGCCACTCAGGCCGGCTCTAGTAAGCGTATGGGACACTTTAAACACAACCAGTGGCAAATGTCGCTGGATGCAGTCCCGTCTGGCTCACAGTTTAAAATCAGCGCACGCGCCTCTGCAGAGTGAAAATTTGTTGTGACAGTATAAGTGGGAGCGATTTGTTACTCGCGGCGCTGCGGCAACACGCGCGGTGTCGTCCTGGGTCGGGCCCCGGCGTTCCCAGACGCTGCGAGGAGCCGTCCACGGCTGCCGGCTGGGCAGGAAACGGCGGCCAGAAGAACGGCGGCCGGCGGCGAGTGTCCGGCTCGGCGGGACTAGATTTTTGCCGAGCGCGTTCCCTGGCGGGCATCCATTATACAGCGAGCTGCCGCCGCGACGCCGTATTTGAAGAGCGGCGGCAGCAGCGGTCGCGTCCTTAGCGTGAGAGGGACGGCGGGCGGCCGGCTAGGAGAGCGACGTGCGCGTCATATCCCATAGCGGCGAGCGCGCCGGGGAGTCTTCTTCCCCGACCGGCCGGCGCGCCCGCTCCGACTGCAAATCACCCCATTAGACGGCGGCGGCGGCGGTGCCTCCTCGCAGCGGCGGAGGTGTTCGCGCCAATGGGGCAAAACACGCGCCCTCCAGCCGGGCGGTAGCTTCTGTTCTCCGAAGGCTACTCCGAGCTTCATACCCGATACTCTTCAGGACGCTTCACACACGTTTCAGTGACGTGGAAGTGCCGTGGTCGAAACGCAACCGGCCGTGATGCGAAAGTGTCGCCTGTTCACAGTAGTCACTGCACTTGGGCGGCCGGGATAGCTAAGTTCTCGGACGACAGTCTCATGGCGCTTGCTGTGATTTTGAATGAAGAAGGGAAAAAAGAAGGGGAAAAAACGGAAGTGAGTTCATCGGGAGTGGAAAAATAGAGCAGCAGAAAGGATATTTGCGCCTCTGTACTGTACTGCTGAAGATTAGATGGGTAGATCACATAACTAATGAGGAGGTGCCGCGCAGGATTAGCCGAGCGGTCTGAGGCGTTGCAGTCATAGACTGTGCGGCTGGTCCCAGCGGAGGTGTTTGTTCTTAGTGTGGTGTCACCGCCAGACACCACACTTGCTAGGTGGTAGCCTTCCGCTAGTATACGGTCCGCTAGTATACGACGGACCCGCGTGTCGCCACTGTCAGTGATTGCAGACCGAGCGCCGCCTCACGGCAGGTCTAGAGATACTTCCTAGCACTCGCCCCAGTTGTACAGCCGACTTTGCTAGAGATGGTTCACTGACAAATTACACTCTCATTTGCCGAGACGATAGTTAGCATAGCCTTCAGCTACGTCAATTGCTACGACCTAGCAAGGCGCCATTATCAATTGCTATTTATCTTGTGATGCATGTACCGTCAGACCGATATTCACCAATTATGGATTAAAGTTAAGTATTCCAACAGCTACGACCTTTTTTGCTAAAGCCTAACTTCCTTAAATGTTCCAGATCTCACGCCAGCCTGCGTGAGCTTAACGCGTGCCTTTCGGCTACCAATCATAGTGGCTTGGCTGTCTTGCCAAGTCACAACACTTAGGATAATTTAGGTTAAGTAGTCTGTAAGCTTAGGGACTGATGATTTTAGCAGTTAAGTCCCATATTTCACACACACAATGAGGACGTATCAATAGAATTGGAGAGAAGAGAAATTTGTGGCACAACTTGACTAGAAGAAGGGATCGGTTGGCAGGGCATATTCTGGGGCATCAAGACATCACCAATTTAGTATTGGAGGACAGCGTGGAGGGTAAAAATCGCAGAGGGAGACCAAGAGATGAATACACTAAACAGATTCAGAAGGATGAAGGTTGCAGTAGGTACTGGGATATGAAGAAGGTTGCACAGGATAGAGTAGCACGGAGAGCTGCATCAAACCAGTATCTGGACTGAAGACCACGACAACAACTGTAACTGATCGACGATGGATTAAAATTTTATGAATATTTCAGAACGTCAGAAAATTCATGCATCTTATCACTGAACAAGATGGAAGTTCATCTGAAAAAGCTATACACGCACTGGAGAAAAGCAGTCACACCAAGAGAACGGCTCGCCATTTGCTCGGGGTTTGTTAGTGTACATACATCAAAAAAAGTTTTGTATCACCCCGGTTCCAAGAACTCTTGGAGATAGACATTGTCTGTGGATATTGTACCACAGGCACAGTCGCTTTGATTGTTCAGAGATGTCACTAAACCCGCTCAAAGATGTGAACAACCAGCGCCTATTAGACTGAGGGAGTCCGACTGCTGATGTTCCAATCATTCCATCACGAGGTACACGGCTCGTGTTGTCGGTAGTTCAACCATGCCTAGACTGTCAGTACCGCGGTGCTATAGCTACATCTACGTGATTACTCTGCTATTCACAATAAAGTGCCTGGCAGACGGTTCAATGAACCACCTTCAAGCTGTCTCTTTACCTTTCCACTCTCGAACGGCACGCGGGAAAAACGAGCACTTAAATTTTTCTGTGCGAGCCCTGATTTCTCTTATTTTATCGTGATGATCATCTCTCCCTATGTAGGTGGGTGCCAACAGAATGTTTTCGCAATAGGAGGAGAAAACTGGTGACTGAAATTTCATGAGAAGATCCTGTCGCAACGAAAAACGCCTTTGTTTTAATGATTGCCACTCCACGTATTATGTGTGTAACATTATCTCCCCTATTTCGCGATAATACAATACGAGCTGCCCTTCTTTCTACATTTTCGATGTCATCCGTCAGTCCCACCTGATGCGGATCCCACAATGCACAGCAGTACTCCAGAATAGGGAGGACAAGCGTGGTGTAAGCAGTCTCTTTAGTGGATCTTTTTGACCTTCTATCGCGTCCGCATTGTTACTTTGTGCGAGGAAGGGCTCTCAACAAGGGAAGCGTCCAGGCGTCTCGGAGTGAATGAAAGCTATGTTGTTCGGGCATGGAGGAGATACAGAGACATAGGAACTGTCAATGACATGCCTGATTCAGACCGCCCAAGGGCTAATGCAGTAGATGACAGCTACCTCGGTCGGCTGGGAGGAACCCTGAACAGCAACGCCAACATGTTGAATAATGCTTTTTGTGCAGCCACAGGACGTTACGACAAAAACTGTGGGCAATAGTCTGCATGATGCGCAACTTCATTCACGACGTCCATGGCGGGGTCCATCTTTGCTACCACGACACCATGCAGCGCGGTACAGATGGACCCAACAACGTGTCCTATGGACCGCTCAGCTTTGACTTCACGTTCTCTTCACCTTTGAATGAGCATGTGCCTTCAACCAGACAATTGCCGGAGACGTGTTTGGAGGCAACCCGGTCAGGCTGCACGCCTTAGACACACTGTCCAGCGAGTGCAGCAAGGTGGAGGTTCCCTGCTGTTTTAGAATGTCGTTATGTGGGCCCGACGTACGCCGCTGGGCTCATGGAAGGCGTCGTAACGGCTGTACGATACGTGAATACCATCCTCCGACTGATAGTGCAACGATATCAGCAGCATATTGGCGAGACATTTGTATTCATGGACGACAATTCGCTCCCCCATCCTTCCTTCAAAATAACGACATCGATCGATTAGAGTTGCCAGCATGTTCTCCAGACATGAACCCTGTTGAAGATAAATGGAAAAGGGCGGTTTATGGACGACGTGACCCACCAACCACTCTGAGAGATCTATGCCGAATAGCTGCAGAGGATGGTTCAAATAGCTCTGAGCACTATGGGACTCAACTGCTGTGGTCATCAGTCCCCTAGAACTTGGAACTAATTAAACCTAACTAACCTAAGGACATCACACACATCCATGCCCGAGGCAGGATTCGAATCTGCGACCGTAGCAGCAGCGCGGCTCCGGACTGGAGCGCCTAGAACCGCACGACCACCGCGGCCAGCTGCAGAGGAGTGGGACAATCTGGACCAACAGTGCCTTGATGGATTTGTGGTTAGTAAGCCACGACGAATACAGGCATGCATCAATGCAAGAGGACGTGCTACTAGGTATTAGATGTATCGGTGCGTACAGGAATCTGACTTACCACCTCCGAGGGTCTCGCTGCATGGTGGTACAACGTGTAATGTGTTGTTTTCATGAGCAATAGAAATGGGCGAAGATGATGTTTGATATCTATTCCAGTTTTCTGTACAGGTCCCGGAACCGAGGTGATGCATAATTTTTTTTGTGTGTGTACATTACACTGAAAAGCCAAAGAAACTGGTACACCCGCCAAACATCGCTTAGGGCCCTCACGAGAATTTAGAAGTGCTGGAACCCCACGTTACGTGGACTCGACTATTCTGAAGTAGTGCTGGAGGGAACAGACATCATGAATTCTGCAGGGCTGTCCATAAATCCGTTGCAAGGCATCTCAGATATGCTCAATTACGTCCATGTATTGGGTGTTTGGTGGCTAGTGGATGTGTTTAAACTAGGAAGAGTGTTCCTGGAGCCACGTAGCAATTCTGGACGTGTGGGGTGTTGCATTCTACTGTTGGAATTGCCCAAGTCCTTCGGAATGCACAATGGACATGAATGGATGCAGGTGATCAGAGAGGATGCTTACATACGGGTCACCTGTCAGAGTCGTATCTAGACGTCCCGCTGCTGATATAGAGGGTCCATGGATTCATGAGGTTGTCTCCATATCCGTACACGTCTATCCGCTCCATACAATTTGAAACGAGACTTGTCCGACCAGGCAACATGTTTCCAGTCATCAACAGTCCAATGTCGGTGATGACGGGCTCAGTCATCAAGGGTACACGAATGGGGCTTCGAAAGCCCATATATATGATGTTTCGTTGAATGGTTTGTACGTTGATACTGTTGATGGCCCAGCACTGAAATCTGCAGCAATTTGCGGAAGGATTGCACTTCTGTCTCGTTGAAAAATTCTCTTCAGTCGTCGTTGGTTCTGTTCTTGGAGGATCTTTTTGCGACATCGCATCTAATTCGAGATTGTTCCGTGTGTAAAAGTTTCCAAACTTTTATGAAGATTATCGAACGTTAACAAATCTTCTAGCGTGTTCTTTGCGTGAGTGGAAGTTTTTACGAACAAAAAATGACGTAGTCCAATAAACAAATTTGCGAATACAGACAGGAGAACAAAAGAATATTCGAGTCCATTTATGCAATGATCACGAAGACGAAAGCGTAAAACTCGCCACATAATTACAAAATTCGCTCAGTTTTCCTGATATGTCGTCGCACAAAAGCTTCTAAACAATGTAACAGAAGTGGAAATATTAACAGGAAAAAGAATCACGAATTCCAGTGATTTCAAATAACTTACATTCGGATTTAACAGCCTTCAGTTTCTAGTAAGATTGATGAATAAAGCAAAAGGGCAAAAAGTGCAGTGTTGTGAATTTAAAAGAATCGTGTCCATGGCACGACAGCTGTAAGTAGCGTGTTCGCATATTTTATTAGAACCAAACTTATTCGTCTTTGCACCCAAAGAAAAACACCAAAAGCCAGTATTTTCTGAATACATTTGCTGCTACACGAGTGTGGTGTTTAATTTCACTTTTTTTACAATTGAGGAAACTAATGGAAAGGAAAGACTAGCGTTGCGGGTCCCCAGGTAGTCCGTAATAAATATGTTCAGTCTGACGATCTTCGGGTAGTTTCCAACTGCTGCATGTGTCCATCCGGCGATAATTTTAGAAGACTCATATCTAGCGAATTCACTTTTAGTGGACGATGTTCAATGGGAATAATTTACAGCAATGATCAATGACACTGGGGAGTGGACGACGCTGTGTGTGTAAATTGCAAAGACATCACGCTTACGTAGACATCCTGTTCGTGCGTGAAATATGGGCTGTCGCCCCGCAGCCGGACTTCTGCGTCTCGGAACAGGGAGACGCTGTGTGATGCCAGCTGCTCCAGGATAGGGTAGGAGCGCATACGCCACGACTTCTGCCGCGTGAGTTATTTATCTCATTACGTGTTTTAGGACTATGATAAATAGTGGCGTTGAAACACATTTCCCTCTTCGGACGTTAAAAACTCGCTTCATAATTTTTGCTCGGCAAATTTTCAGCATATTCAAAGGCACATTCCCCGTAGAATTTATTACCCTGCTCTTCCGACACCGCGGTAATAAAGATGCTGTTACTACTTGTAATTGCACTGCGTGTCCTGTAAAACTACAAAGTACTCAGCATGGTGAATAATATTATGAAATACGGTGACATACCGGGCCATAAATGAGGTATGGGTAAAATGCGTGCGTGAACGCTACGAAACGTAGGAAGCTGTTAACAGTGACGAGTTTTTTCTCCTGCATTATAACACCTTCCTGCTACTCACGGTTACTTCTATATTATAATTTCCTTCCACTTTCTTTTCGGATTCGTACAATCAGCTACATATTTCTACCTTGTGGAATGTAAACTACATCAGTATTCTCAAAACAGTTGGTAATTATTGATGCATAATTATCTTAATTAATTTCGTATTCGGTCTTTTATTGTTTAAGACAATTTCGGCAACATAACAAATGCTTTGTCGTGCTCTTACGATTCACCAGAAGCGACCATAATAACGTGTGTGTGTGTGTGTGTGTGTGTGTGTGTGTGTGTGTGTGTGGGCGCGCGCTCATGTGTTTCTCCCCCCCCACCCCCACCCCCCAATGGACAGCTCCCGGTTTAAAAAATAATAATAAAAGGCAAGAACAGGGCGATAAATTGTGCAAGCAGCTTGTAAACTCAATCATGCAATGTATATGTAGCTGAGAATGAAATTTTAAACTCTGAGACATCTCGTAGAGTAAGTATGGAAACACGAGCCGGTTATAGTTTGGAATTTAAAGAGTCAGATAGCTTGCTGGTGCTGCCTTGTTAATAAGTGTGTGAGAGAAGGCTAACGGAAGATCAAAAGTATCAGGACACAACGAAAAACATACGTTTTTCGTATTAGGTGCATTGTACTTCCACTTACTGCCAGGTACTTCATATCAGCAACTTCAGCACTCATGAGAGTGAGAGAGCAGAAAGCGGCGCTCCGCGGAACTCATGGACCTCGAACGTGTGTCACTTGTGTCATACGTCTGTAGCGACATTTCCACACTCCTAAACATCCCTAGGTTCACTGTTTACGATATGTGATAGTGAGGTGGAAACCTGAAGGGACACGCACAGCACAAAAGCGTACAGGCCGACCTCTTCCGTTGACTGACAGAGACCGCCTACAGCTGAAGAGGGCCGCATTGTGTAATAGGCAGGTATCTATCCAGATCCTCACACAGGAATTCCAAACTGCATCGATATCTGTAAGTACTATGACAGATAGGCGGGAGGTGAGAAAACTTGGATTTCATGGTCGAGCGGCTGCTCATAAACCACACATCACGCCGGTAAATGCCAAATGACGCCTCGCTTGGTGTAAGATGCGTAAGCATTGGACGAATGAACAGTGGAAAAACGTTGTGTGGAATGACGAATAACGGTACACAATGTGGCGATCCGATGGCAGGGTGTGGATATGGCGAATGCCCGGTGAACGTCTTCTGCCAGCATGTGTAGTGCCAACAGTAAAATTCGGAGGCGGTGCTGTTATGGAGTGGTCGTGTGTTTGGTGCATTGGCTTGCACCCCTTGTTGTTTTGCGTGGCACTATCACGGCACAGCCCTACAGTGATGTTTTAAGCACCTATTGCTTCCCACTGTTGAAGAGCAATTAGGGGATGGCGATTGCATCTTTCAGCACGATCGAGCACCTGTTCATAATGGACTGCCTGGGCGGAGTGTGCCGTCCGGGGTGTCCGAGCGGTTCTAGGCGCTACAGTCTGGAACCGCGCGACCGCTACGTTAGCAGATTCGAATCCTGATAAGTTAAGTCCCATAGTGCTCAGAGCCATTTGAACCATTTTTTTCGGCGCAGTGGTTACACGACAATAACATCCCTGTAAGGGAATGGCCTGCACAGAGTACTGACCTGAATCCTACAGAACACATTTTGGGATGTTTCGGAACGCCAACTTCGCGCCAGGCCTCACCGACCGACGTCGATACTCCGTGAAGAATGGGCTGCCATTGCCCAAGAAACCTTCCAGCACCTGATTGAACGTATGTCTGCGAGAGTGGTAGCTGTCATCAAAGCTAAGTGTGTGCCAACACCGTACTGAATTCCAGAATTACTGATAGAGGGCGCCACCAACTTGTAAGTCATTTTCAGCCAGGTGTCCGGATACTTTTGACCACATAGTGTAATATCTGTTAGGAGGCTTCTGTGAGAGTGCAATGCATCTTTAAAGAAACTGGCATACAACCTCCCCTTTTGACCAACTCTAGAATGTTGTTCCAGTGTTTGCAGGCATAACAGCAGTCATCAAAAGAATTGAGAGACCCGCTGCTAGGTTCGTACGAGGATGTGTAGGAGAAATACTCATGTAAGTTAAGAGGGAATCCTCGGAAGCAGACCTCGCGAAACCCAGTTGGATAAATTTGGAGAAAGTTTATTCGATGAAGACATTGCTACAATTTTCTTGTCGCCAGTGTGTATCTTGCGTAGGGGTTATGAGAGTAAAATATATGAGATTAGGAGACAAACAGACGCACGTTTCTCCTTCGTCGAGTATGTGAATGTAATTGGACCTAAAATCGATCTTCTCCCATTCAGTGTACAGTGGGTTGTGGAATATATAGTGTGTTTCACAATTCACGTTACTGGCTTCTAGGGACTGTTGGGGGAGGGGGACTTAGTAGATGAAGTTTTGACACGGAACCCATGCCCGGAAATGTACCGTTTGGGTGTAAAATAAGTGTGAAGATCAGATCACTTCCAAATCTCCCGCCTCACTGTTCGCATACAGCGGAGACACTGAGGTCTGGCCCGCAAACTCTATAGAAACCTACAGCGAGGGCAGTGTTTGGAGTAGCCCTCGTTGGGTTCTCTTCTACGTGACGAAGGGCGTCCTCTTCGAAGTAGAGAATGCGGTGCGTCTGTGGAGCACCACAGTCAACGTTGCGAACGTGGCAGTTTTTCGCACCTGTTGTAGTCGGACTAAATTGGTGTGTGGCGTCACGATTACGACGACGACTGACTTCTCAGTTTGTGCGCGTACCGAGAAGCGGGAGGCTTGAAAGTGATCGGATCTTCCAACTTATTTTGTGTCCAAACACGGGCATGGGTGACATGGGAAAACTCGTTGCAAGTCCCGTCTACAGCCCCTCGAAGCATGTGATAGGAATTGTGAAATCCCTGTAGATGTTCCTGGCGGTGACGAGGGAGCAAGACACTGAAAACTTGAGTTGCACTCTTATACTACTAAACGGCTAAAGTGGAGCACAATCTCAATGGCAGGGGTAACAGAAATTTAATTTTCATCACGTCACGGAGGTACTGACGGAATTTAAAAAATTAAAATGCCGTCATTATCTACTCGTTAAGAGGTATAATCTTATGTTAAAGGTTGAACGCAATAAGTCAAATCTCTCAGTTAGCAACTGCGTATATGTCTTGGGGCAGGGTAACTCATAGCACACAAATTACCCAGTCTACATTTATCAACTATATGAGAAATGGTTCAAATGGCTCTAAGCACTATGAGACTTAACATGTGAGGTCGTCAGTCCCCTAAACTTAGAACTACTTAAATCCAACTAGCCTAAGGACATCACACACACCCATGCCCGAGGCAGGATTCGAACCTGCGACCGCAGCAGCAGCGCGGTTCCGTACTGAAGCGCCTAGAACAGCTCAGCCACAGCGGCCGACCAACTATTTGTGAATGAGAGTTCTTAGCGACTTACGTTGTACGTATACAATTTCAAAACTTCATGGAACTAACTTCTCGTTCACAGCCCCCACCCCACCCTCCCTATAAAATGATGCAAGGGAAAAATCTGGTGCTTAGTACATATTTGCAGTGCATGCTGTAAAACTGCAAAATCGGGCAACTGTATTCATAGAACGTTTTGCTCGCAGGATCCACATACACCACTGAATGTACATACAGAATTACGGGGCGTCCAGCGAAGAGGACCCCGATTTCAAAATTAAATATCTCGAAAACTAAGATGAATGGAAGGTAAAGATTGAAATTATTTATTTCGTTGAACAATGTGTTTTTTTGCTCCTGGAATACAACTGGTTGGAAAACAAACCTACGACAACAAGATGCAGTCTCCATATACGATTTAATGTTCCATGGGGACCCGATGTGGAAATCATTCGCAAGGTCTTCGCCAAATTCCAGCGGACAGGCAGCGTGCCTGATAATCTAGCGGGGAATGTTGGCGCCAGGTAAACTGTAGTTACTCCAGAATATGCCGCAACGGTTCCTGGAACTGTGCAGCAAAATCCAAGGAAATCTGTCAGAAGAATTGCAGCGGAGACTGGCCTGAAGTGTTCTGGCACGCAGAAAATACTGAGACAGAGCCAACACGTATTTCCATGAAATGTCCGAAGCCACCAGGAGGTGTTTGGCAGAGGACTAACTATGCGGACCAGATTGATTGATAATGGAGGATTTGATGTTTGCTGCATCTGGTTCACAGATGAAGTAGATTTCCACCGGAATGGAGTCGTGAAGAAGCAAAACTGGCGTCTTTGGGTTTCCGAAAATCCCCATTTGTGTGAAGTTACTGTTTGGGCAGAGGTATGCAGCAATGGAATTATTGGCCCTTCTTTATGTGAGAAAGTATCGCTAATCACGTTGCAGTTTCAATATTGGACCACTTTGTCGCTCCACGGCTAGCGTCGGAGGATAGACCAGGCAGCGAAAGGTTCAGCACGATGCGGCCAGACCTCACCGCACCGAACGGGCGTGTGGCTTTCTTGATAAATACTTCGGGTAGAGTCACTGCGTTGGATGCTGCAAATTTACTCACACATGGCTGGATTGGCATCCATATTCGCCCGGTCTGACTCCTTGCGACTACTTTTTTAGCGACGACGAAAGACACTGTACGCCGCAACCATCCCAACATGCCGTACGAGCTTGAATAGGCGATCTGTGTGGCATCTGAATCCATTTTCGTTCCATGGGGACAGGATGTGATAAAAAATTCATTGTTCGTTTGTGCCATCTTTGCGACTGGACCGGCCGCGGTAGCCGTGCGGTTCTGGGCACTTCAGTCCGGAACCGCGTGACTGCTACGGTCGCAGGTTCGAATCCTGCCTCGGGCATGGATGTGTGTGATGTCCTTACGTTAGTTAGGTTTAAGTAGTTCTAAGTTCTAGGGGACTGATGACCTCAGATGTTGAGTCCCATAGTGCTAAGAGCCATTTGAACCACTTTTCTGAGAGTGGTGCACATTTCGAAATGCTTGTGATTCAAAATGGTTCAAATGGCTCTAAGGACTATGGGACTTAACATCTGAGGTCATCAGTCCCCCAGACTTAGAACTACTTAAACCTAACTAACCTAAGGACATCACACACATCCATGCCCGAGGGAGGATTCAAACTTGCGATCGTAGCAGTCGCGTGGTTCCAGACTCAAGCGCCTATAACCGCTCGGCCACAGCGGCCAACGAAATGCTTGTGATCTGATTGCAAACAATTGTTGCGGAGGACGAGTTTGATTACGCACACTGATACTTCACGAGCTGCGCAGTGTACGTACAGCGCCATCTGTTTGCAGTTTTTTCGAATTACTACGAAACTCCTGTATAAAATTCTTACAGCTTTCGCAGTAAACATACTTTTTGTTGCACTTGACTATCGATCTTAGTTTTAGAGATATTTAATTCTGAAATCACGCAGCCCTTCGTTGGACACCATGCTTATGATTGTGCGTGGTAGATAGTTTCAGAGACATTACGTTTTATACATGGTTCAGTTCTTTGAAGAATGGACGGTAGGGTACTCTGGTTTAAACTTTGAAAGGGTCCTGTAGCCACCTTTCATTGCCAACTCTCGTAGTGGTCAAGTCGGCAAAGAGGTTTCCGCTACTTGTGAGAAATCCACCTGCGGTAGGTTGGTGGCGGAAATGGCATCCTGGGGTTTTCCGGTCCACGCGGAGCGTGGAAGAGGCTGGAGAAGCGGGAGGCAGTCTGCCGCCGGTACGGGAAGCGTACACAGCTGTGCTCCAGTCGAAGAAGGGTGAGTTGGACTGACCGCGTGGCGCGTTGTCACATAGAGAGAGGAGCTTTTAGCTTTTGGTCTCGAATTTCGTCTTATAAAGATTCACTTGCTGGGTTGCAGCAGGGAATGCAAGGCTTTTGTAGACTGTCAGTTTGATTCCCAATGCAGTCGTGACTTTGATCCGTGAGAGGAACGCAGCACAAAGGAGTTGCATATGTTGAAGTGCCCTCGGTTCAGTGTGAATGTTTATGTGCCTACAACTGTGTGTGTATGCTTCTAATCTTTTCCGGATCTTGGTAATTTTTGTGTATTTGTGGATTTTCTTTGTCTCATGTGATTAAAATTTGGCCACGGTCCATAGAAGTTGTCTCCGCGGACCGAGTGGGCCCGCGAGTCTGTTATGAAACGTATAGTATTTCACAAGCAATTGTACATAGTTAGCATGCACCAGCAGTCTATAGATGCACTACATCAATGTTTTAAGGAATAAATAATTTTGCCTTCAATCTTATCTTGTGTACCGATGTTACGTCGCCGTTACCTTCGCCATTTACCTTGTAGTTTTCCTTGTTGGCCCACCTATAGCGTTTCCATGTGCACAGGTGTAGTGATTAGTGTCCCTTTTTTTATCTGAAACAAATGCTCTGGAATAGATCGTGTTTTCACGAATCTTGCTGCAGGCTGCACTTACGCATGGTGTTCACGACCTATTTACTTTACTCAATAGTTGATTCACGGGAAGAATGCCTGGATCATATTAATAACTACATCCCATTCTTTATCAATGACTTTATAATGAATGTTCTTTTGTGAGTTTTTCTTATTAATAAATTAAGTAATTTTCCGACTCAGTGCTACCTCTTCTTTGTCGTGTGGCTAGAGTTGGTGGCGACCCTATCTTTTGTATTGATTTCAGTGTCAAATAGCATTTTCTTATTCAAAGTGCGCGTGGGTCTTTTAGCTATCAGGATACATTCAAAGGGCGCTTCATGCTTCTTGCACATAGCGTCCTTTTATTCACGCTACTTACAACTTTACACGGAAAAAAGATAAATGAAAAAAATCCGAGAGAATTTTAGCTGGTAAGACAATGGTTAAAAATCGTTTCTGGAAATCTGAATTTATTGAAGTAGACAATTATTTGACAATAGCCGGGGTTATTTGACAATAGCGGCGGTGAGGGCGGGCTTTCCGGTGACGGCTGTGGGAGTGTTGGTGGCTGTCGAATGAGGACGGAGCGCCATCCTGGTGGAACAACAGCGAAAGCGTGGGGAGTCTCTGTTTGTACCTGGCCACTGCCCACGCCCGGACCTCTCAATACATATTAATGATGCACCGCAGAGCATAACAGGGCGAGCAAACACCGCCCTGTTTGCAGACGGCACAAGCGCTGTTGTCAGAGCAAATCCAGTTCAGGCTCTGAGACAAATGCAAACGAGCTCTTCAAACAAGTCAACAAACGGTTTTCAGCAAATGGCGTGCTCCGGGATGTCAATAAAATACGGTAAGGTAGCCGGACAAAAAATTACCCACCTCCGTCCTATTACGTATAACAGGGCCAACAGCTACGATTTGCGGCGACGTAGGCTGATCCTTAAAGGCATCGGCGTGTTTTTCGATTACTCTAATCTTACCTCCCCGCTCCGTACGGCAGTGATACATAGGGGATTGTAGTATGTTCCAAATTTATGCACATTCTTGAAACTTTTCAAAAAGGCTGTAAGTTCAATTTACCCTCTTAGTCCTACTTGGTATGGGTTCTTCACATTTGAGCAACATGCTGGGATTTGTCACACGAGTGATCTGCAAGGAATCTTCTTCGCTGACAGAGTGCATTTTCGCTGTATCCTACCAGTGAGCCAATGCCTCCCACTTGCTTCACCTACGGCTGAGCATATGTGATCCTTCCATTTCATGCCCTATGAATTGTACACCGAGATATTCGGATGAATTGACTAATTTGGCTAACTCCAATTGAATTTTACTTGCTACATTTAGCTTGCCTTTAAACCATCGTGTCTCGACCATGGAAAAGTATTATTGCTCGAAAAATTTCATTTTGACTTCATCAGTTTATCTAACTTCGTGTAAAGTTTGAGCCGATTCTTACAAGCTTAACGTGTGGATGTGGCGCGCTTCAAAAACGTCCCAGAAAAACATGTTTTTGCATGTTTTACCGCGTAAAATCCCAACGGAACACATACAGAATGACAATTATTGAACTATTTGAAATAAAATCATCATAACTTCTGAACGATTTACGTTATGATTTTCATGCTGTGTGGTTAGCCGCGGGGCATGATGGGAAGTAATATGGTTTGGTTTAGCGACGAATCCCACTTTCATTTGGATGGGTACGTCAATAAGCAAAACTGGCGCATTTGGGGGACTGAGAATCCGCATTTCGCGATGGAGAAGTCTCTTCACCCTCAACGGGTGTCTGTGGTATGCAATGTCCAGCCACGGAATAATCGGTGCGATATTCCTTGGTGGCCCGGTGACTACTGTACGGCACGTGAAGTGTAGGATGTTGATTTCATCCCTGTTATACTGATTTCGACAAGACGTGGTTTATGCAAGACGGAGCTCAAACCCATCGCAGCAGGAGACTCTTTGATGTGCTGGATGAGCAGTTTGGGGACCGCATTCTGGCTCTGGGGTACCCAGAGGCCACTGCCATCGGCCTCGAGTGGCCGGCATACACTCCTGATCTGAACACATGCGACCCCTTTTTTTGGAGCTATATTAAAGACAAGGTGTACAGCAATAACCCCAAAAACCACTGTCGTCTCCGCCACATCATCGCCAATGATGGCAGGCATATCGAACCTAAATCCGAATATATGTAGAGACGTTTAGAAGCTGAATATAGTATGTGCATCCCGTAATTTTTAACTTACGTTTTTTCCATGTAGTTCATTAATTGCCACCCTGTACTAATCCACCTAAAAATATATGACTTATAACAGCCATAATTATGTCTGTATATGACTAAATAATGTTGTTCAGTGCGCCGTTGTCAGTCACGAATAAAAACTCTGCTGTTGTACAGGTTGAACCCTGTGTTATAGTGGTGCAGTTAAAATGCTGGCCTCCCTGAAGAAGTACCTACATGAAGACAACACTTAAACAACACATATTATTATTAATTGTCATCCTGTGCAAATGGTGCCGTTATGTGAGCACTAACAACAGCCTAATTAAAAAGTTTTTCAAAAGGAATTAATCGATTCGCACAACTTGCGTGGGCGCCAGCTCCGGTTCGTAGACCAAATCTTGCTTAATATACTGTAACACTTGGTCATTCAGTGTACCGGACACCAACACACACTGATCGGCACTTGAACGCCAATAGTTGCCACCACCCTATACACAAGAAAGCTGTCCTGAACACGTTGGTTCATAGAGCCAAGATTAATTCTGACGACGACCACCTACAGTCTGAACTGCAGAACTTAGAACGTGTTTTCGGGGAAAATGGATACAGCAGAAGAGACATCGCAAAGGCTTTCAAGGGCCGCCGACGAAAGACGTCTGCTGAATCATTAGAAGAGGCCAAACGGACTGCCATACTGTGGAGCAACTAGCAGTAAGTTAGGACGTCTGCTGCAGAAGCACAGGCTAAGACCAGTGATCCGGCGCGGCCCCAAGATACGAGATACGTTTCACCCTTTAAAGACGACATTGCTCTTCGAGTGTCCGGTGTGTACGGTGTAACCTGTGAATGTGGCAGCATGTATATCGGACAAACAATTCGCACGGTTGCGGAGTGTTGTACTGAGCACAAGCGTCATATAAAACAAAGGGAGCTGGACAAGTCGGCCATTGCGGAGCATTGCCTAGAAAACGTACATAAAATACTGTTCTAAAATACAAAAGTGCTGGCCTACGCGTCTACATATTGGGACTCCGTTATAAAGGAAGCGGCCGAGATTCGTTTAAACAACAACAATTTCAACAGAGACCAGGGATACACAATCATCAGGGCATGGGGGCGGGCGTTGGACATCGAAAGAAAGCAGAGACAGATGCGCGACGCGGGAGCGGCAGTTTCAAACGTGCCGCCTGCCCCTGGCGCCACCTGACGTCACCGGTGCTGCCACGGGCAATAGCTCCGCTAGCTGCCCGGGTCGACTTAAGCGCGCGCGCCGCATTTGGTACATCTGATTGGCTGCTGATGATGTCATCGTGGCTATATAAGTGAGAAACGGTAGCAGCCCCGGCAGTGAGTGAACTCCTGACGACGATGGCGGAGATGGCCATCGAAAGCTCGAGGATTTTATTCGAATTGACGCGGCTGGAAAACCGAGAACGTATTATTCATACTGTAACACAGCTATAGTATGACAAATGTTCGAATGGCTATACAAACGGCAGCTGGGCCTGGCTAAACCAAAAAGTTTTCGTCCAATGTTCCTAGCTCAAACACGAACGGAGCACCAAGACCCTCCCGACGCGCGATTTTGAGCACGACCTGTAACGACTGCAAGCTGGCTAAGTGGATTTTATCCGAAGGCCTCAAATAAATAAAAAAAAGTACGGTAGTATAATGATCTCATAGTTTCGGTTGTGGGGAAAGGAGACGTGCATTCAGCGACAGGATGCTGGCTAAACTAAAAGTTTCGTTTCAATTGTACTAGCCCCGGTACTGGAATTATTTCGGTAACTGCCAAGCTGACAGGCGTGGCCGCCACTTTGTAATTCGACCTCGTAGTGCGACGGGAGGTACAAACCGCGGAGCAGACAGTTGAATGGGGCGCGCCGGCGCACGTCGCCACCGACGCGTCAAACGCGGCCGGACGAGCTACCTGGGCACCGCTGGCCACGTCGCGCCGACTCACATTGGCGGGACGCCACCTGCCTGCGACGTGCGCCGACGTCACACACACACACACACACACACACACACACACACACTCCCTGCCAATTACGGCGGCCCGTCGCTGCGACTAATATGGCGCCGCCCCCAGCCCAGCTAGGGACTGGCTCTGGCTGTGCCCTGTGCTCGGACCGCGTTCATAGCTGTCAGCTCGGCTGCCGGTCGGCGTCAGTTGGGGCGTGAGCGCGCCCGTGTGTAATTAGCCGTGCGCGGATGCGGGAATTCCGGACGAAATAATCGCCCATGTGGTCGCCGCGACGCCGGTCCGCGCCCGTGTCACGTGTGAGGGCGCGGCGGCGGGTTCTTTGCTCGGTCCCCGGCTGCGTCGACTTCGGAGCAGGGCTGCGCGGTGAGCGGAAGGTATTCGACGAGAAGTGTCGTGCATCTCTCATTACATCTACATGAATACTGTCCGCCTCCGTAGTTGAGACGTCAGCGTTTTTTACCACACGGAACACCGGCGTTCCATACCCGTAGGTTTACTGATGTAACATTTCATTTATAAGCTCATGCGGGAACTAGTTTTGTTGGTACAGGTTTTTAATACGGGCAGTTATTTTTCTTATATGCAATACGACGCGTGACTTCGATTCAGCATACGTGTAATAACCATCACTACACGTACCGGTTTACAGCTTTATTCGAACGAATGTGATGCATACCCATGCTACGGTACATGCCAGAGGCCTTTGATCTTCAGGTGTTCAAATGGCTCTGAGCACTATGGAACTTAACTTCTGAGGTCATCAGTCCCCTAGAACTTAGAACAACTTAAACCTAGCTAACCTAAGGACATCACACACATCCATGCCCGAGGCTGCGACCGTAGCAGCAGCGCGGTTCCAGGCTCAAGAGCCTAGAACCGCTCGGCCATCAAGGCTGGCTCTCTTCAGGTGTGATCAAAGGCTTCGTCTGAAAAATCTATTTTCCTTAGCAGGCTTTTACTTCCTTTATACTACTGTGTAAGCAGTTTTGTCGCTTTCTCCAGTTGTGATGCTCTTTGCTTTTACGTCTCATAAACTTAGTTCCGAATTACACTGAAGAGCCAAAGAAAGTGGCACACCTGATTAATATCGCATAGGGCCCCCGCGAGCACGTAGAAGTGCAGCAACACGACTAATGTTAGAAGTAGTGCTGGAGGGAATTGACACCTTGAAGCCTGCAGGGCTGTCCATAAATCCTTAAGAGTACGACGGGGTGGAGATCTATTTTCAACAGCATGTTGCAAGGCATCCCGCATACGCTCAATATGTTCATGTCTGCAGAGTTTGGTGGCCAGCTGAAGCGTCAGAAGAGTGTTCCTGCAGCCACTCTGTAGCAATTCTGGATGTGTGGGGTGTCGCACTGTCCTGCTGGAATTGCCCGTCCGTCGGAGTGCACAATGGGTATGAATGGATGCAGGTGATCAGACAGGATGCCATGTCACCTGTCAGAGTCGTATCTAGACGTATCACTCCAGCTGCACAGACCCCACACCATTACAGAGCCTCCACCAGCTTGAACAGTCCGCTCGATACAATCTGTAACGAGACTCGTCCGACCAGGCAACATCTTTCCAGACATCAGCGGCCCAATGTCGGTGTTGACGGGCGCAGACGAGGCGCAAAGCTTTGTGTCGTGCAGTCATCAAGGGTACACGAGTGGGCCTTCGGCTCCGAAAGCCCATATCGATGATGTTTCGTTAAATGGTTTGCAAGCTGACACTTGTTGATGACCCAGTATTGAAATCCGCAGAAATCTGCGAAAGGGTTGCACATCAATCATGTTCAACAATTGGTCGTTGATCCTATTCTTGCGGGATCTTTTTCTGGCCGCAGCGATGTCGCAGATTTGATCTTTTACCGGATTCCTGATATTCACGGTACACTCGTGAAAAAGTCGTACGGGAGAATCCCCACGTCATTGCTGAGATGCTGTGTCCCATCGCTCTTGCGCCGACTGCAACACCACGTTGAAACTCACTTAAATCTCGGTAATTTGCCATTGTAGCAGCGGTAACCGATCTAACAGCTGCGCCAGACACTTATTGTCTGATAAAGGCGTTGCCGACCGCAGCACCGTATTGTGCCTGTTTGCATATCTCTTAATTTGAATAAAAGCTCTGCCGCTTAGCAAGCAGAAGAATTAACTAACGAAAAATCCGTCTGCAGTAACTCATCATACTACGACCAAGAAAGGTGCTTGCGATGACTGCAAGTGAGGGACGTATCTCACAAGGGAAACTTCCCCGTGACACTCCTGTGACATTTAGTGGTTAGATTACCTAGAGGATAGCCCGTTAAAAACTGAACACGGATCAAGGATGAAAACAGGAAGAAGGTATGCTGAACTGTGAAAAACGAAGCAATATGCGAGCAGTGAACGGTCGAAGCTCATGATATGCAACATGGAGGGAAGTAGAATATCCGCGGCGTTGTGGTTATTTGGTCATGGTGTCGGTCTGCGAAGGGGCAAATCCGAGTTCAAATCTAGCCCGCACGGCAGCTCAGCGTGTTCGGTCAGAGACCTGCCATGTCTCTGTAATAAAGTAACTGAGTGAAAAGATCAACAACGAAATTCAATGTTTGTCATGTGACGTCCGCTTCGATCAAATACAACCAAAAAAAAAGGCAGATCCGAGTTCAAAACTGCCTCGTGCTCTTTTTTTTTCACAAAATTATGAACTGTCCGTCCGGTCTTAAGTCGCATGGTGCTCAGAGCCATTTTGTCCGTCCGGTCACTGACGTGTCTGTTCGCTGTATTCAAATTTTTGTTTGTTCCGTTGTGTAACATCTATTTGCAACGGGTAGGTGTAAGGAAGGGGCCTCCAGACGTACACACCTCCTCCTTGATCTTCACAAGTACCACATATTATGAGTCTTGCGTTTCGTTTTGGAAGTTTTGACTCTTCAACATCTTTATTGTAACACAGGTCACACTCGTTTATTTGTTGTTTTGATTTGTGTGAGAGGTCTATGCGGCATCTCGCCTTGTGTCACTGTTGTTGTTGTGGTCTTCAGTCCTGAGACTGGTTTGATGCAGCTCTCCATGCTACTCTATCCTGTGCAAGTTTCTTCATCTCCCAGTACCTACTGCAGCCTACATCCTTCTGAATCTGTTTAGTGCATTCATCTCTTGGTCTCCCTCTACGACTTTTACCCTCCACGCTGCCCTCCAGTACTACATTGGTAATCCCTTGATGCCTCAGAACATGTCCTCGTTCATCACATTTACTTGCGACGGTTATATATTTATCCCACATAACCCGCATTTTATAAGCAATATATAGTATAACAATTGCTAGTACTGCAAAAGGAGAACAGCCTCGTCGACGACGGGACGGGAAGTTCATAATCCTGTGGAAAAAAGGGGGGGGGGGGCACGAGGGAGTTTTGATCTGGTGGTTTATAGTCCAACACAAAGACACACAACCACGACACCATGGTCCTTGCAATTCGTTGGATGTTGCACATCTCGAGCTTTCACCGTTCACTGTTTTATTTAGTTTCTTTTTTCAGAATACCTGCTTCCTGTTTTCATGCCTGATCCGTGTTCAGTTCCTGACGGGCTATTCAATGTGCCATTTTACCACTAAATATGGAAGAGGCGTGTTGGGGGGGGGGGGGGGGGGGGGAGCTTCCTTGTCAGGAACATAAGGGCGGTCAATTCGCGGCCATACAACTATACAGCTCCTCGACCACGTGACCCAAAGTAAACGTCATGTGATGTCCATCACTTGTATGATGTTAGAATACGGATACTACCCCGTAAATTTACATGGAATAAAAATTCTACTTTCTGGACATTGTGACGAAGATCACACTGAACAGGCAGTACTGCGCACAAAACTCGTTCAAAGGCGTTTTTCTCTACTTACAGATTCGACGTAAATAAGCACAGTTTGATAGCGTAATGCATAAAAGAGACAGGCATACGTATTTAAACTTAGTCCTACAGGCGCACTGGCTTATGAAGACTTGTATAGTTTTTAAATTACGAACTGGTATGTGTCCGCCTTCGTAGCGGAGTGGTTAGCGCATCTGATTGTTATGCAGTGGGCCCGAGTTCGTTCTCCGATACTGCCAGAGATTTTTCCTTAGCGGGAGGTCTGGTTCAAAAATGGCTCTGAGCACTATGGGACTCAACTGCTGAGGTCATAAGTCCCCTAGAACTAAGAACTACTTAAACCTAACTAACCTAAGGACAACACACACATCCATGCCCGAGGCAGGATTCGAACCTGCGACCGTAGCGGTCGCGCGGTTCCAGACTGTAGCGCCAGAACCGCTCGGCCACCAGCGGCCGGCAGCGGGAGGTCTGGAACGGGGTGCGTAACGCCAGCAGAGGAGTTACTTAACGACGAGAAGCAGCGGCTCCCAAGTCTGCAAAGACAGCAACGGCTGGGTGCTGACGCCACTGCCGAGGATGAAACGGCGGTCGGTCGGTACCCACTGGGCCGTCTCAAGCCTGAAGCGATGGAGGTTTTCTCAGGGTCGTCACTGCGGCCGGAAAAAAATCCTGCAAGAACGGGAGCAACACTACTGAAGAGAATTGTTCAACGTGACAGGAGTGCAACCTTTCCACAAATTGCTGAGCCATCAAGTGTCAGCATGCAAACCATTCTACGAAACATCATCGATATGGGCTTTCGCAGCCAAAGGCCCACTAATGTACTCTTGATAACTGCACGACACAAAGCTTTACGCCTAGCCTGGGCCCGTCAACGGCGGCATTGGACTGTTGATGACAGGAAAGATGTTGCCTGGTCGGACAAGTCTCGTTTCAAATTGTATCGAGTGGATGGACGTGTACCGGTATGGGGACAACCTCATGAATTCGTGGACCCCGCATGTCAGCAGGGGACTGTTCAAGCTGGCGGAGGCTCTGTTATGATATGCGGCGTGTGCAGTTGGAGTTATATGGAACCCCTGATACATCTAGATACGACTGACCAGTCCCTGCGTCCATTCATGTCCATTGTGCATTCTGACGGACTTCCATCAGGACAATACGACATTCACAACGTCCGGAATTGCTATAGAGCTCGAGGAACACTCTTTTTAGTTTAAACACTTCCGCTGGCCACCAAACTCCCCAGACATGAACATTATTGTGCATATCTGGGATGCCTTGCAGCGTGCTGTTTAGAAGAGATCTCCAGCCCCTCTTACGGATTTATGGACAGCCCTGCAGGATTCATGGTGTCAGTTCCCTCCAGAACTACTTCAGACATTAGTCGAGTCCATGCCACATCGTGTTGCGGCACTTCAGCGCGTTCGCGGGGGCCTACACGATATTAGTCAGCTGTGCCAGTTTCTTTGGCTCTTCAGTTAACACGCACTCTCTGTAAGTCGCTTTACAGTGCATTAGGGAGGCCAGTTCGACTGTTGGTGACCATCTGCCTTGATCCGTTCTTGCGTGGACCCAGACAGGTTGCGCAGTTGTTAACACGCTGGCTGGCGTAGTATTCCGGAGTACGTCGACTCGAATACTCTTTCGGCCTTACAGATGCACTTTTCCATGCTTTACCTAATTTAAGGCAAACGCCGCGATGGTTCCTTACAAAGGTCGTGGCTTATTTCATTCCACATCTAATCCCCAGTTCCTAATGACGTTAAACGCTATATTTTCTTCCTTGCTTTACTTACAAAATATCATTTGTCATGACACCGAGCTTAGTTTCAGCGGAGCAGCTTTTCCTGAAACATTCTTCATTATTTCACAGAAGGTTATCGTCCTAATTGCTCTACTATATTGCAGAGCGAGATATAGTCATGACAACTGTTTTTGGCACCCGAGATAGCTGCAACAGGATACGAGCAGGAAAGCAGTACTGATAAATGGCACGACACCTCAGCGAAGAATCGCAGCGGCCCATCGCTTGGTTGTGTGATCTGCCTTCAGATCGCAATATCCGTGTGGGCAAATTGCAGACCACAGCGACCGATCGCTGATTGCTCGTAATTCCCAAGCATCCTGATGAATCACATTGGACGTGTGAAATTACGACTGCCTGCGACTTATTTGCTTGTTAAGCGTGGTTGTGTAGTTTTGTTTCGTTTCGCTTTGTCCACGGTGAGTATGAATTTTATGCTAGAATTCATAACTGTTGAGGGAGGACGAACCGATCTGAGAAGAGAAGTTGGTGCAGGAGTTGCCATTTACACTAAGAATGACTACAAACATAAAAACAGTGATACCTTCGGAGTTTTTAGTGAGGAGCATTTTGAAGCTTGTGCTGTAGAAGTATAGTTCGATGCAAGTTCACATGTAATAACAGTGAGGATATACCGGGATACATCAGCGGATTTTGAGTGTTTTATGAAACAACTACAGATATTGTGGAAGTTTTAACCTCTAAAGAGAATGACCGACCTTAACATTACGTGGACACTTTAATTTAAATATTTAGGCTGCACCTGCTGTACCGTTATGCTCGATTCGCTTGTCACTGAATATATTTATAACAAGGGTAATAAAATACTGTAGTACTGACAACATTTCTAGTCTCACGGCATCGGAAAACCACTGTGTAAATGCTTGTAGTTAATCTATGAGACTAATGAATGAAAAGGAACTAAGGACTAATAAGTGCAAAACAAACTGTATTAGCACACTGGAAAGATGTAAACAACCACCTCGGCGTCAACGAAAGGAGCACTGTGTTTGTTAAAGTAACGTACAGTTCACAAGAAATGCGTTAAAATTCATGTATTTCAGTTCCGGTTGTTTCTTATTTATTTTTATTAATTTTTTGTGAGTATTCGTGGAGATACGGAGATGAGCTGCCACTGCTGCTAAACATAGCTGTTCTTGTTCTTCTTCTTCTTACGTCACAGCCTCTGTAGGACTACGGGTAGCCCCTTCGTGGACTGCATTTTCCTGTTCTTCTCCGAGAACCATTCTTTCTCATGTACTCTCTCGCTCTTCTTCCGAGATCATACATGTCCGTTTCTCCTGTCGGCTCCACTGGTGCCATTCTAATCTTTTCATGTTTTCTTCTCTGTCATTGATCTCCGACATATTAGTCGATGTATATTTGTTCCTCCAATTTTCCTTTTCTTCGACCTTGATCCCCAATTCCAACCAGTGCTTCCGAAGTTCAACAACCCAGTTGGTTCCTGTCTTTCGTGTCCTCCCTGTTGTTTCCCACTCTTCGTCATTCTGTCCATACTCATCCTGTGGTGTCACCGCCAGACACCACACTTGCTAGGTGGTAGCCTTTAAATCGGCCGCGGTCCGTTAGTATACGACGGACCCGCGTGTCGCCACTATCAGTGATTGCAGACCGAGCGCCGCCACACGGCAGGTCTAGTCTAGAGAGACGCCCTAGCACTCGCCCCAGTTGTGCAACCAACTTCGCTAGCGATGGTTCACTGTCTACATACGCTCTCATTTGCAGAGACGACAGTTTCGCGTAGCCTTCAGCTACGTCACTTGCTACGACCTAGCAAGGCGCCATATTCAGTTACTATGTCTTCTGAACAGATAATATTGTGACTCATGTACCGTCAAGAGCGAGTTCATCATGAATGGATTAAAGTTAAGTATCAAACTAATTACGTCCGCTGTCTGAATTCTAGTTCCTTGTCATGTTCCAGACCTCACGTCAGTAGAGCCCTTCCCTCCTCGCGCCAGCCTGCGTGAGCTAAAACGCGTACATTTCGGCCTCCTCTAGTAACAGGGTGTTGGCTCTTCTGCCAACGCAACACATCCTAACTACACATGGGCGTTCTTAATACTGGCCGAAATTAATGGGTACATCGTTCATGTATGGAGCAGTGGAAGCGAGCAACGGATTGCTGGCGATACGGCAAGCGATGCGTCGCTCGTGTGAGGGGCCGTTAACGAGATGCGTTGAGCGACTGATTCACGCCGTACCCCACCGCTGAGTCACGTGGGCACGGCGGACACGGGCCGAGTACAGCCGCCCTCGGTGCAGCCCACGGCGGCGCGTTGCGTAATTCCGGAGGCAAGACTCGGACTGGGCAGTATTTGCAAAGTGGAGATCGCCGAGCCGAACCGCAACAAGTGTCCGCGGGGGAGGGGCGGTAGGGTCAGGGGGCGAGTGGTGGGGGCACCGGCCGCGCATGCGCAGTAGGGCGGCGGCAAGGAGTGCGCCTGCACGGGAAGACAAGCATCTGCGCTGCGCAGAGCGGACGTTAAACACAATTATGCACGGCGGGCCGGCGCGGCCGACGTGCGCCGCGCCGACGTGCATCTTGTTGGGCCGGCAACGCGTGAAATCGATCAGAGCGGCGGCTGGTCTGGGCTGGACTAGACTGCGCTACGCTGGAGGCTGCTATGCACTGCCCTTGCGCGGGCGTTCCGCGCCACGGCTCAGGCCAAACCTGCCGGGCCCGCCAAAGCCCGCGGCTGCGACAGCCGATATACGAGACCAGCCACGCGCGCTCGCCGCTGTGTTCTTGTAGACATCGAAAAGGATTATCACAAAAGTCTGCAGGCAACAACATCTCAGGCTGTTGTCTAAAACTGACCGCATTTTTTTTTTAGTGATAAGAAAATGGTCGGCACAGTTCAGGGTAATTGTTTGATACAATACTGGCCAGAACAGGACCACCCAAGAGTTTGTGCTGTCATTAGAGTTGCGCTCTACGGTTCCGTAGTTTTGTACAATGAGGAAGTAAATGGCAGGTCTACCGGTGAACCGCATATCGTTTAATAATAAATGTCGTGTGACTAGGGCCTCCCGTCAGGTCGACGGTTCGCCGGGTGCAAGTCTTTCGATTTGACGCCACTTCGGCTATCGTTTAATGTTAGTCCAGTGGTTATTTTACATCCTTACAAAATGTAAATTGCATTGTTAAAAAACACGCTGCTGGCGTAACTACTGCGTCTTTGTTGTTGTGGTCTTCAGTCCGGAGACTGGTTGGATGCAGCTCTCCATGCTACTCTTCCTTGCGCGAGCCTCATCATCTCCGATCAACTACGGCAAGTCCACTCCCGGTAGGTGAGTGGACAGTCTGCCTTTGGCAGCGGAGCAGCTCGGACTGGTTTACGTCTCGACTGCGAACGTTTGCGGAAGAAGCGGTGTTTACACCGTCGTTACTCGCGTGTGTTACTGTTTGAATCGAACGCAGTGGCATTTTCGAAAACCCGCGATACCGTCCACGTTCTGTAACGAGTAATCAAGACCTCAGGCTTTCGAAATCAAACGTTTCTTGAGGGACGAAGTGCATCTTAATTACACGGAACTTATTGGAATTCACTTATCAATCGTGAGCAGCACTCTTTAAGTAAAGATGATTGACGACGCAGCATGCGATAGAATTACTGAAGCCGCCAAACGAGGATTTCAGTTCCGACACTCCGATGGTCATATTGGCAAAGTTTTAGTAGCTCATTCGAGCCTGGGCGTGCGTACGATTGGAATATTCGAACTGCCTTTCGAGGCACCCAAATCATTGCTCACTGAATCACTCCAGCCATACGGCAGAATTATTAGTCATACGGCCGAACGTTGAGGAAGTTTTAACACCTATCCAGTGCTCAGTGGTGTCCGACAGGTGCGAATTGCCCTTACGAAACATGTGCCATCGTACATAAACATCGATGGCTGTAGAGCTATTGTCATCTATGATGGACAGTACCGGACATGCTCCGGGTGTGGGTGAAGGACATATTCGATCCGCGTGTACGCAGAGGCGACTCGTGCAACTCCCCAGCGGAGACCTCCAGAATCCGGCTTCACCAGAGTCACTGCCGCTGACTTATGTGACGGCGCTTCGCGGCGAGCTGACGCAGAGGTCGGAGCGTACTACTGAACCAACGCTGTCGTTGATTGAGGCGCCTTCGGGTCACACTGAAGAAGGAATGGCTCCGACCAACCTCCAGTACCAGACACTGCAAGTGATGGAGAAAGAGGATGATAGCATGGGATGGGATGCAATTCACGCGTTCACACATCACATCAAGGATTATCGCACTCTTTCGCACGTTCCAGCCTCTTTCCGAACAGCTTCACAAGCGTCGTGAACACGCTGTTGAAGGATCTGAACATCAGGAACTGGTTCACCACACACAACGCTTTTCAGATGCCCGCAGATGGAAAAACAAGAGGCTTAAGTCTGATCTATCAGGTCACGTTACAGGGCCTCCGCATCCTATCAAACGCCTCGGCCAGATTTCGAAATGTCGGCGAACTGTAATGCGGAAGTGGGGTGGTGCTCAGTCATGCAGAAATCACATAACCTACCAAGCAGCCCGGCAGAATATTCCGCAGAAAATCCAGATACGATCTCCCGCCGAGGCTTTGTGGAATAATAACCAGTCGACATATGTGGTCGCCAAGAATCGCTACCCACACACTGATACTGAACCAATGCTGATGGGACCCCTCAGCCATTACCAGAGGAAGGTAGCCCACACATGACGATTATGTAGCTTGATGATGCCAATTCTTGTAAAGGTTGCTTCGTTAGTAAATGGGACTGATGACAGAATTACCATAGTTTTGATGGTCTGGTGCAAGGACTATCAATAAAATCCTTCCCGTAGAGGGAAATCCGCGGCTGAAAGTCTTGCAGTCGGTGTAGGTGAGAAGGATAGTAACGGTTGTCATGCAAGATACACGTAATGGCTGTTTGGCTTGCACCATGTTGGCGGGCCACTTGCCTGCACCTTGTACTAGGTTTCATCTCAATACCCTGTAGAATCTGGTCTTCCAAGTGTGGTGTACACACAGCTCGCCACCTCCCTACACGTTGGTCTGTCTGAAACGACGCATGACCTAAAAAAACGTCCAAAAAAAGCTTGAAATGTTATGTGACGTGGTTCGTGTTGTGAGGGTACTTGTTTTGGTGTAACCATGCTGTCTCTCGACCGATTCCATCTGCTTTCCCGTACACAAACACCACCTCGGCCCGTTCCCGATATGAATACCGGACCGTTTTGCTGCTTACAGTACGCTGCGCCAGTCACACAGCCTGCAACACGCAGGGAAAACACGGCATCTGATCAGAGCGCCATCTACTGTGACAACTATGCATTTCCAGACACGTTCATAGGACCTTTTTTCCTCTACTTCCAGTTAGGAATCCGTCCCTACAATTTGTCGCTTTTGTTAATGTTTACCCCGTAGGTAATAGTGACGCACTTGACGGTTTCCCGCGACACTCGGTAAACCAATGGATTACGTAGACGCAACACATCAGGAAACTTCCGTGTCCAACCGAGCGAGGTGGTGCAATGATTAAGAAACTGGATCCACATACGGTAGGAGCAGGGTTGGAAACCCAGTCCGACAGCCCGGGTTCCGTTTTATCTCTCGTTTACCTGACCCACTTAAGACGTACAGCGAGATTTTTCCTTTGAGATGGAAAAGACTGATTACTTTTCACATCATTGCCCAAACGGAGCTCGTGTTTTGGGTCCGGGGTAGGTTCGTCATCGAATGTGTAATAGACAACGTGTGCATTAAAACTGTCTGTAATGACTCCAGAATAATTCCTCCACATGGGGTGCGAGGGAGCACCGTTCTGAAACTGTACGCCGGGCAGGATTTCTGACCGGGAACCTTTCGGAGAGAGTGCTCGTACCAGTCGAAACATCTAAGGGTGTCACTACAGTCTAACCCATACAGTCACCGTCCATTTTTTTTTATACACCGCGACAGCAGCAAACAAAGCGGACAGTAAACTGCACTTCTGGAAACGGTATTGAATCAGTGCGAATAGGGTCGTTTATACTTATATGAAACATAGTTTTTGCAATAGGTAGCGCACCTAGTACAATAATAATAGGCAATAACTAAAAATTGCACCACATTTGTCTTTCTTTAGCTTCCTAACGGCGTCGGGTGGTACGAAATAATAGATTAGAGGACAGTTTATGTACAGTTCTCTTGTACTGTAGAGATATTTACTGAAGAATATCGTTTTCCTTTGACAACAAAAAATGACTACTAAACACTAGAAGACCTGACCTTTTGCAGAAAGATGTCGTATACCTGCCTAAGAAAGTGAAGTTTTGTTCGCTACGCTTCCAGCCAAATAACTGAATGTAGAAAGTTGGGAACTTGTGTGAAATGCAATAGCTACATTATTTAACGTGCCAACTAGGCCAACACAACTGCAGCGGAAAATAAAATCACAGAGACGTCTTAATAAAACGTAAAAATCAATACAACTGTTTCCCAGCACACTGAAAACCAGTTATGGGTGACTGTGTCCACAGACTTGGTGAAATTTTTTAATGGAATGCATAGAAGCGTCAAAGAAACTGGTATAGGAATGCGTATTCAGATACAGAGATATATAAACAGGCAGACTACGGAGCTGCGGCTGGCAACGCCTGTATAAGACAACAAGTGTCTGGTGCCGTTGTTAGATCGGTTACTGCTGCTACATTGGCAGGTTATCAAGATTTAAGAGAGTTTGAACGTGATGTTATAGTCGGCGCACGAGCGATGCGACACATCATCTCCGAGGTAGCGATGAAGTGGGTTTTGCCCGTTCGACTTTTTCACGAGTGTACCGTGAATATCAGGAATCCGGCAAAACATCAAACCTTCGACATCGCTGTGGCCGGAAAAAGATCCTGCAAGAACGGGACCTACCACGACTGAAGAGAATCGTTCAGCGTTACAGAAGTGCAATTCTTCCGCAAATTGCTGCAGATTTCAATGCTGGGCCACCAACAAGTGTAAGCGTACGAACCATTCGATATGGGTTAAGCGTACTCGTATGGGTTATAAGCGTACTCGTGTACGCTTGATGACTGCGCGACACAAAGCTTTGCGCCTTGCCTGGGACCGTCAGCACCGACGTTGGACTGTTGATGACTGGAATCATGTTACCTGGTCGGACGAGTCTCGTTTCAAATCGTATCGAGCGGATGGACGTTTACGGGAATGGAGACAACCTCAAAAATCAATGGACCCTGCATGTCAGCAAGGGACTCTTGAACCTGGTGGAGGCGCTGTAATAGAGTGGGGCGTGTACAGTTGGAGTGATATATCTCTAATACGTCTAGATACGACTCTGACAGGTCACATGCACGTAAGCATCCTGTCTGACCATCTGTATCCATTCATGTCCATTGTGCATTCCGACGGACTTGGGCGATTCCAGCAGGACAATGCGACACCCTACACGTTTAGAATTGCTACAGAGTGGCTCCTACAACACTTCTGCTAGCTAAGAAACTCCTCACACATGAACGTTATTGAGCGTATCTGGAATGCTTTGTAACGTGGTGTTCAGAAGAGATGTCCACCCCCTCGTACTCTTACGGATTTATGGACAGTCCTGCAGGATATGTGGTGTCAGTTCCCTCCAGCGCTACTTCACACATTAGCCGAGTCCATGCCACGTCGTGTTGCGGCATTTCTGCAAGCTCGCAGGGGCCGTACGCGATATTAGGAAGATGTACCAGTTTCTTTGGCTCTTCAGTTTAATTCCGCTGTAGGCTATAAAAAAAACTATTTACTGCGATTGTGGAATGTTGTAACCCACTCAGTAATCTAAAGCTGTGGCATGTTGTGCAAGAGCAGTTGCTTGTGGTGGTGTGAATTTTTCTGCTGTACCATATGGCACACACGTTAGAAAGCTGCTGAAATAACAAGGTTTAAATCTCGTGTTGCACGCTTGATAAATATGATCCATTTGCAAAAGCACACGGCCTTTGACGTGAGCCCGTTTTCAACCGTTGCCAAATGTAGCAGTCACCTGCTAGTTGATCGTGGGTGACCATCTCCTTTCC
Organism: Schistocerca serialis cubense; assembly: GCF_023864345.2. Lineage (NCBI taxonomy): Eukaryota > Metazoa > Arthropoda > Insecta > Orthoptera > Acrididae > Schistocerca > Schistocerca serialis. The sequence goes on from NC_064646.1 coordinate 437,701,997, forward strand.
TTCGGACAGCAGTGCCTGTAGTTCGGAATGCTCCCCACCCACATGAAACAATGAGATGGATACCAAACGCAAGGGCTACACTCGCCCCACTGTGTCTTCCTTCCAGTTTCCCAATGACTCTCACTCGTGTGAAGTGATGCAGGTTTTGTCTCCGGACCGCGTCGCAATGAAGACTACCACCACAGCGCACAGTAGCTGCTCGCTGACTGCCACACACTGTCTTTTTCCCTTTCCTTCAGCTGCCTCCTGTTGCGGTATCTGTCCCATTTGACGCTATTGTCAAGCTGACGTCACGTCACGTGACTTCCGATTTCCTGTGCACGACTGGGAGACCTCCGGCAATATGTTCTTTCATTCTTTCCACCGAGTAGTTAATTTATTGTATTACCGTATCTCGTCTTAAACTTTTTCGGAGCAGTATACATTGCAAAACCAGGAATAATAGTACTACTACTATCACTACTACTACTAATAATAATAAACTATGCAAACATCAACATCTGCATTAACGCTTCCACGGCCTCTCACTAAAAGTGTTCAGAATTATAACCCCGGGTTTGACAGATAGCCAAGCGAGGAGGGGGAAGCATCGGCCGAACGTGACTTCGGAGCAAGGGGCAGCGCGGGCCCCAGACCGGGGGATAATTTAGTCTCCCATTATTCAGAGCTGACGACGGCGTGATGAGTCACGTTCAGTCTCGCCCTCTCATTACAATACAAAGTACACCATTTTAAAGACGGGCTGCTCATTAACGCGTGGCGGGCCAGCGTCAGACAGCGGACACGCCCGTTTTTGGACAAAGTCGCCAGTAGGCGTGACAAGTCTCATTATGACGAAAACCGACAGCGCTCTCGGCACATATACTACGTGTTCACTCGGCGGGCGACGCTCGTCTGACTCACCGAGGACGGCCCAAATGCCTTGTGGCCGCACAGCTGTATCCTGTTTCATAGACGTCACAAACGTTGCGACTTATTTACTCAGTCCTTCAGTTCTTTGTCTACGCCAGTGTTTCATAGGACGCCAACGGCCATGCCGCAATGGTAACACCGGTCCCCGTCAGATCACCGAAGTTAAGCGCTGTCGGGCTGCTCTAGCACTTGGATGTGTGGCCATTCAGTCTGTCGAGCGCTGTTGGCAAGGTGAATGCACTCATCCCTTGTGTGGCAAACTGAGGAGCTACTTGATTAAGAAGTAGCGGCTCTGGTCTCGTAAACTGGCATACGGCCGGGAGAGCGGTGTGCTGACCACACGCCCCTCCGTATCCGCATACAGTGACGCCTATAGGCTGACACGGCGGCCGGTAGGTACCGTTTGGTCTTCGTGGCCTATTCTGGCGGAGTTTTAGTTTAGTTTTAGTGTTCCACAAGGCACATACATTCCATTTATAACCTATACAGCCCTAACACAAGAAACTGATACTATAAAAGCAGTTGCAACGAATAATGGGTCCACAGTAAAATCAGTTGACAAAATGTCCAATAAAATACACGGCAACATCAGTAACAGACACGTCATACTTTTAAGGAGTCGACGCACTAGGAAGGATTTATCCGAGTGGGAAGTAAATTGGTAGATGTGATGAATATGTACAAACAAACAAATAATTACAATTTCATTAACTTCTCACAGTTGGGATTCACAGTCATATAATATTCCTTAAGAAGACATCATAGTCGCCATTGACTGTACAAAATATTTATTGTTACTATTGCAACTTCGGCCTTATGGCCATTTTCAAGTAAACTGCAAAAGTTACATTCTGTCATAATATAAAACATGTACTCACGTCAGATAGTTTTATATTCTGACAGAATGTAACTTTTACAGTTTACTTGAAAGTTGCCATAAGGCCGAAATTGCAATAGTAATAATAAATATTTTATACAGTCAACGACGACTATGATGTTTTTTAAGAAATTACTATTTCATAAAAATTGCATGATTTATTTAGAAGAAAGAGCTTTACGAATTAAACAAGTCAATAACGCGTTGGTCCACCTCTGGCCCTACAATATCGTCGACGTACCGTTATGCTGTAAGGGAGCCGCTGAAGATAACCAAAGAGGTCCTGCTTCAAAAAAAATGGCGCTCCAGACCACCACTTCTGACTGTCGGGCGGCAGCCAGGTTGGCCGGGGCGTCTCCACAAACGTCTTCGTTGCTCAACAAGGCTCAGTTCGAAGCGGGACTCATCACTGAAGACACTTCTACTCCAGCGAATAAGGCTCCAGGCCGAAGACGTGTCTGGAGACGACCCGCACAGCGGTGGGGTACGGGCCGACAACAAGTAGTCGTGGTGTGCCACACCATTTCATAACAGGAGCTCTTTGGTTGTCATCCCCATCACCTTCCTTTCCTGTGCTAACCTCTTCATCTCAGAGTAGCACTTGCAACCTACGTCCTCAATTATTTGCTTGACGTATTCCAATCTCTGTCTTCCTCTACGGTTTTTGCCCTCTACAGCTCCCTCTAGTACCATGGAAGTCATTCCCTCATGTCTTAGCAGATGTCCAATCATCCTGTCCCTTCTCCTTATCAGTGTTTTCCACATATTCCTTTCCTCTCCGATTCTGCGTAGAACCTCCTCATTCTTTACCTTATCAGTCCACCTAATTTTCAACATTCGTCTATAGCACCACATCTCAAATGCTTCGATTCTCTTCTTTTCCGGTTTTCCCACAGTCCATGTTTCACTACCATACAATGCTGTACTCCAGACGTACATCCTCAGAAATTTCTTCCTCAAATTAAGGCCGGTATTTGATATTAGTAGACTTCTCTTGGCCAGAAATGCCTTTTTTGCCATAGCGAGTCTGCTTTTGATGTCCTCCTTGCTCCGTCCGTCATTGGTTATTTTACTGCCTAGGTAGCAGAATTCTTAACTTCATTGACTTCGTGACCATCAATCCTGATGTTAAGTTTCTCGCTGTTCTCATTTCTACTACTTCTCATTACCTTCGTCTTTCTCCGATTTACTCTCAAACCATTCTGTGTACTCATTAGACTGTTCATTCCGTTCAGCAGATCATTTAATTCTTCTTCACTTTCACTCAGGATAGCAATGTCATCAGCGAATCGTATCATTGATATCCTTTCACCTTGTATTTTAATTCCACTCCTGAACCTTTCTTTTATTTCCATCATTGCTTCCTCGATGTACAGATTGAAGAGTAGGGGCGAAAGGCTGCAGCCTTGTCTTACACCCTACTTAATACGAGCACTTCGTTCTTGATCGTTCACTCTTATTATTGTACATATTGTATATGACCCGTCTCTCCCTATAGCTTACCCCTACGTTTTTCAGAATCTCGAACAGCTTGCACCATTTTATATTGTCGAACGCTTTTTCCAGGTCGACAAATCCTATGAAAGTGTCTTGATTTTTCTTTAGCCTTGCTTCCATTATTAGCCGTAACGTCAGAATTGCCTCTCTCGTCCCTTTACTTTCCCTAAAGCCAAACTGATCGTCACCTAGCGCATTCTCAATTTTCTTTTCCGTTCTTCTGTATATTATTCTTGTAAGCAGCGGTAGGGGCAGCGGTAAGGGGAAGATATTCTACGCCTCGTTTTGTTACCCTTCATAGCAAGCCATCTTGGACTTAACATTTCAACGAGACAACGCCCGCTCGCACACGGCGAGAGTTTCTGCTGCTTGTCTTCGTGCCGCCAAACCCTACCTTGATCTCAAAGATCGCCGTACGTCTCTCCAACTGAGAGCATTATGGGCAGCGTCCTCCAACCAGATCGTGATTTTGACGATCTAACACGCCGATTGGACAGATTTTGATACGACATCACTCAGGAGGATTTCCGACAACTCTACCAATCAATGCCGAACCGAATAACTGCTTGCGTAAGGGCTAGACGTGGAGGGCTGGACGTGGACCAATGCCTTGTTATCTTGCTCAATTTGTGAAGCTCTTTCTCTTGAACAAATCATCCAGTTTTTCTGAAACTGAAATCATTTGTTTGTCTGTACATGTACATCTAATCTAACGAATCCTGCCCCGTTCGGATAATTCCTTCATGGTGCTTTTTTCTTTTAGTCTTAGTGTATATATAGCTAACTTGTTTTAAAATAGTGTAAAATCGTATAAAGATTTCCAGGAACAACTGCAACCAAACAACTGCAACCAGTCTCCTTTTGCGATACTTCAATCTTTATTTACCATGACTAGATTCGAATCGGCTAGCGAGTAATCATCAGGTGGTACACGCTTGAAATGAGTATTTAGAGCATGTGTTTATTCATCGTGCACACATTACTATGAAAAACTTTACTTACATTTTCCAGTTACGTTAAATCTATAGCACTACACAAACTTTTCCACAGGAAGCAACTCCCACATGCTTCACCGAATGTAAACAGACCAATGTTTTTGCTCTGCTATAGATTTAACGTAACTGGAAATTATAAATAATGTTTTCCAGAGCAATGACCACACCAGGAATAGACACATGCATGCTAATAAGTCTGGACGACCTCCACAATGCTCAAAGCAGTCATTAGAAACGTGTACCATCTGATGATGACTCACTCGCCGATTCAAAACCGGTAGTGGTAAATAAAGTTTGTATCATTACAAAAGACGACTGATTGCAGTTATTTCTGGAAACCTTAACTCATCACAGTCACCGTTTTCCACATCCACACTTACTTTACTTTTCGCGACCAGGCTCAGAGGATCGTGTGTATCTACAGGCCACCTCTGCTATTGGATTCTGTATCCTGCCTTCTTTCGCCAATCACGTTCTGCGCCGATCTGCAACATGCCCTCACGGATACCACCTCTCTACCTTTTTTATTTGGTCTTCCCTTTGGTCTCCTTCCGCAAGGAGTAAAATCCATGGATTTCAAAGGCCATCTGTGTTTACCCATCCTAGAGACGTGCCGTGCCCGCACTAGCCGCTTGTTTCTCATGAGGACTACAATTTTTGGTCTATTGTAGATTTCATCCGGCTCACAATTATGTCGGATCCTCCATTCTCCAGTAATCTCGTTTTGTACCGGACCACAGATCTTCTTTAAGACTCTTCGTTCAAAAACGAGAATAATATAAAGTCTTTTTCCGGACACTACTATACAGCCTTCGAGTTCGCTAAGTCTTTCGTACAGCTGGAGTTCGAAACTCCTTGACAGACTGCGTGATTTAAGAAGCTGACTCAGATTAATGTATGATCGGTCTCCGGCTTGGATCCTCGCTTTGATTTCAACCTCATGCGACGCGTCCTATGTAAAGTCTTTGTAGGCTCATCCTTCTGATTGGAGGTTTGAGGAATTTCCGTCTTCACTTATGCAACAAAATGGAACATATAAGCCGCGCGGGATTAGCCGAGCGGTCTGGGGCGATGGAGTCGTGGGCTGTGCGGCTGGTCCCGGCGGAGGTTCGAGTCCTCCCTCGGGCATGGGTGTGTGTGTTTGTCCTTAGAATAATTTAAGTTAAGTAGTGTGTAAGCTTAGGGAATGATGACCTTAGCAGTTAAGTCCCATAAGATTTCACACACATTTTTTTTGGAACACGTACAGCCGTCCTTACGATGTTATTTATTATATGGCTACCAGTTTCGGTAACAACAAACGTATTTACACGGATAGCCGTCTTCGGTTGTTTGCAGATGACGCTGTCGTTTATCGACTAATAAATTCATCAGAATACAAAAACTAACTGCAAAACGATTTAGAAAAGATGCATGAATGGTGTGAAAAATGGCAGTTGACCCTAAATAACGGAAAGTGTGAGGTCATGAACATGAGTGCTAAAAGGAACTCGTTAAACTTCGTTTACAAGATAATTCAGTCTAATCTAATACCCGTAAATTCAACTAAATTCCTAGGTATTTCAATTACAATTAAATTGGAAGGAACACATAGAAAATGTTGTGGTGAAGGCTAACCAAAGACTGCGTTTCATTGGCAGGACATTTTTGAAAATGTAACAGGTCTACTATGGAGACTGCGTACACTACGCTTGTCCGTCCTCTTTTAGAATACTGCTGCGCAGTGTGGGATCCTTACCAGATAGGACTGACGAAGTACATCGAAAAATTTCAAAGAAAGGCAGCACGTTTTATATTATCGCGAAATATGGGAGAGAGTGTTACAGAAACGATACAGGATTTGGGCTGGACATCATTAAAAGAAAGGCGTTTTTCGCTGCGACGGAATCTTCTCACGAAATTCCAATCACCAACTTTCTCCTCCAAATGCGAAAATATGTTGTTGAAACCGACCTTCATAGGGAGAAACGATCACCACGATAAAATAAGGGAAATCAGAGCTCTTACGGAAAGCTATAGGTGTTCATTCTTTCCGAGCGCTATACGAATAATAGATAATTGTGAAGGTGGTTCGATGAAACCTCTGCCAGGTACTTAAATGTGATCTGCAGAGTATCCATGTAGATGTAGATACAAAAGGTTCGGAAAATAATTCCAGTCGTGCACAAAACAGTTCGATTGGTGAGTGGACGCCATTTAATCGATATAATACCTACACAATGTGGGTGATTCGATACCGGCGACAAATGGCCAACTGTGTGGTGCTGGTATTGCCAATTACAGGTTTGCTCAATTTCAACATTAAAAAGAACAAGTCGAAACTTTAAATACTTGTTGCTTTCTTCAAAACAACATTTTTCAAGTTGGCGGGAGCTATAACTCATGAATATACATGCAACTATATTATACCTTTTGTAACTTGTGAGTCGGTGTTTTGCCTATTGTTGTACGTAGGATTTTTGCAATGTACTGTAATTTCGATTTTTGTTGAAAAAATTGACTTTTACTTCAGAGTGATTTAAATCTTTTTTTGTTATTATCCTTACGGACTACGTTAGACAAATCAAACAGTTGCAGAACAGTTTTTGAAATTTTGTCCTAGGTTGAAAAGAGCGGCGTTCCAAGTTCCCACCAACCGCCCTCGCAATCCGCGAAGACCGTGTAGTGTCCTCTGGTTGCAAGTTTTGTACTTGAAAAACGCAGTGAGCGTCAGTTCCGAAATCGAGCGTCACCCTGATCTGCCCCCTCAACTGATTGCTAGTACACTCAATAAATGGTTCTTCGGTTTAATTGGATACTTAATAATGGCGAAAGAACGAAATTGTCCTAAAGATGATTAAGAAGTTTTAATTTAAAAAATCCACGTCATGAGAGTGACTCAGAGCTTTTTTCGGGCATTTAAAGCAGACTGAGAGCCCAGCACACGGCCAGTGTTGTCAGGGTCCGCTGCTGGCGAGCCCGGCTGTGCACTGGGCGGTCCCCGGCGCGCCACGTGCACTGCGGGCCGGGGTTCGACCCCCGCCAGTGTCCGGTCACGACTCACCGCCTCCGCCGCCGCCGCTTCTTAATTAAGGACTCCCGCTGTTCCGGCGATAAATCCCCGGCCGTCCGCGGCGTAAAAAGTATCCTCAGTAATCAATTCTATGCGCATGATTTATGGTGGGGGCGGTACCGGCCGTATACCGCGCGGACTAGATACGGCTTAAGTAAACCGATCAAGGGCACGGCCGCTGTAATTCTCTCCGCCTCACACACGGCTCAGCTTCAGCGAGTAATGTGCTGTTCTCAGCCAGGACCGCGCCTCTGATGTAACTGCATAGCGCGACCGTGACGTCACGTTGCTACAATACAGTACAGTAGTCTACTACTGAAGAGCAGTAACTACCATCCTCCCTCCACCACGATTCCTTAAAGAATTGAGCTCCCATCTACAAATAAGCTTCAAACGTCTGATTACTTTACAACTGAGTTAATGTGATAAATGTTTGACGTTAAGCATGTAAAACCGTTATGGTTGAAGAAGCAAAATCCTAATTATAAGGGGCAGTCAAATGAAAACGGAACAGATGCAAAAGAAATAAGTGAACTCCTAATTATTTCGAAAGTAAGCGTCTCCCACTGTGAGATGGTCTATTGCTTCATGGGAAAGTGTTTGCGATTGCCTACGGAATCATAATTGTTCCAAGTCGTTCACTCTTCGTTCGAAGCAAATCAATAGCCACGAACGTCTTTCATCAGGGCTACAAAAATATCGAAATCGCATGAGGGAAGATCAAAACTATATGGAGAATGTGTAAGGTTTTCCAGTGAAAGTTCTGGAGCGTACTGGAAACAACCTTGGCCATATGTGAGCGGGCATTATCTTGCAAGAGGATCCCTGGGCGTTTATACCTGATGGCGTGCCCCTTTGCAGTCCACACACCGCCGCGCGTTTATTGTGGCGCCGTCTTCCAGAAAGTCAATCAGCAGCGGGTCCTTGCAACCAAAGAAAAACGTCGCCATGACTTTCCTGGAACTGGCGTGCCTGTAGTTTCGACTAAGCCGCAGAAGTTTCGCTCAGAAGTCCTTACACAACCTCCATACAATCTGCGATCTCTGCCCCAGCGGAGCCCTGAAGAAAGACATTCGTGGCCGTATCTTTACTTCGGACGAAGAGGTGCACCCCTGGGTACGAACATGGGTCCGTGGGGAACCGCAAATGTTTTTTATGAAGGCACTGACCGTCTTGTCTCACAGTGGGATGAATGTATTAACATTTATTGACGATTATTTCTCAAACGATTAAATTTTTTTCCATCTGTCCATTTCATTTGACTGCTCCTTTTACGTTTAAGACGTCGCATCTCCTGCACAATGACAAAATTTTGGAGGCACATCCAGTGGTCTATGTGGATACTATCAGCAAAATGTGTTGCAAAATGAATTAGTAGTAAGCAAGTAATAAATTAAAACGTCTTGCCTAATGATGAAGATTTACTGTGTGATCATCGAAAACATACAAGCGATAAACAGTTTTCCTTTCATTACTTTCTGGGAGCGAAAAAAGTTCTGAATACGTTCGAAATTATGTGTGAAGTTTGCTGGATGAATATAATCTGCGTAATTTGCGCGTCCCGGATTACGCTACCTCAAAACTTGTGTTACTGTATTGCGTCTTTAACGAAAGATGATATCTCTTAATTATTTAACTTCAGTCACTAATTGTACAAAATACGGAAAGTAATAAATTTTCTTTTGCCTGTGGAAGCCGTTACATGGGCCACATGCAACTCTGGCCCATGCCCATTTCAGACCTTCAGGAAAACCGAATCGCAACGCTATGACGAATGTGATACGAGATGAATAAATACGGTCTCTTGTGGAATTTACCCTGTGTTGATTGAATAGGAAAAAAATGGCTCTAAGCACTATGGGACATAACATCTGACGTCATCAGTCCCCTAGACTTAGAAGCACTTAAAGCTAACTAATCTAAGGACATCACACACATCCAAGCCCGAAGCAGGATTCGAACCTGCGACCGTAGCAGCAGTGTGATTCCGGATTGAAGCGCCTAGTATTGCTCGGCCACAGCGGCCGGCGATTGAATAGGAGTAAAGCCGTATATTGGACGGGGAACACATCGCCACAGACAGATTTAAGGCTGTAGCTAAGTAGCTGACAATGGCTAGTTTTTCCAAAGAAGGACACTTTAAAGGAGCTTTGGTTCCTTGATTGATTATTTATGTATACTGATCAGCCAGGGCATTATGACCATCGTTCTGTATAAACCCGACCGGGCGATAGCAGCGTGAATGGCGAGGACTGATCAGACACACGCACGGTACATGTACGTACGATCATTGAGGGTATTGTAGAATGTGGAAGGCGCGGTCTATCTGAGTTTGACCGAGGGCAGATTGTGATGGTCTGGAGGCTCCGCACGAGCATTTCGAAACTGTACGACTTTTCAGGTGCACGAGGTGTACTGTGTCTTCAACACAAGGTGAAACCACGTTCAGACGTCGTGGGGTTGCGCGACTACTCCTCATTACAGATGTCGGACATTGTGAGCTAGCCGGCCAGTGTGTCCGAGCGGTTCTAGGCGCTTCAGTCTGGAAACGCGCGACCACTACGGTCGCAGGATCGAGTCCTGCCTCGGACATGGGTGTGTGTGATGTCCTTAGGTTAGTTAGGTTTAAGCAGTTCTAAGTTCTAGGGGACTGGTAACCTCAGATGTTAAGTCCCATAGTGCTCAGAGCCATTTCAACCGACCATCGTGGGCTGGGCAGTCTGGTAAAACAGGACAGGCGGCGGACAGTGGCGGAACTAACACAAGACTTTAATGTTGGGCAGAATACAAGTGTGTCTGAACGCACAGTGCACCGAATGCTCCCAGAAACGGTCCTCCGCAGCCGACGACCACGCATGTAGCAATGTTAACACCACGACATCGGCAACTACGACTGAAATGGGCACGTGACCACCGGCACTGCACGTTGTTGCGGTGGCAGGGCATTGCATGGTCTGATGAATCCCGAAACCACCTTCATCGTGCCGATGGGTCGACGCGAATCAGTCGTCTTCCGGGGGAACAGCACCGTGATAAATGCACTGCGGGACGGAGAAAAACTGGCGGCGGCTCCATTATGCTCTGGGGAACATTCACGTGGGCATCCATGGGTCCACTGGAGCTCGTGCAAGGCATCATGACGGGCGGTATCGTACACTAGTTGCAGACTACGTACATCCCTTCATAGTGATCATGTTTCCCGACGGCAGTAGCATTTTTTCAACAAGATAATGCTCCATTTCACAAGGCCAGGAGTGTGATGAAGTGGTTCGAGGGACACTGTGGCCAGTTCTAATTGGTGTGCTGGTCACCTGATCGCCAGATATGAACCGGATCGATCACACCTGGGATGTGATGGAATGGGGCGTCAGAGTTCATCGCCTCTCCGGAATGTACAGGAATTAGGTGACTTGTGTGTGCAGATGTGATGCAACTCATCCAGCGACCTATCAAGGCCTCATTACTTCCATGCCACGACGCGTCGCCGCTGTTATCCGTGCCAAATGTGGACATACCGGCTATTAAGAAGATGATCATAAGGTTCTTGCTGATCAGTATATATTGTACTGTACGCTCGTATTATAGGCGTGTGTCGTGTTTGATCGAGATATTATGAACATAGCGAGTGTCGTTCACGTAGATCATGGCAAATCCGCCATGCGGATTAAGTAATGGAAGGGCGTCCGCGGCTCGTGCTCCTGCGGTAGCGTCCTCGCTTCCCGCGCACGGGGTCCCGGGTTCGATTCCCGGCGGGGTCAGGGATTTTCTCTGCCTCGAGATGACTGGATGTTGTGTGTCTTTCATCTTCATTCATCCTCCTTCATTCGCAAGTCGCCGGAGTGGCGTTAAAGAACTTGTCGAGCGGCGGCCAGCGAGGGGTCTCCCGGCCACCAATGCCATACGCTCATTATTATTATTATTAATGGAAGGGCAAGAATGATCTGAATATGTGGTACTGTGATTGTGTGAGTCAACAAGATCGTTATTCATATGTTTGAAAGATGCTTGTATGCCGAGAAGTGGTTGTAAATTTCATGCCCTCCGTGGTTCTATACCTGAACACATGGATGATAATATAACGCATCTGGTTACTGGAGTTTATGTTAAAGGCAGATGACGTCACTGTATTCTTGTAGAGAACAATGGTATCCGTTCAGTTATTAATAATTGCAGATTGCCAAGTTCAGTTTAACGTAATTACATGTTGCAAAATGGGCAAACAGATGATATGCTGTGTGTTATAACCTCATGAAACTACTGTCGCCTGCTCATAATTGTGGATTCTTTGACTGCTGTGTGAGATGATTGATTGTAACTACAACGTAAGAGATATTAATTTACTTTATAACAAGAATAATAAACAGATTGACTTAGCTTTATACAATCCAGAGTCGCAGGACTGTACGGGATATTTACAACTATCTTTCAATATTTAAGCATCACTTGATGCACATATTTACTAAACTCTTCTCTTGAAGTACAAAGTTATCAATGTTCCAAAGTATAGTTCCATCTAAGACGTGAGTAACGCATGAGCCCTTAACTACAGTTATGTTGTCTTCTTGATCGGAGTCCACGAACTAGTCAAAGCCTTTCTCTGCTCGGCTGTACGTTGGCCTCTGTGCAGTGGCACTATGGAGATGGGAGCGGGGGTGTGTGACTGCCGGTGCCTTCCATTTGTTGGAGCGGATTGCAACGAGACATTCCTAACTTCTGTGGTACGGATGCGAGTTGCCGACTTGGGTGTGGCTCTGCGATCTTTCTGCAGTGCTAGTTGCAGCTTCTGGACTTCAATTGCGGTGGCAGGACAGTAATGATCGCTGATGAGCTTTATGTAAATTATTCAAGCTAACTAAATTTCCTATCAAAACTGCAAGATTAAACTTGGAGCATCACGTTTGGAAATTTCTACACCACTTCAATTCCAGCCATTTACACAGCTGATTTCTGCTTTCGAAAAAAAATGTTCAAATGTTTGTGAATTCCTAAGGGACCAAACTCCCGAGGTCATCGATCCCTAGACTTACACACTACTTAAACTAACTAATGCTAAGAACCACACACATCTATGCTCGATGGAGGATCCAAACCTCCGTCGGAAGGGACCGCGCAGTTTGTGACATGGCGCCTTAGACCGCGCGGCTTCTGCATTCGAAGTAGCCCATTTATATTACGTGTAGGTTCAAATGGCTCTGAGCACTATGGGACTCAACTGCTGAGGTCATTAGTCCCCTAGAACTTAGAACTAGTTAAAGCTAACTAACCTAAGGACATCACAAACATCCATGCCCGAGGCAGGGTTCGAACCTGCGACCGTAGCGGTCTTGCGGTTCCAGACTGCAGCGCCTTTAACCGCACGGCCACTTCGGCCGGCTATTACGTGTAGGCCACGGTACACTGACTGAACAACAGTCAACACTAGAGTATTTCTTACTGCCTCTTGAATATTTCACTAAGACTTCGTATTCTTGTAGAACGAGACAGCATTAATCATTCAATAAAAAAAACAGTTTATATGCTACGGTGGAACTACGGTCAGAACAGTTTATACGACGTTTTGGAAACATTTCGCATACTGAAACAGTACACTCACAAAAGTAGAAAATTACGAGTACTCATCTGCTGTTACAATAGAGGCTATACTGTAACAACACGAAGTTTCCACAGAAAACGTTTTCGTAGAAGACATTTTCATATTGTAGGTAAAAATCAAAGCTGATAAAGTAATTTTAAAAAAATGCTGTAACTTTCCTCCACAGGAATTACCGAACTTCTCCCCCACGATCTATAGGACTAAAGCGGCAAGTTCTCGATGATACGAGTTGGTTGACGCCTCAGGAAAGGGGAGGGCGGGGGGGGGGGGGGGGGGGGTTATCATACGCCCACCCTTAAAAACATTTTAACATCTCAGTTGTGGAGAATGAAGTAGCATCTGCACTAAGAGTCTTGGAAACTGGAAGGAACTGTAGAAATTAGAAACTATGTCTAAGACGGGACACTTTTCAGCTGATACCGTGAAGGCCCGTTCACATAGACGGGCTCGCTGCCTGGCCGGTAACATTCCTGACAGGTAAAGGCTGACCGAAGCTACTGCCAACACTTGTTCGGAGATTAAGTGTGCAGACATTACCGCGGAGTCCACGACACTTGGGGGAGTTCTTTCCCTTCACACTGGTTGCCTTCGCCAACTCACAACCAATCTGCTACATTCCAACCTAATCTTGACCTCGTTTGAAGATGGCAAACGAGCCAGAAATTGGTAAAGGCAAAATAAATTAGCATACTGGTCGCATTTTATTTAGCCTTTCAACATAGTTTACTGTCGCAGACAATAGTATGCTGTGCAACACTGCTCGGCGGAAGACGTATTCTTACTGTGTCTGCTACCTGCTACCTGCGGAAAGCCGCTTGTCCCTGCAAGAATCTCGAACTACGGAGAACTGTCTGCCCACGAAAGTGTCCCTCTGGACGAGTGTTTCTATCCCAACAAATCCGACACGGTTCCTAAGCCCACAGGTAGAAAAGGCAAACCACAGGATGCTGGGTAGGACAGAATAAGAATAGGAAGATATTCAATTAAGAAAGAGATAACAGGAAAGCTGACTTCCGGAACGCAGGCGGAAGCAACTGAAAGGAACAATGTTCCGCCTAATTTACAGGCCCATTTAGTCACGGCCTGTTGTCTAAATTATGCAGATACTAGGCGACGTTGCTATTATATAGGTTATTTCACTTTGCGGGTCTCTAAGGGTTGTATACGTGACTTAATAGCTAAAGATTTGATAAAGAACCCGTGTCCGGAAATCTAGTTACTGTGAATCGCCCTGTCGTTCTTAAAATATCTGTGTAACACACGTACTTTTCAAACTTCTAGACGACTGCTTTTCAAATGTTGTATTTCCCTGAACTACGGTTTCTTGGACGTTATGCTTAAACGATATGTTAAGCACACACGTGAACGAATTATTACAATTATATTAAATAGAGACATTATGTAATAGTATCTAGGTTGCTGCTACAGTAGTTTAATGATATATTTACTGCGATAGGTCCATTTCGACTAGAAGGCCGTCCTCAGACCCCCTGCGAAAGTTAAATAGCATTTTTATTTTTTTATAATGTTGGTTAATCGTATTTTAGGATATACAAACTTGGTACTTAAGCCCATATCATTAGTAATCTCTGTCACCCTGTATTGTATTACAAAGAGGTGTAGATTTGGGACTCTCATGCTATAAGATGTTTTGTGGTTTGCTCCTTTCATTAATGAATCTTTCATGTATTTTTTTATAACTTGACGTTTTATCGTCAGATTTGACAGGTTGATAGTTGTGACAAATGGGCAAAGTCGCTATACGGCTACAGGTGGAATAGTGTGTTGCTGTTATCATTTCGGGCTGTATGTATGATCTTTGTGTGTCTGTGGGTAGTTGTCTCTATCCGCTATCTTTGGTTAGGAACCCAATAAAATTTTCTATGAAATGTTTGTTTTAAATCCGTTCGTTCATTTAAAATATCATCATGGCTTTGTATTGTCTGTATGAAGATTTCTATCTCTTTAAGTACGTTCGTTGTTAAACCTGTAGGCAGTATGTGTAAAATTTTCGCCGGCCGGGGTGGCCGAGCGGTTCTAGGCGCTACAGTCTAGAACCGCGCGACCGTTACGGTCGCAGGTCGAATCCTGCCTCGGGCATGGATGTGCGTGATGTCCTTAGGTTAGTTAGGTTTAAGTAGTTCTAAGTTCTAGGGGCTCAGAGCCATTTTTGTAAAATTTTCATAGCTAATTCCACACGCTCTGCATTGTGGTTGTCGTTATTAACGTGATGGAAGAATGTAGAAGGATTATTTTCAGTAATTCTCGTGTGCTCTCGGTAACTTCTACTGAAGTTGCACCCTGTCGGTCCTGTGTAAAATTTATTGCAATCCTGACATACGATTTTTTATATGCCTGATTTTGTGCATATTCGTAATTTTGGTTTTGCTAAGTGAATCCATGCCTTGTATTATTACTGGTTAATGTACGCGAATTGGATACTTGAGTTCTTCATTAGTGCGTTTAATTTATTTCATATTGTACCAAAGTATGTTGGTTTAATCGTTTATGGTGTTTCTTTGGACAAAACCACTACCCACAGACACATTGACTACAAAGAGCATACATACAGCCCGAAATGCTAACAGCAAACCACAGCAACTGAAACCATATACCATCTTTGGCCAATTGTCACAGCTGTTAATTTGTCAAATCTGACAACAGAACGACAGACAATAAAAAAATACTACAAGGCAGTATAGTTAATAACAGGAGCAAGCCGCAAAACATCCTATAGCATCAGAGTCCTAAATCACCGCCACCTTCTAACACAATACACAGTGACAGCGACCATAGGTGGTATACGGACGTAAGTACCACACCTGTATACCCGAAAATATGATTAACCAACATTCTAATAAAATAAAAATGTTATGTGACTTTCGCACACGGTCTGAAGATGGCATTCTGGCCGAAATGGATCAATCGCAAAAAATACATCGTTGATCTACTACAACGGCAGTCTGGATTTTATTACATAATGTTTCTAAGAGAGATCTACGCTGAGTGCCCAGTCGATCATAAATTGTATTAAATAGTTTTATGTATATCATCGTAACTGAACAATTTATTATTGCTACATTAAAACATTTCTATATTTTATTGTCACTATTATTGAAAATCTAGTCGTCAGCGCCACATTAAATATGTGGATGACGGAAAGCTATAATCGGGCGGTGGGGAGAAGGAAATGCTAACAAACCCTACCCTCCCAAAAACCGAACCCTGGACCCGCACCTGTCGAAGCCAGTGGCGAAATCACTGCATCGAGAGCAGCACTGTCCGAATCTCCGTCATGAAATCCGGATTCACGTTCTGCACATTTTCCCCACATCACTGCTGGCTCTAACAAGTGGGAAGGGTTCCTTCTGAGAGGACGCATCCAGTTCTCTGTTCTATTCGTTTGCCTTTCGAACTTGAGCTGTCCGTAAAGACCTCAACATCGACAGGATGTTAATCCCTAAAATTCCTCCATCCCTTAGCCTCAGGGTTGTTCTTACTCTGCAAGTCATCCTGTGTTTCGCGGAGAACAGTGTGAAAGAATTTCTGTACATCCATCTTCTCATATACCGTGAGACGGCAGCTGTTATTTTAGTAGGTTCAAATGGCTCTGAGCCCTATGGGACAACATCTGAGGTCATCAGTCCCTTAGTACTTAGAACTACTTAAACCTAACTAACCTAAGGACATCACACACATCCATGCCCGAGGTAGGATACGAACCTGCGACCGTAGCAGTCGCGCGGTTCCGGACTGAAGCGCCTAGAACCGCTCGGCCACAACGGCCGGCTATTATAGTAGGTACTCCTATAATTCGTTCAGCTGTATTTATGTGCAATCGATTTCGCAGATATGTCACACCATCTTCAGGCCCCTGAATACCTATGCCATAACAGTACAAAATGCTGTTACTTTTAAAATTCCTACATATGATTATTAAATAGGGTGCAGAATAACAGTCGGCTACATTACCTTTAGGAGGGCAGCTGTAGTCTCCTGTGGCGTGACAAACTAGTTTGGATGATGTGGCGCACCAGCGAGTGACATACTTGAGGCGCTACACTAATCTTCCAGCCTTTCGTGCACTGAAGTGCACTCCAGTTAGCAGGGAGAAAGGTCGTGGTACGCGCCGCAAGAATGGGATCATATTTAATTATTCAAGCATGGAAAAGTGAAGTCACTACCGGAACTTCATTTCAAATGCATAAAAACTGAAATTTTCTTCATTTAAAATAAACCTGAGATTGTGTGCTATATGCTTATTAGTAATTTCTGTAATGCCATCCTTTTACCCATCTCAGGTGTATTAAATATTGCACTGAAACGGAGAACTGCAAGGAAAGTCAGAGTAGCATAGTTAAATGTCGACCGTCGCCACGACATAGTAAAATCGGTTAGTTACTCGCTACGATGTGCGGTAGACGTCAAGATTCAGTCATTCTTAAGTCGGCAAGCACTCTCTTTTCACGATGGTTCATTACGGAATCCCTAACGCGTAATTTGCACGCTACATATGCACGAGGCTTCATAAAACTGCATGTTTTATGTAACACACGTCGGTGTGAATGACACCATACGACTGGACGCCAGCGTTTACTGTCTCAAATTACACGGGCTTTTATCTTTTGTGTTTCAGGTAAATTGCAAAGCGGCAAGCGAGAATCAGGTACATGCCATTCCGTAGAACTCACAGTACTTCTGCGAAATGCCGTAAACACACAAATTACCGCGAGTAGAGAATAACGCTGCGCCCTCACCTGCAAAAGAAGAAACGTAGTTATTAGTCGAGGATATGATTTCTGCAATTCGAGTAACAAGTTTAGAAGCAGGTTCACATGAACTAAAACATTATTTTCACTTACAAGCGAAATAATTACACGAAAACAGAAAACGAAAGTGTTAACGTAACGTTAAAAAACTAATTATAACTGCTCAATTGCACGTGGAGAAACAAGAGGTAGGTCTGATTTTTTTTAGTTCAAGTACCAAATATGGAAGCAGATTCTCATGGAGTAAGCCGGCCAGTGTGGCCGAGCAGTTCTAGGCGCACGACTGCTACGGTCGCAAGTTCGAATCTTGCCTCGGACATGGATGTGTGTGATGTCCTTAGGTTAGGTTTAAGTAGTTAAGTTCTAGGAGACTGATGACCTCAGATGTCCCATAGTGCTCAGAGCCATTTTAACCATTTCTCATGGCGTAAACATTATTTTCACTTGCGAGCTAAAGAAGTACATGAGAAAAAAGCAAACAGTAATACTACTTCGACAAATTAGTTTTAACTGACCGATTGCATATAGAAAAACAATCACAATTCTGTAAAATGGGAACGCCTGCAAGCTGTTGCATCAATTGACCTACGGAAAATCATTCTGCAATGAGGAATTTCGTAGTCTTACGATGAACGCAAATGAAACTATCGTGGACGAAATATGACTGTTTGATTAATCACGTCTACACAGCTGGAAACCTAAATCGCTCCAGGCAAATGCCGGGATGGTTCCTTTCAAAGGGCACGGCCGACTTCCTTCCCCGTCTTTCGCTATTCCGATGAGATCGATGACCTCGCTGTGTGGTCTCCTCCCCCAAAAACAACCCAACAGCTGGCCACCAAAATTTAAACATCTGTAAGAACAGCAAATAACTAAATTCTCTTATTGTACGTATGAAGTATTGTATATTGAGAAACACAGTAGACCGAGCACTGACATGTGGGACCTCTGATGCTACATTCCTTCGTTCTACCCTCTCTTCTCCGATCATTGGTGCTCAGTCACGAATTCTCGTTACTTCCAATAGAAACGTACACCGTATGGCAGCTGATTGGTACGATGCACACACTCTCATGAGTTATCAGCACTGGAAGACAAACAAGGAAACATTTCCTCGTGTCATGTTCCATTTCACCCTGCAACTAGTCTCTCTGCCCTTGAACCCAGATTCGTCACTTAAGTAACCGGCCAACTAGTCGGTCGAATTTACCAGCGTCAATTAAAATTACAGACCACTTGAAAACTTCCTGTCTCTGTAAGTAATTATATTTGTTAGTGAGCAGGGAAACTGCAATCTTAAGAACCTCTTGATGTTAGTGACGTTTTTGCAGTCGGCTGTTACTTACTAGACACAAGTTACTATAAAATAACCCTGAGAACCACGGGCCGCGCGAACAATTGATTCTGGCCGCAGTTTGACAACTACTGCCTTAAACTGTGCATCGTTCCAGTTGCATGTTGCCTATGTAACATATTGCAGGGGTAACGAAAATATACTACTGGCCATTAAAATTGCTACACCACGAAGATGACGTGCTACAGAAGCGAAATTGGACCGACAGGAAGAAGATGCTGTGATATGCAAATGATTAGCTTTGCAGAGCATTCACACAAGGTTGGCGCCGGTGGCGACACCTACAAAGTGCTGACATGAGGAAAGTTTCCAACCGATTTCTCATACACAAACAGCAGTTGACCGGCGTTGCCTGGTGAAACGTTGTTGTGATGCCTCGTGTAAGGAGGAGAAATGCGTACCATCACGTTTCTGACTTTCATAAACGTCGGATTGTACCCTATAACGATTGCGGTTTATCGTATCGTGACATTGCCGCTCGCGTTGGTCGAGATCATATGACTGTAAACAGAATATGGAATCGGTAGGTTCAGGAGGATAATACGGAACGCCGTGCTGGATCCCAACGGCCTCGTATCACTAGCAGTCGAGATGACAGGCATCTTATCCGTGCAGCCACGTCTCGATCCCTGAGTCTACAAATGGGGACGTTTGCAAGACAACAACCATCTGCACGAACAGTTCGACGACATTTGCAGCAGCATGGACTATCAGCTCGGAGACCATGGCTGCGGTTACCCTTGACGCTGCATCACGCACAGGAGCCCCAGACCATTTCTGATCTGAAAGACTACATATATGACTCATTTCATGATTTGGACAGTGAAACCACAATTTACCATAGAGTATGCAACAGTGTTCCAAAAAGACTGCAGAGATGTAATAATGAAGACAGAAAACAGTTTGAACAGAAAAAATTATTGCAAGTACTATTTGTATTCGTTGGATTCAAAATCCAATTTATTATTTAAATCAGTGCCCAGTGTCCAGTGACTTTTGCGCCACCCTGTAATTTGTAACAACTTCAATAATACAACGTTCTTGACATACAGAAACCGGCCATATATGTTCCAGACGGAGTTTTAATTAACAATTCACTCTTACGCTACATAAGGTAAGTTTCTCCAGATAAACGTATTGCCTCTGGGAAAACTAGTCGCAGGCTGTGTTCACAAACGTTCCCGACGCAAGGCTAAACTTCAACTTAATTTGAATA
Source organism: Schistocerca serialis cubense (assembly GCF_023864345.2). NCBI lineage: Eukaryota > Metazoa > Arthropoda > Insecta > Orthoptera > Acrididae > Schistocerca > Schistocerca serialis. The sequence goes on from NC_064646.1 coordinate 437,722,262, forward strand.
ATACATAATATCCAGTCGTATCACGGACATGTTGTCGGTGTGAAAGCTTGTTCCGAACTCAGTAAGTGAACGGCTTGAAAGTTTGTTCTACACTGCCTGATCGACTGGCGTGGCTGCTATCGCACCTGTCGGCTCACTGCTCCCTCATGGCTGCTCGAAAATAATATCAAATGAAACCTTTAACTGTGCTTGCATTGTGAAATCGGTGGAACTGAAATCATAACTGGAAAGGCGTCTACGCGGATAATGTCATCGGCATTGTTCCAACACTGCGCCGACATTTAAGAAGTGAACATAAATAATCGAAGTTGTGCGCTTGGAGCCAGTGCTAACAAGTGAATCACGGCTTTCTATCCACGCTTCAGCACGATTCGGCTTCGTTTCCAAGCTGTCCGACCGTCTATCTTTCGCAGGGTGGCGTATTCTACTGCTCTTGCCTGCTCGCCGATTTGCAGCAGCGTTCTAGGCGCTTCAGTCTGGAAGCGCGTGACCGCTACGGTCGCAGGTTCGAATCCCGCCTCGGCCATGGATGTGTGTGATGTTAGTTAAGTACTTCTAAGTTCTAGGGGACTGATGACCACAGATGTTGTCCCATAGTGCTCAGAGCCGTTTGAACCACTCTGCAGCAGCGTGAGCTTTCATACATAAAATACGACAAAACGTGGGTTGAAATGGGAGATAAACGCCACATTTAACACTGCTAGCCTCAAAGACTTAATCGAATTCTGATGTGAAGATAAAATACCGCTCAAAAAAGTTTGGAATACTACCGGAAGATGAAGTCTACAATAGTTGAGGAGTCAGTGACCTAGGCGCATCGTGCATTATCCAGTTAGAGGCAATATACTGGACGGTGTTTACTAGTGGCATGCTTTGTTGCTGTTTCCCAGTCATGTAAAAATACCGTTGCTGCAGCGTCACGCCGCGAGCAGTTCAGCATCAACAACAGCTTCATTCAGTTTGTGTTCAGCACTTCAGTAACATGCCATGTAGAGGCATACAACAGTTTCATAGAGTTCGCATTGTGATTTTCCTTTCAGCAGGTCATACAGAGCAAGATGTTCCCGATCAGTTATACGTCACCCAAAGTAGTGTGTCTAAGGTGTGGAGAGAGTGCAGAGAGACGAGAAATGTGAATGACAGACCTGGCAGTTGTCTCCTCTTGCGACACCACCAATGTTGGATCGTTTCTTCCAATTGTCGCTTCGCAGGCGCCCAACATCAACTGCCAGAAATATTGGAAATGACTTGTCGCGCCGGCAGGAGTGGCCGAGTGGTTCTAGGCGCTACAGTCTGGAACCGCGCGACCGCTACGGTCGCAGGTTCGAATCCTGCCTCGGGCATGGGTGTGTGTGATGTCCTTAGGTTAGTTAAGTTTAAGTAGTTCTACGTTCTAGGGGACTGATGACCTCAGAAGTTAAGTCCCATAGTGCTCAGAGCCATTTTTTTTTACTTGTCTCAGGCGGCCGGCCGGGGTGGCCGAGCGGTTCTAGGCGCTACAGTCTGGACCCGCCGACCGCTACGGTCGCAGGTTCGAATCCTGCCTCGAGCATGGGTGTGTGTGATGTCCTTAGGTTAGTTAAGTTTAAGTAGTTCTACGTTCTAGGGGACTGATGACCTCAGAAGTTAAGTCCCATAGTGCTCAGACAAAACAGCGCGTAGAATATCGCATGAGGGTGGTCTTCATTCCAGGAGACCAATGAGAAGTATTGTGCCGAAGCAGCGGAACCGACGTAATCGAACGATCTCAGCTCTTGCACATCAACATTAGACCATTGCAGAATGGGAATTGTGGCATGTTTGTTGACGAGGCCAGGATTGGTCTGCGACCAGACACGTTTTGCAAAAGCGCTGGACGACGTCCTGAACACAGATACGTTCAGGAAGTCCATCCGTTTGCAGGTTGTGGGCGGTAGTAATGATGGGAGGGCGAATCCATCTAATTTTCATGTACAGCAAATTTGACTGGTCCCCGATACCTCCAAGACGCCCTATAGAGGATTCTAAGGCCGTACACACGTGAAGTGATTGACAACTTCAGCCCAGTCGATGGGAAAGCAATGCAAACCCGCACCGTACTCCAGCAGCGTATTTGTTTCTTCTAAGATGAAACATCAAACGAATACATTGGCCAGCACAGTCCCCAGATAGGAGTGCAACGGGGTATGCGTGTGGAACCTGTTGAAGATGGCCACTGCACAGCGTCCGAATCTACCTGACAATCTTCAGGACCTCACTGAAGCTGCCATTGAGGAGTGGCACCTAACATCCCGACCTAATAGTCTCATCCAGGGCATGCCTCGCAGGTTGGAAGAACTCATCCGTATGCGGGGAGGTTGTACACACTACTAAAGATTGATAATCGTGACATAAAGATTTTCACTATTTTTGTTTTCAAGGTGTACACTTAAGAGAGAGTCTGTTTTGTTTTGTAATGATATTTTTAAATTAATCGCAATCGTTCTTGTTTACAGAAGGAATTATGTTTACTTTGTTAATATGGTATTGTACAAACATCAGTTGGTTTACTACAAGAAGTTATTGTAGTAATCCCTTTGATATTCTAAACTTTTGTTGAGGTCTGTAGTTCGCATCCCGTGGAGAATTTACACTACTGGCCATTAAAATTGCTGCACCACGAAGATGACGTGCTACAGACGCGAAATTTAACCGACAGGAAGACGATGCTGTGATATGTAAATGATTAGCTTTTCAGAGCATTCACACAAAGTTGGCGCCGGTGGTGACACCTACTACGTGCTGACATAAGGAAATTATCCAACCGATTTCTCATACACAGACAGCAGTTGACCGGCGTTGCCTGGTGAAACGTTGTTGTGATGCCTCGTGTAAGGAGGAGAAATGAGTACCATCACGTTTCCGACATTGATAAGGGTCGGATTGTTGCCTATCGCGACTGCGGTTTATCGTATCGCAACATTACTGTTCGTGTTGGTCCAGATCCAATGACTGTTAACAGAATATGGAATCGGTGGGTTGAGGAGGGTAATACGGAATGCCGTGCTGGATCCCAACGGCCTCGTATCACTAGCAGTCGAGATGACAGGCATCTTATCCGCATGGCTGTAACGGATCGTGCAGCCACGTCTCGATCCCTGAGTCAACAGATGGGGACGTTTGCAAGACAACAACCATCTGCACGAACAGTTCGACGACGTTTGCAGCAGCATTGACTATCTGCTCGGAAACCATGGCTGCGGTTACCCTTGACGCTGCATCACAGACAGGAGCGCCTGCGATGGTGTACTCAACGACGAACCTAGGTGCAGGAATGGCAAAACGTCATTTTTCCGGATGAATCCAGGTTGTGTTTACAGCATCATGATGGTCGCACCCGTGTTTGGCGACATCGCGGTGAACGCACATTGGAAGCGTGTATTCGTCATCGCCATACTGGCGTATCACCCTGCGTGATGGTATGGTGTGCCATTGGTTACACGTCTCGGTCAGCTTTTGGTCGGACTGACGGCACTTTGAACAGTGGGCGTTACATTTCAGATGTGTTACGACCCGTGACTCTACCCTTTATTCGATCCCTGCGAAACCCTACATTTCAGCTGGATAATGCACCACCGCATGTTGCAGTTCCTGTACGGTCTTTCTGGATACAGAAAATGTTCGACTGCTGCCCTGGCCAGCAGATTCTCCAGATCTCTCACCAATTGAAAACGTCTGGTCAATGGTGGCCGAGGAACTTGCTCGTCACAATACGCCAGTCACTACTCTTGAAAGACTGTGGTATCGTGTTGAAGCTGCATGGGCAGCTGTACCTGTACACGCCACCCAAGCTCTGTTTGACTCAATGCCCAGGCGTATCAAGGCCGTTATTACGGCAGAGGTGGTTATTCTAGGTACTGATTTCTCAGGATCTATACACCCAAATTGCGTGAAAATGTAAACACATGTCAGTTCTAGTATAATATATTTGTCCAATGAATACCCGTTTATCATCTGCATTTCTGCTTGGTGTACCAATTTTAATGGCCAGTAGTATAGATGAAGCAATGTTGGCTGCTCGCGCTGCAGCTTCGTCAGTAGCCGACACGCATATAAGCCGCTGCGACGTCTGCTGCGTCGCTTTTGGAGTGGAGCAGTGTTTGCAGATACAGGGAAGAAACGTTGGCTACAGCCCCGGACATCTGCACAAGCCCCGCCCATTTACCCCCTTCCGCACCTACCCCCGCCACACCAACCGAGAGCGCATCAGTATGATCTTTGTTAGTCCCCATATGGATAAGATGTGTTGGAATGACACTGTCGAAATTATGTACATATGTTTAAGAATGGGCAGCTCTAAAGCTCTCAAACACTGAAGAAGAACTCAAAGTAATCTCGTGTCTGCTATAAGCAAGCAGTCATTAGAGTTCACAAGTAAAAATTCACCCATTACACAGGCAAATATTAATGAAGAATGTCACACGTATAAATACCTGACTGCTTGCATTACGCATTTGTACCTTATCTCACTCTTATATTCTGTAACTTTTATGTGGTAATCAGAAACAAACCAAGAGATCAACTTTGCCTTGTTTATGCACAACATTGACTTTAGACAATCGAGATAATGGACAACATCCTTGACGATACTACCAATTAATATTTCCCAACAGAATTTCTTACACTACGCGAGGTGACGGGAATTTGCGCTCACTGCAGTTCACAAATATCAGAATTTTTGTATACTGCAGATGAAAGCTCATGAAATAAAAAAGACAGTGTGGATACCATTTTTATTTTTCTTTCTTATTGATGATTTTTCAACTCGCACATTCAATGTACATATTTCTAATTCTTTTCACAATGGTACCGGAAAAACTGTATTTCGTACTAACTACTGATTTTCTCCCTTGTTATGAATGGCATATCTGTGATACGAACAACTTTGATGTTGGAACATGCGGGAGACCATGGGCGGAGCTTAGGATATGGATTGGTGTAGAGGGGGCTGAATGGGTGGGACTTGTGCACCGTCAGGGGCTCTCGCTAACGTTACGTGATAGAGGGCCGAGCTGGGCCGCGCCATAGCGCCTCCGCCGGCATGCGATCGCCACGCGAGGCTGCCGGGACCGTCATTTGTAATTTAAAACCGCCGAAAACTTTTCTGGTACTCGCGGGGGAAACGCTTTCATTACCATACCGGCGTAAACGCCGACTGTAACGAGAACGTAGCGGGCGCTGCCGCCGCGTCCCGCCTCGCCGGCACCGTGAGCGGACTTTTTGTAGGAAAAACGAGGCGCCCCCCCTGCGTTTACCGAGACACGCAAAACATATTTTACCGGCCGCGGCCTCGCATCCGGCGCAGGAATGGAAGAAACGTCCGCTCCGCTTCGCTTCGCGTGCCTCTAAGTGGGGACGCAGTACCGGCTGCCGCGCTCCGTGAACTCGCCTCAACTTATGGGGAATCGCCCACCACCGCGCCGCTATCTGCTTGGCGAATAGTTTAGCCGGCTACCAACACCTGTACAGCAACTAAAGCTCGTCCTGTGCATTGCAATAAATCCTATCACGTACGGAGCATATTCTTGGTCTCTTGAGCTCCACTTCTGACTTGGTTTGATGCGGTCTCCTGTGTCGAGCTCCTGATCTCAAAGTAGCACTTCCAACATACCCATGAGACGCCCTGCTAAACCCGCAGGATAGGACGGGTAGTTTAAATTGTGGAAACGGGCCAAAATAAGCGGCTGTCAGATACACTCGAACTTACAACTTTATTTATTTGACCATACATTACGAGCCAAAGCGAGCCAGGGTGGTCGAGTGGTTCTAGGCGCTACAGTCTGGAACCGCACGACCGCCACGGTCGCAGGTTCGAATCCTGCCTCGGGCATGGATATGTGTGATGTCCTTAGGTTAGTTAGGTTTAAGTTGTTCTAAGTTCTGGGGGACTGATGACCTCAGAAGTTAAGTCCCATAGTGCTCAGAGCCATTTGAACAAGAGTCAAGAAAATTAAAAAAAAATTCATTAATTTTTGCAACTTAATTACCGGCTGAATGCGCCATAAAATCTCGTGCCTTAAGGGCAAGACCACTTTAATTTAACATCAGCTGAAAGTCAATAACTTAAGACTCAAACCAAAATCAGAAATTTAAAAGACAGAAGGCCTTATCTTAAATCAGTTCTTTCAATTAGGCTGAAGGCCCAAACTATCTCACACTTTAAGAGAAAAAAAACTTTAATTAAAAAAAATATTCGCTGAAGCCCAATATCTTGACTGAAACCAAAATTAAATTTTTAAAAGGCAAAAGGCCTTATTTTAAAACAGTTCTTTAATAAGACTGAAGGCCCAAGGGAAAAACAAACTTAATTTAAAAATCGGCTAGAAGCCATACAAATGCAAACAACAAGAACAAATAAGAAAAGGCAGTACATCCAACGGCGCTCAGAAGTTTTCGAGGGTTGGCCTGTAATTCAAACACTAACGCTCGCTTAGGTGAGATAGGCAGTTGGCTAAACGTTTCTCGATCCGACGACAACCCAACCGACAGACAGTCAACGGACGCACCGACAAGATAACTTCCGCTCCACCCGACCAGCACACAGCAGGGAGTTCAATGGAACAACGTAGAAGGTATCGTCGCCCACAACCAATTATACATTGAGCTGTCAAACTACACACCGTGCTGGACAGTGACAACACGATGAGGAAAATACACTGCCCGAATTTACGTCAACGACCAGGTAGCCGGAACGTTAACGGCCACAAGGCAGAAGATTTCGCCGGCGCACTTCAAGTCAAAATAACCATGGCTCAAATGGCTCTGAGCACTATGGGACTCAACTGCTGTGGTCATAAGTCCCCTAGAACTTAGAACTACTTAAACCTAACTAACCTAAGGACAGCACACAACACCCAGCCATCACGAGGCAGAGAAAATCCCTGACCCCGCCGGGAATCGAACCCGGGAACCCGGGCGTGGGAAGCGAGAACGCTACCGCACGACCACGAGATGCGGGCAAAATAACCATGTACAGCTAAACTCCACCGGAGGGTGGCTAAAATTTGCCAACTTGAACACACACGTTGTTGTTAGCGGGAATGTGCCAACAGCCGACAACGAAATCCAAAGGACATAATGTGAACAGTGGTGACTTGCTGGTAGATTAAGTCAAAACTGAACTTTCTCTGCCTCGTGATGACGGTGTTGTGTGCTGTCCTTAGGTTAGTTAGGTTTAAGTAGTTCCAAGTTCTAGGGGACTGATGACCATAGATGTTAAGTCCCATAGTGCTCAGAGCCATTTGAACCAAAACTGAACTTTCGTGTCCAGCACCACACACTCCGACCGCGCGTGGACGCTCCCAGCGGCTCCGGCCAAACTACGCGCCGCAGAGATTTTCTCGCTGCTCCACGCCAACCGGCCAACTGCCCGCACACAGCACAGCTGGAAACTATCAGCGCCATGCCAAAGATAGTACAAGGTGCGAAAATCGATACACACCGCTGCTGCCACTCGCGGAGAGAGGGGATAACAGCATAATCACGTCAACTGCGGGAGACTAAACACAGCATAGCAATCAAGGTTTAATCCAACGCATAACATGAGCCAGCCACGGCTCACATACATTATCTACTATTTACTGGTTGTATTCAATCTCTGTCTCTATCTACAGTTTTTAGCCTCTACGTCTCCGTCTAGTACCACAGATGCTGATGTCTTAACAGATGTCCTATGATCACATACGTTCTTCTTGTCCGTCTTATCCATATATTCCTTTTCTCGGTGATTCTGCGGGGATCATCCTCATTCCTTACTTTATCAGTCCACCTAATTTTCAACATTTTTCTGTAGCACCAAATCTCAAATGCTTCGATTCTCTTCTGTTCCAGTTTCTCCACAGTCCATGTTCCACTACCACACAACGCTATGCTCCAAACGTACATTCTCAGAAATTTCTTCCTCAGATTAAGGCTAATTTTTAATGCTAGTTGAGTTCTTTTTGCCAGAAATGCCCTTTATGCCATTGCTAGTCTGCATTTTACGTCCTCCGTGCTCCGTGCGTGATGGTTTGCTTTTGCGATCTAGGTACCAGAATTTCTTAGTTTCGTCTACTTCGTAATCCCCAGTTCTGGTGTTGGGTCTCGCCGTTCTCACTTCCCTTGCTTCTCATTACTTCGTTTCTCTTCGATTTACTCTCAGTTCGCATTCTGTACACATTATACTGTTCATTCTGTTCAGATCCTGTAATGCTTCTTCACTTTTACTAAGTACAGCAATATCAACAGCGAATCTTATCACTGATATCCTTTCAACATCGCTTTTAATCCCACTGTTGGACCTTTGTTTTATTTCTCTCATTGCCTCTTTGATGTATAGATTGAATAGATGGAGCGAAAGACTACATTCTTGTCTTACTCTTTTCAGTCCGAGTACTTCGTTCTTGGTCTTCTAATACTATTGTTCCCTCTTCTTTCCTGGACATATAGTCTGTTACCCGTCTTTCCCTACAGCTTAGCCCCGTTTTTCTCATAATTTCATATTGCACCATTTTACATTGTCGAACGCTTTTTCCAAGTCGACAAATCCTATTAGCTTGATTTTTCTTTAGCCTTACTTGCATTATCAACTACAACGCCAGAACCGCCTCTCTCGTGCCAACGCCAAACTGACAGTCATCTCAAAAATTCTACTGTTTATTATTCTTGTCAGCAGTTTGGATGCATGAGCTGTTAAGCTGGTTGTGCCATAATTCTGGCATTTCTCTCCTCTTCGAAATTCTGTGTATGGTATATCTCAGTCTGATAGTATATCACCAACCTCATACTTTTTACACACCAACGTGAATAGTGGTTTTGTTGTCACTTCCGACAATCACTTTAGAAATTCCGACGGAAAATTATCTATACCTTCTGACTTACTTATCTGAAGTCGTCCAAAGCTCATTAAAATTCTGATTCTCCTTCTCATAGACGCCTTCAATACATTCTTTCCACCTATCGGCTCTCTCCTCCGCATTTCTTATTACTGCTAACAAGAAACCGCCACCTGTTATTTTTGCACATTTATAAGTCACGACCGATTTTGTTCGAAAGAATATCATTGTGTTACCTGCAGTAGAACAAAACAAAAATTAGGACAAAAGCTGTAGTAACTCAGACTGCCAACTGTCTTTATAAGAACTCCTCACAGAGATTTTTGTAACCACTTTTATTCATCAGTTACGATCAAACTACAGGGTGAACCAGAACTTCGCCGATAAACTTTTACAGAGATGGCAGTATGGACCAAAACAATGAAAAATTCCCAATATAGATGGACTCTAAAATGCATACCTTAAGAGCTCAAATCACTTGTTCATCTACGCTATTGTATGGTATGAAGAGGCTAATGAACACCGAATACAACTGAGAACAAATCAAAGAAAATAGAAAGTAATGAGCGGTATTCATCAGCAGCTCTTGTCCTTTCTTTCCTCATTAGCAGTTAAAGTTTAGGATACGGGTTCCACCTGTTTTTTCTTTTTATCCGAACCTGTTTCGACACATCTGCGCCATCATCCGTGAGTTTTTGTTTATTGACAACTGTAAAAAGTGAAAATGGATTAGGCTATAACTGATTCAACAAAGTGAGGCTTACACAAAGTTTTGGTTCATTATGCTTCTTACTGTGATTGTGATTTTACATTATATGATTTTGCGGGATGAACTGTATGCTGTCCTGCACTGACAGCTTGTCATCTGCAAACCGAACGATGTAAATGTAAAATCCATCCGCGAGCTATCTCATCCCTTGATAAAAAAACATGACTTTGGCGTATTAAAACATGGCACTGAGAATGGTGCAGAGGTACTGAAACATGTTTAGGTAAAAAGGAAAACAGTGCGTTTGCAAAGCCGCGCGGGATTAGCCGTGCGGTCTGGGGCGCTGCAGTCATGGACTTTGCGGCTGGTCCACGCGGAGGTTCGAGTCCTCCCTCGGGCATGGGTGTGTGTGTTTGTCCTTAGGATATTTTAGGTTAAGTAGTGTGTAAGCTTAGGGACTGATGACCTTAGAGTTAAGTCCCATAAGATTTCACAAAAATTTTTTGGGTTTGCAATAAGGCGGAACCCGTATCCCGTAATGAGTGGTAGTTGAAAGTTGGCATCAAATATGGGGACCACGAAGCAGACAAAGTGCAGATATATATATGTAAAATGAAGTTGCCTCCTAGCGACCATCTGTATATGCAGGCTAATCTCAGGAACTGCTGTGGGGATTTTGATCCGGTTTTCAGTAACAGATACACTTGATCCACGAGGAAAGATTTTGTGTATGACTTCAGAACACCTCGTACAAATTACGATGAATTAAGGTTGTGAAAGCGATGCCACTGCCACCTACCGAACAGCGGCCAAACTCGAGAGAGCAGCAGTGCCAGAACTTAGCAAAAAGGGTAACCTTGTTCACATCTGGTCCGATAGCCTAGTGGTAGATCGTTCGGCAAAGACGTGAAAGGTTGTGCGATTGAATCCCGCTCGGTTCAACTTTGTTCTCTATGCCTTTTTAACCTTGCATTCACCTCTCAATGACGTGTAGATTCGCCAGAAGCGAAACGTGGCAGCTTCCCTTCCCTCTCCCCGCTTTGATAACTGGTTAGGGACGTGCATGTCGCCCAAGTGTAATCCAGCTGATTGCAATCGTTTCAGAACAACTGACTAGCGAATAATATGCTGTTGCAAAAACTCTAGCTTTCAGTTATTTATGCACACAGTAAAACACAGCGTGAGGTGCAGTTTCATTTCGTATATATACAGAAAGTTTTACATCAGCGCTACAATTGACACAGTTTTAGGATTCCTGCTTTTTTTGACTCAAACATAGATTCGAACACGGTTCTCTGCGTGGTGGGGCGAAAGATATTAGTTGTTTGGACATTCAGATTATACAGAAGACTGGCAAATGAATCTCCACTGGCGACGAACAGATTTAGGCCACATAAAGACAAAAAAGACATGGGTACGATCTTGCTGCCTGGAATTGAGAAATTTTTTGTGGATGAATGCACAAGATTTCAAAATACTTCTACGGACGGTTAACGGGCGCATTTTGAAATACACTCCTGGAAATGGAAAAAAGAACACATTGACACCGGTGTGTCAGACCCACCAAACTTGCTCCGGACACTGCGAGAGGGCTGTACAAGCAATGATCACACGCACGGCACAGCGGACACACCAGGGACCGCGGTGTTGGCCGTCGAATGGCGCTAGCTGCGCAGCATTTGTGCACCGCCGCCGTCAGTGTCAGCCAGTTTGCCGTGGCATACGGAGCTCCATCGCAGTCTTTAACACTGGTAGCATGCCGCGACAGCGTGGACGTGAACCGTATGTGCAGTTGACGGACTTTGAGCGAGGGCGTATAGTGGGCATGCGGGAGGCCGGGTGGACGTACTGCCGAATTGCTCAACACGTGGGGCGTGAGGTCTCCACAGTACATCGATGTTGTCGCCAGTGGTCGGCGGAAGGTGCACGTGCCCGTCGACCTGGGACCGGACCGCAGCGACGCACGGATGCACGCCAAGACCGTAGGATCCTACGCAGTGCCGTAGGGGGCCGCACCGCCACTTCCCAGCAAATTAGGGACACTGTTGCTCCTGGGGTATCGGCGAGGACCATTCGCAACCGTCTCCATGAAGCTGGGCTACGGTCCCGCACACCGTTAGGCCGTCTTCCGCTCACGCCCCAACATCGTGCAGCCCGCCTCCAGTGGTGTCGCGACAGGCGTGAATGGAGGGACGAATGGAGACGTGTCGTCTTCAGCGATGAGAGTCGCTTCTGCCTTGGTGCCAATGATGGTCGTATGCGTGTTTGGCGCCGTGCAGGTGAGCGCCACAATCAGGACTGCATACGACCGAGGCACACAGGGCCAACACCCGGCATCATGGTGTGGGGAGCGATCTCCTACACTGGCCGTACACCACTGGTGATCGTCGAGGGGACACTGAATAGTGCACGGTACATCCAAACCGTCATCGAACCCATCGTTCTATCATTCCTAGACCGGCAAGGGAACTTGCTGTTCCAACAGGACAATGCACGTCCGCATGTATCCCGTGCCACCCAACGTGCTCTAGAAGGTGTAAGTCAACTACCCTGGCCAGCAAGATCTCCGGATCTGTCCCCCATTGAGCATGTTTGGGACTGGATGAAGCGTCGTCTCACACGGTCTGCACGTCCAGCACGAACGCTGGTCCAACTGAGGCGCCAGGTGGAAATGGCATGGCAAGCCGTTCCACAGGACTACATCCAGCATCTCTACGATCGTCTCCATGGGAGAATAGCAGCCTGCATTGCTGCGAAAGGTGGATATACACTGTACTAGTGCCGACATTGTGCATGCTCTGTTGCCTGTGTCTATGTGCCTGTGGTTCTGTCAGTGTGATCATGTGATGTATCTGACCCCAGGAATGTGTCAATAAAGTTTCCCCTTCCTGGGACAATGAATTCACGGTGTTCTTATTTCAATTTCCAGGAGTGTATGTCCACGATTTCAGACCTCCAGTTTGTGCTTGCCTCAGATTACCAGTCGCAGTTTGTACTCTTAATGTTCTGGCGCAACCACAAGCGCTGGAATGAAGACGACGAACGGGAAACCAGAGAAGGCGGTGAGGAAACGTCAGCCAAAAGCCCGCTGACAAGGACCGACCCGCGCCAGGAACGCCCCCTGCAGGACATGAATATAAGCGCCGCTCCGTCCAGCCTCTGCCGCTCAGATCGCCTCAGTGTACTGGCATTAGTGGAACGTATTTGCGTTGCGTGCTACAAGAACAACTAGTTGTGACCCTTATCAGTTACTATATGAAGCTGGTATCTGTACAGATATCATCGCTGATCTTGCAGCTCTAGAAGGATGAAATTATAATGAAATGTCGAGTCCCGGTCGGGGCACACATTTTTTAACTGTCCCCGTTGATATTTATCAACCGCTGTAAGCAGCTAAAGGTCTAGATTTCATTATAATTTCATTATCAGTTACTTGTCTGGACTTTGGCTTTAGCGACGAATATTACTGTTTGCATGTCACTTCAGATACCGATATAACCCCAAAGTTAGGTATTGTCAATTTGCTTTATACAAATAAAACAACTACTAATGTTATTTGTTTGAATTGTTGTATAGCATTCCGAGAAAGCAGCATCGTTTAGGCACCCTATAAGCGACGAGGTCGAACACTTAATTAACTACAGATTCTTCCAATAACTGGCTTTAAGTTACTCAAGTATGAAGTTTCGTAAGAAATATGACCGATAACCACCTCATCATCAAGCTGTTATAGCAGACTAATAATTTGAAACAATCAAATATTTTTAACCAGTAGTTTGCCTGCAATCGTTTCAGAACAGCTGCATAGCGAAAAAAACATGCGAATCCAAAGTACGTGGTGTTTTATTTTGTATGGTTCAATTAAAACTTTTTCCGATGAAGTATTTCAACAACGTCAGCAACTTTGGTTCGTTTACATACAATACGTTCTTTCAACGGCGAAGCAGATGCCTCAGCATTCAGCTTCCTGCTTCCCTTGAATCAAACCCACAAGTGGACACGATTCTTTGCATGACACGGCGAAGAAGTCTGCCATAAAGAGAGCATGACAAAGAATGATGACATTGAGTCGCAACTATGCATCACAGTGCGTACTAAGCTTCACAAGAAAAGTGCTACAATACGAGCTAAACATGTAAATCGCCCGCGTGTTTTCTTATTTTTTCTTTTATCTGTGCCACGTTAGCTAGCCTCCGATACACACAGAATCACTCACACACCCATACAACCATGATTCGCATACGATATCTGTTGTGGGTTGGCAGGAGAGCCAACACCGGGTATGAGAGGAAGCCGAAAGGCACGCGTTTTAGCTCACGCAGGATGGCGTGAAGTCTGGAACAGGACAAGGAAATTAGACTTTAGAAAAATGGACGTAACTGGTGGAATACTTAACTTTAATCCATTAATGATGAGCGTCGCTCTTGACGGTACATGATTACAGTATCAATAGTAACTGTAACGTCGTAGCAAATGACGTAGCTGAAGGCTATGCTAACTATCGTCTCGGCAAATGAGACCGTAATTTGTCAGTGAACCATCGCTAGCAGAGTCGGTCGTACAACTGGGGCGAGTGCTAGGAAGTCTCTCTAGACCTGCCGTGTGGCGGCGCTCGGTCTGCAATCACTGATAGTGGCGACACGCGGGTCCGACGTATACTAACGGACCGCGGCCGATTTAAAGGCTGCCACCTAGCAAGTGTGGTGTCTGGCGATGACACCACAATATTTACACTGGCTGCAAACTTATTACTTACATGACGATGTGCCCCCATCATTGCCATAAGATGTCGCTCCAAACGTCAGGTCAGGATGGAAAATTTTGGAAATTTGTGGTAAGTTCATATGGGACCAAGCTGCTGAAGTCATCGGTCCCTAGGCTTACACACAACTTAGTCTAAAACTAGCTTACGCTAAGGACAACTCACACTCACCCATTCCCGCGGGCTCCGGCGGGGGGAGCCGCGCGAACCGTGACGAGGCGCCCTAGACCGCCCGGCTACCCCGCACGGCAGTCAAGATGGACCACATGACTGTCATGCCTTCAGGTAACTTTCATGGCGAGCGCAGCTTCCATCGCGTAAGTTACATGAAAGTGATGATGCTTATTTAACGCTGTTCTTTGAATTTTATTTGCGGCCCCAAACAAAACAGACTACGCCCGTCACGTCCGAGATCCACAGTATCAAAAGTATGTCGAGAATACCAAATTTCAGGCATCACCTCTCAACACGGACAAGACAGTGGTCACTTATCGACCGAGAACAGCGGCGTTTGCTTAGAGTTGTCATTGCTAATAGACAAGCAACACTGCGCGATATAAGTGCAGACATCAATGTAGGACGTACGACATGACGAAGGTATCCGTTAGAACACTGCGGCGAAATTTGGCGTTAATCGACTATGGCAGCAGACGATCGACGCGAGCGGCCTTGCGGGCAGCACGGCATAGCCTGCAGCGCCTCTCCTGGGCCCGTTACAACATCGGTTGGACCCTAGACTATGGGGGATTCGTGTCCTGGTCAGATGAGTCCCAGCTGATAAGGGCTGATGGTGGGATTCTAATGTCGTGCAGACTCCACGAAGCCATGGACCCAAGTTTTCAACAAGGCGCTGTGCAAGCTGGTAGTGGCTCCATAATGGTGTAGGCTGTGTTTACATGGACTGCACTGGGTCCTGGTTGTTTCGGCTGCTTGGAGACGACCTGCAGTTTTTCATGGCATTAATGTTCCCTAACAGGGATGGAATTTTTATGGATGGCAATGCGCCATGTAACGGAGCTACAATTGTTCGCGATTGGTTTTGAAAAAAAAAAAAAAAGTGTGTGAAATCTTATGGGACTTAACTGCTAAGGTCATCATCAGTCCCTAAGCTTACACACTACTTAACCTAAATCATCCTAAGGACAAACACACACACCCATGCCCGAGGGAGGACTCGAACCTCCGCCGAGACCAGCCGCACAGTCCATGACTGCAGCGCCCCTGACCAGTCGGCTAATCCCGCGCGGCGCTTTGGTTTTGAAGAACATCCCGATCAATTGGTGCGAAAGAAATGGCCCGATATGAATTCCATCGAACATTTGTGGGACATAATTGAGAGGCCGGTTCGTGCACAAAATCCTGCACCGGCAACACCTTCGCAATTGTGTTAATAATTGGCGACCAATGTTGTACAATCGCAATAAAGTCATGCGATGTTCAATTGACTCTTTTATTAGAACACGTTACGCATTTCGGGATTACACCCATCTTCAGACATCTGTTACAAAAAAGTACAAAACATAAGTAAACAGCACACTCAACACGTCTCAACGTTACAGAAAATGAGATCTGGTCATATACCACAAACTTCAACTCCTTCCTAACCAACCAGGCTACAGCCTTGACAACTCAAAGAAAGTGTCGGATGACATATGACTTCGACACAAGCAGTCTTGAAGCAGAGCGTATACTGACGCTAAACAAGTCAACTAGCAGCGAAGCACCCTCGGAAGGGGGCGCTGCATGGTCATGTGCTCCGTGCGTTCACATGTAATTTAACAATAATATACTCAGCATATAACATCTAACAGGGTGTAATTACCACTAGCAATCGGAATAGTACTTCTGTACACGTTAACACTAAAATATTTTTTAATTTTTAAAATTTTTTAAAAAACTCCAAAATTTTTTACATTGCCGTACTTACCTATAGCCAGTAGTGGCACTAAGCACAACTCAAACTATATGTAAATATAAGTTAAATAATAGGGTGGGGGTCGGGTGCAGTTACTTCATGAATAAACCTTTCAACCTCTCAAATCTCTAAAAGAATACCACCAAATTAAATATAACCAACGTTATCCGTCATAAACTAAAACCCTGTGATCAACTCGCGTACGCAAACGTTATAGGCGCTATCTGTTAAAGACAACGGCGACCACATCAATTGCTTCAAATGGCTCTGAGCACTGTGGGACAACTTCTGAGGTCATCAGTCCCCTAGAACTTAGAACTACTTAAACATAACTAACCTAAGGACATCACACACATCCATTCCCGAGGCAGGATCCGAACCTGCGACCGTAGCGGTCGCGCGGTTCTTGACTGTAGCGCCTAGAACCGCTCGGCAACCCCGGCCGGAGCAACGACATCGGCGGCAGCCATCCGCCTATCGAATTACAGCCAAGTGATATTCATGGGCCATGATTGCCCAAATAGAAGCCTTCAAACAACAACTTACACCCCTCTACCACATGGAAAAAATTTAATGGTGAGAGGAAGAGCATTTTCATAAAATCACAAAACACAACCGTGGGTTATACGCCATACAGTCCTTATATAAATTAGTGGCACGACAACTGCCCGAGTCATACCTATGCTATCCGGATACCGGGGAGCTCTAGATTCGCAATTATGGACGACTATAGAGACAGCGTGGCACAGCATTTCTGCAGTGGACTTTCTAAGACTTGTTGAGTCCATGCCACATTGCGTTGCTGGACCACGCTCGGTAAAAGAGGTCCGACGCGGTGTTAGGTGGCATCCCGTGACTTTTGTCAGCTCTTCATCTACATCTACATACATACTCCGCAATCCAACATACGGTGCGTGGCGGAGGGTACCTCGTACCACAACTATCATCATCTCTCCCTGTTCCACTCCCAAACAGAACGAGGGAAAAACGACTGCCTATATGCCTCTGTACCAGCCCTAATCTCTCTTACCTTATCTTTGCGGTCTTTCATCGAAATATATGTTGGCGGCAGTAAAGTTTTACTGCAGTTAGCCTCAAATGCTGGTTCTTTAAATTTCCTCAGTAGCGATTCACGAAAAGAACGCCTTTCGTCCAGAGACTCCCACCAGAGTTCTTGAGGCATTTCCGTAACACTCGCGTGATGATCAAACCTACCAGTAACAAATCTAGCAGCCCTCCCTCAATCCGACCTGATAGGGATCCCAAACGCTCGAGCAGTACTCAAGAATAGGTCGTATTAGTGTTTTATAAGCGGTCTCCTTTACAGATGAACCACATCTTCCCAAAATTCTACCAACGAACCGAAGACGACTATCCGCTTTCCCCACAACTGCCATTACATGCTTGTCCCTCTTCATATCGCTCTGAAATGTTACGTCCAAATATTTAATCGACGTGACTGTGTCAAGCGCTACACTACTAATGGAGTATTCAAACATTACTGGATTCTTTTTCCTATTCATCTGCATTAATTTACATTTATCTATATTTAGAGTTAGCTGCCTTTCTTTGCACCAATCACAAATCCTGTCCAAGTCATCATGTATCCTCCTACAGTCACTCAATGACGGCACGTATCCGTACACCACAGCATCATCAGCAAACAGCTGCACATTGCTATGCACCCTATCCAAAAGATCATTTATGTAGATAGAAAACAACAGCTGGCCTACCACACTTCCCTGGGGCACTCCAGATGATACCCTCACCTCCGACGGACACTCACCATCGAGGACAACGTACTGGGTTCTATTATTTAAGAAGTCTTCGAGTGACTCACATATTTGGGAACCAATCCCATATGCTTGTACCTTAGTTAGGAATCTGCTGTGGGGCACCGAGTCAAAAGCTTTCCGGAAGTCAAGGAATATGGCATCCGTCTGATACCCTTCATCCATGGTTTGCAAGATATCATGTGAAAAAAGGGCGAGTTGCGTTTCGCAGGGGCGATGCTTTCTAAAGCCGTGCTGATGCACGGACAGCAACTTCTTTGTCTCAAGGAAATTAATTATATTCGAACTGAGAGTATGTTCGAGAATCCTGCAACAAACCGATGTTAAGGATATTGGTCTGTAATTTTGAGGATCCGTCCTTCTACCCTTCTTATATACAGGCGCCACCTGCGCTTTTTCCCAGTCGCTCGGGACTTTACGTCGGGCAAGAGATTCGCGATAAATGCAAGCTAAGTAAGGAGCCAATGCAGTAGAGTACTCTCTGTAAAACCGAATTGGAATGCCATCAGGCCTGGCGATTTATTTATTTTCAACCCATTCAGTTGCTTCACAACCCCAGGGATGTCTATGTCCTCCATACGAAGAAGGTACGGGTTGCTAGTTCCTTGATAAAAGCAATTATAACAGAGTACTTCAAGCTTCATGCCTTATATTTTCAGAAATAACGAAAATATGATCGTGTAGTTCTTGACAATCGCGAGGTTGCCGTACCGTGTAACTCGTGAACGCAGAACCGGTGCCCGGCCGGCGGCGTTGCGCCTGAAGACGCTGACGTCGGCTGGACCGATTTTCGTGAGCAGCGGCTGCCCACCGGCGCGTCCCTCCCCATACCGCCCCCACAATTGCCGATAATTGTAGCCGCGCTCGGCGAACCCATTAAAGCGTCTTCGGCCTCAGGTGGCCGACGCGCCTCGCTAGGAAGACTCTCGAAAGTCCGGCCGGCAGTAATTACAACTATTAACAAAGATCGCATTATCCGCCAGGCTGCCAAACCGTAATTATGACTGCCTCCCTAATCAGCCTTAATAAATTGGGCGGTGAAACGCCGGAACTCGCATTTCTGCCCGCTCCTTTCGTACGCGCACATAGCAGGCAGGCGGTGGGTACAGCAGGGATCTCGTATCGAAGCAGAAGACACAAACATAGGGAGGGGGGGAGAGAGAGAGAGAGAGAGAGAGAGAGAGAGAGAGAGAGAGAGTAAACAGTTATTGGCAATCCACTTATTTATTAATTTTAATAACCTGTCCGATGAATTTGATAACATTTTCTCAATGCGGTAATTAATGTGTACGGTCCATCAGTCGGTTCCCGAATCCGCCCCATCGGCCCGCGGCAGGGTTTCCGTCGCGCCACGCAGTGGCTTGTTTATTGCATTCCGCCGTCGGCCCGCTGCCCGGGTGGAGGCAGATTAATTTCAGCCCGGCCCGACAGTGACATGGTCGCGCATCGCAGCGGCCAATTGATTTTTACGAGTTATTAATCTCGGCTTTACCGTAATGAAGCGGGGCGGCAGCGCGTCATCTGATAATTCCGAGGCGTTGTTTCGATTAAGATTTTTGGAGCGATGAAATTCCAGGTGGGATCCACCCGTCCGTGGCCGGAATGTGTGCACGCACTGCGACTCGGCTGATCCGGTCCGCCCGAATCAATTCGAAGAGAGCACCTGCCGCACAGCGGAGACGGAAGACAGTTTCGCGAATGCCTTCTGTTTTCGCATACTGTTTCTCGTCACTTTTGTTGTGATCGAAGCATGGTGAACATACACTCCTGGAAATGGAAAAAAGAACACATTGACACCGGTGTGTCAGACCCACCATACTTGCTCTGGACACTGCGAGAGGGCTGTACAAGCAATGATCAC
Organism: Schistocerca serialis cubense; assembly: GCF_023864345.2. Classification (NCBI taxonomy): domain Eukaryota; kingdom Metazoa; phylum Arthropoda; class Insecta; order Orthoptera; family Acrididae; genus Schistocerca; species Schistocerca serialis. The sequence continues at coordinate 437,742,133 of NC_064646.1, forward strand.
ACGCACGGCACAGCGGACACACCAGGAACCGCGGTGTTGGCCGTCGAATGGCGCTAGCTGCGCAGCATTTGTGCACCGCCGCTGTCAGTGTCAGCCAGTTTGCCGTGGCATACGGAGCTCCATCGCAGTCTTTAACACTGGTAGCATGCCGCGACAGCGTGGACGTGAACCGTATGTGCAGTTGACGGACTTTGAGCGAGGGCGTATAGTGGGCATGCGGGAGGCCGGGTGGACGTACCGCCGAATTGCTCAACACGTGGGGCGTGAGGTCTCCACAGTACATCGATGTTGTCGCCAGTGGTCGGCGGAAGGTGCACGTGCCCGTCGACCTGGGACCGGACCGCAGCGACGCACGGATGCACGCCAAGACCGTAGGATCCTACGCAGTGCCGTAGGGGACCGCACCGCCACTTCCCAGCAAATTAGGGACACTGTTGCTCCTGGGGTATCGGCGAGGACCATTCGCAACCGTCTCCATGAAGCTGGGCTACGGTCCCGCACACCGTTAGGCCGTCTTCCGCTCACGCCCCAACATCGTGCAGCCCGCCTCCAGTGGTGTCGCGACAGGCGTGAATGGAGGGACGAATGGAGACGTGTCGTCTTCAGCGATGAGAGTCGCTTCTGCCTTGGTGCCAATGATGGTCGTATGCGTGTTTGGCGCCGTGCAAGTGAGCGCCACAATCAGGACTGCATACGACCGAGGCACACAGGGCCAACACCCGGCATCATGGTGTGGGGAGCGATCTCCTACACTGTCCGTACACCACTGGTGATCGTCGAGGGGACACTGAATAGTGCACGGTACATACAAACCGTCATCGAACCCATCGTTCTACCATTCCTAGACCGGCAAGGGAACTTGCTGTTCCAACAGGACAATGCACGTCCGCATGTATCCCGTGCCACCCAACGTGCTCTAGAAGGTGTAAGTCAACTACCCTGGCCAGCAAGATCTCCGGATCTGTCCCCCATTGAGCATGTTTGGGACTGGATGAAGCGTCGTCTCACGCGGTCTGCACGTCCAGCACGAACGCTGGTCCAACTGAGGCGCCAGGTGGAAATGGCATGGCAAGCCGTTCCACAGGACTACATCCAGCATCTCTACGATCGTCTCCATGGGAGAATAGCAGCCTGCATTGCTGCGAAAGGTGGATATACACTGTACTAGTGCCGACATTGTGCATGCTCTGTTGCCTGTGTCTATGTGCCTGTGGTTCTGTCAGTGTGATCATGTGATGTATCTGACCCCAGGAATGTGTCAATAAAGTTTCCCCTTCCTGGGACAATGAATTCACGGTGTTCTTATTTCAATTTCCAGGAGTGTAGAAAGATGAAGCTCCCAAAGTATACAAGTAACACTACATAACCAGGAATAGCATACTCAAAGACACTGTCATACGTACATGGGCTGCCGTTGAATTATTGAAATCAAAAAAGGAACTTCTGAATGTAGTAGGCACTGCTACTGCCCTTCAGTTCTCTTAATCGATGACACTTATAAATTAGGAGCCTCTGACGAAGCACAATCATTTCAGTCATGTGTAGTGTCCATGCACAGACAAGCCACAAGCTGACTGCTGTCCAGCATTCACAGTAACAAAGTTCGATGTCAAGTCCTAAGGCTGTCCTCAGTGGCCACAGTCAGTGAAGCAAAGGGTCGAGGTTGACCGGCTGGCAGTTCAGAACGACAGTGCTCCGAAGACAGAGACCAAGACCACAGTTTGACTCCTCAGGGGTCAAAGGTCAGTGATGCGTAGGATCGAAGTTGATTAGCTGGCAGGAGGTTGGTGCTAGGAAAGACAAAGAGGCCAGAGTCTTCAGAGGCCAATAGTCGATGAAGCAAAGGATCAGAGTCAGCTGGGTGACAGCTCAGGAGGATGCTGCTGGAAGACAGAAAACAAGTTCAAGGCCTGAACCCTCAGAGGTCACGGGGTCAATGATGCGAAGGATTGGAATCGACCAGCTGGCAAGTCAGAAGGATGTTGCTAGTGAAGACAGAGAACAAATCTGACCATGGAGTCTTCAGAAGCCAATGGTTGATGGTGTGAAGTTTGGGGTTGACCATATGGTAGCCATGAGGACAGTGGAGACCAAGACTGCAGCTGGAGTCCTTAGAGGCCAATGGTCGATGAGGCAAAGGAGTCGACTGGCTGGCATCTCAGGATAATGGTGCTGGTAAAGATGAAGATGAAATCAGAGACCAGAGTTCTCAGAGGGCAATGATCGATGAGGCAAAATATCGGGGTTGACTGACCAGCAGCTCAGGAGGACAGTGCTGGCAAAGACGCACCAAATCTGAGGCTAGAGTCCTCAGAGACCAAAAGGTGATGAGGCAAGGGATCGCACTAAACTAGCCTGCTGCTCTGGAGGATGGCACAGGTAAAGTGGTGTTGGATCAGAATCTGGACTGTGTGTTCATGTGGCTGCTCAGTCCGACGGATTCGGTGGCTGGGACCAAACTGTCTAGCTGTGGGAGAGCGTCGGTTAAGTACTGTAGCGACGCAGGAATACGGCACGCCTGCTTGGGGACACGTCACGTTCCGCGTGCGAGTGGTATTGTGATTGTGTGGTTGCGATGAAAACGTCGCCGCACGTAGCAACAGCGTCGTTGTTTCGTATGACAACAACTCGTTGCTGTTGTTTTCCTGGACAGTGGTGTTCGGTTCTCAATGATGCGGCGCTGAAACGTCCGCGTTTTGGCAACCCGCAGAACCAGTCTGCATTGCTGGTGGACTACATATCTGGATACAACAAATTTTCTCTGAACTTATCCGCCGGTGGAACTCACACTAAATTCTTTTTCTTATTGGCAACATCTGTCATATCCTCTGTCATTTATATCCACATCTGGACGCATCGTTAAATAAATGGACCCTGTCTAATTCTGCCATTTTATTGTAGCGAAGAAGGGGAAAAAACAGGGTATGTCCTGTGGCATATGGAGGGCTTATGGTATTTTCGAAAATAGAATGCATAATTTCAATATGAGTTCCGCATATGTAGACAATAAAAACCGTTCATTACAAAACGTACCCAGAAATGTTTGGCCTCCAAGTTATGGCCTTGAAAGCAGTATATTCACCGGAACATTTTTCCTCCTGCTGGTAGGTGTCGTGACAGAATTTAATTCTGAGACGTAGGATACATTGAGTGTAGTATTTGGCGTTTGAAAGTACTCAAATTAGAAACTGGCAGAAGTGCACTTCGTGTATAGTAAGGCGGACAGCAGCGCTGCGCAGGCTCGTTGTTTGTACCAGAGGAGGGGTACGTACAGTGGAGATGTCCTGATCGGAAGACGTCTGAACGTCTCCGTGGCCGTCTGTGCGCGCAAAGGAAGTTTACATCTCCTGGTTTGGAGAGGGAACAACCAAAAACTACGACTCCAGGTGCGGAGGAGCAGATTTTGGATTCTGTACACGTGACTTGTTCTTTCAGCACGCGAACGTTGTTCTTCGTACTATTGTCTGGAGACTGTTGCGAGGGAAATAGTTGAATCCTGTCACGAAACGTGCACAGGCTCTGTCACCGGCACGTGTTGGGAAATACGCAATACTCTTGGAATTGCCGGTCGTGTTCCCAGGGCCACCAGACGCCAGTGTGAGGCCTGTATTCAACCAGGAGCCAGACATTTAGAATGTCTTCTGTAAAGGCATCTGACTGCAACTGCGTTGCATTCAATATCACTCTTGTGAAGGCCATAACTCGGGAAACAAAGCATTCCCAGACACTTGTTGCAGTTAACTTTTTTAATTGTCTACATATGGGGAATAAATACCCGAAATTATGCACTCTATTTTTGAAACATCTTGTAGAGAAAGAAAGAGAGAGAGAGAGAGAGAGAGAGAGAGAGAGAGAGAGAGAGAAAGAGAGAGAGAGAGCTGTAGTATTATTATGGATACGACTTATAACTCTTATTCAACTTCTTTGTCTGTTTTTTACTCAATGCGACTTCTGCATCTCTAAGCTCTTTGAGATAAGTAAAACAATTATCTTCTCTAAAAGGATGAAAATGTTAAAAATTCTGTTTTAAGCCCTCCCTCATGGTACAACGATCAACTATGAAGTGCATTGCGCTACCCTCAGGAAACTGAAGAAACGACTTAAGCGTATTGGTCGTCACAAAAACGAACTCCTATTCCGAGGTAACGCAAAGCCTCATGCAAATCTGCGCACCCGAGTCCGCAAAACTCCCATTGGAATGTTCTTCCAGATCCACCGTACAGACAGAATCTCGCACCTTCCGACTTCCATCTGTTTGCCCAGTGAAGTAGGCACTCCACGGGAAGCAGTACGTGGATGATGATGGTTCCGACGTCGACCAGTAGAGTGGTACCACGCGCGCATACAGGCCCTGCCAGTAAGGTATCGTAAGGCCGTCGCACAGAACGGATATCATTTTCTACATCTACATCTACATCCATACTCCGCAAGCCACCTGACGGTGTATGGCGGAGGGTACTTTGAGTACCTCTATCGGTTCTCCCTTCTATTCCAGTCTCGTATTGTTGGTGGAAAGAAAGATTGTCGGTATGTCTCTGTGTGGGCTCTAATCTCTCTAATTTTATCCTCATGGTCTCTTCGCGAGATATACCTAGGAGGAAGCGATATACTGCTTGACTCCTCGGCGAAGGTGTGTTCTCGAAACTTCATCAAAAGCCCGTACCGAGCTACTGAGTCTTCCACTGGAGTTTATCTATCATCTCCGTAACGCTTTCGCAATTACTAAATGATCCTGTAACGAAGGGCGCTGCTCTCCGTTGGATCTTCTCTATCTCTTCCATCAACCCTATGTGGTACGGATCCCACGCTGGTGAGCAATATTCAAGCAATGGGCGAACAAGTGTACTGTAACCTACTTCCTTTGTTTTCGGATTGCATGTCCTCAGGATTCTTCCAATGAATCTCAGCCTGGCATCTGCTTTGCCGACGATCAACTTTATAGGATCATCCCATTTTAAATCACTACTAATGCCTACCTCAGATAATTTATGGAATTAACTGCTTCCAGTTGCTGACCTGCTATATTGTAGCTAAATGATAAAGGATCTTTCTTTCTATGTATTCGCAACACATTACACTTGTCTACATTGAGATTCAGTTGCCATTCCCTGCACCATGAGTCAATTCGTTGCAGATCCTCCTGCATTTCAGTACAATTTTCCGTAATTACAACCTCTCGATATACCACAGCATCATCCGCAAAAAGCCTCAGTGAACTTCTGATGTTATCCACAAGGTCATTTATGTATATTGTGAATAGCAACGGTCCTACGACACTCCCCTGCGGCACACCTGAAATCACTCTTACTTCGGAAGACTTCTCTCCATTGAGAATGACATGTTGCGTTCTGTTATCTAGGAACTCTTCAATCAAATGACACAATTGGTCTGATAGTCCATATGCTCTTACTTCGTTCATTAAACGACTGTGGCGAACTGTATCGAACGCCTTGCGGAAATAAAGAAACGCGGCATCCACTTGGGAACCCGTGTCTATGGCCCTCTGAGTCTCGTGGACGAATAGCGCGAGCTGGATTTCATACGATCGTCTTTTTCGAAACCCATGCTGATTCCTACAGAGTAGATTTCTAGTCTCCAAAAAAGTCATTATACTCGAACATAATACGTGTTCCAAAATTCTACAAATGTTGAAGAAAGCGGGGAGTAATATCCTCTATTGGAATCTGAAATAAAACCAATGTGCTTTCAGAAAAGAAGTGTTGCGTTACTCTTTGAACGCCCCTCGTACAACAGGGTCGGAAAGTCCACCGACCCTGAAACCTTCCCGTCTCCTCTATACCTCTTTTGTTAATGATAACCTTCCCTTTTACAATAACCTATGTAACCTTCCATTAGGATTTCTATCTCTTACTTAATAATAACAAATGAAATCTTCCCTTTGAAATTTATTCTCTTTCTCAATCTTCGCATACCAATTTAATTGCTGCTTATTAAAAGTGATTTTCTGACTATTTAGACGGCACATAGAATGTGTCGTGGTCGTCGTCCTCAGTCGTCATCTGCAATAACGCAAAACTGTTCCTTACGTTTTTTTACTGTTACTGGATCGCCATCTGACTGCTACATGGAACTGCGACATTAATATACTTACTCTGTTTTACTGTACTCTATTATCTGCTGGTGGGCTTTCATAATAAGTGGCTGTATTTATTACCAAAGCTGACGTTATTATTTAATAGCAAAGCTGACGTTATTCTTTAATTAATTTGACATAAGTTACGTAATTCATAGTTGAACTTTTTCTTGACGACAATAAAATTTTGCAAAGTTTTACGTTGATGGTTTTTGGGATGGATTATAATTAGAAATGCAATATTGCTGGCAAAAGTTAATTATATTCTGAATGAAATGATTTTACAAAGGTTCAAATGGGACTTACTTTTTACAATAATCTTACAACTAGCAATGCGCAAACATAATTTCAGTAGTCTTGAGTTTTTCAAAAAATTAATTCGATAATATTACTTCCTCTTATTATAATAGTTAGCTGATGTCTCTGTACATCCGTTTATAATCTCTTTTAAATCACAGCTAGTGGCTGGCAGGCACACCGCTCCTCTCAACCTCTCGCTTCAGACCTGCTACCGACTCGCTTCACTTCTCGCTTGCTACTGACTTCCTACGAACGCCAAAGTGCGGTCTCTCCTGCCAACAATGCTTTCTGGTGCAGACAGTCCCTGCTACCATTACAAAATGTATCAATGCGCGGTCTTTCTCGCTCTTTTCTTAAAATGTATCCATACGCGGTCTCTCCCGCCCTTTTTAAAATTATATCAATTTACGATCTCTCCTGTCAACAATACTTTGGTGCAGGTATTCCCTGCTACCACAATTATTTCCAACATGACAAATAATAATTATTCCTACTTAATCCTATTAATAAACTATAAACATCTTTCATAAATTGTGATTTGACAATAGACAATAGAAATATACACGTCGTACAACCCTATGGGAGTATTAGTATGCTACGGTTTTACACTGCTAAGCGTGTTTTGTTGAGGTGTGGAGCACCCTGTGTAGCCGGCAGGGGGGGGGGGGGGGGGGGGCCGCCCACCCGCGCGCGGCCCTTGACCCGGCGCGCCGGCCGTCCCGGGGCAAACGGTCGCAGCCGATGCCGCCGCCGCTGCGGAAGCACTTTTCGTGACACGCGAACCCCCGCGGCCGCGGCTGGCGCTGCATCAGGCGGCGCAATGTTACGGCCGCTTATTGCGGAACCAATCGGGATTACCGCCGCGCTGGGAGCTAATGAACCCATCAGCGGCCGGCCCGCGCTGCGACGATAGCGTCGCCCCCCGTTTGGCTCCTCCCCGGGCACGTCTCGCCGGCCGGTTGGCGTCGCTCGCATTAATCCGACGCCGATTGGTCGCGGGGCAACCGGCCGGCGCCGACCGCCTTAATCGAAACCGACACTGCGGTGACTGGCCGCGGACGGTATCGCCGCGCTAATGAGCCCGCGGCAGTGCTCTCGACCTCGGAGTCGTTAGCTTCCTCTGGTAGGCAATAACACCGATCCCGCCGCCGCTGGCGGTTTTAGACGGAGCGCTGAGGGAACCGAGCGGGCGGCTCGCACCGCCGTTAGGCTTAACGATCGCAGCACTGCGGCGTCTAACGGCTCCTCGAAGCTCTTACCGAGCCTACAAAGCCTCTCTCTTCATCTTCAGCTTTCACGTCTTCATCACGCGCTCGCCCTGCTACAAGCGTCTCGGTAGAGTCGGTCTGCAAATACCTAAGTTGTCTTGTTGGACTAGTTCCGGGGTATCGCGTGACACACTTCCCTTGTAGCTGAGGCGACAAAAGTCGTGGGATACCTCCTAACACAGTGTCGGAACTCTTTTTCCCGGCGTGGCATTGGTCAAAAAGTCGTTGGTAGTCGCCTGCAAAAATATTGAGCCATGCTGCCTCTCTACCCGCCCAAAAATTACGAAAGTGTTTCTGGTACAGCATTTTCTGCACGAACTGACCTCTTTCGATTATTTTCATTAAAAATGAAACTCCTCCAGCTGTACTTAAGATTTAATATTTATTTGGCTACTGGTTTCGACGTTGCGTCAACACCATCTTCAGGCCCGTAAACTTTGATAAAATCAATTGTGTGTGGCTGAGTACTAGAAGTCCGCGGTGAGACCAATACGTGCTCCACATGGATGGTGGGCAGTAACTAGTGTTATGTGGCTTTCGATTGTCTCTCACAGATATTCGATGGGATTCACGTCGGGCGATATAGTTGGCCAAAACTAATTCGTTCATATTCTCCAGGATTTTATTCAAATCCATCTGTGGCATGACTCAGCAAACCAGTGTTTAAAAGTATTAGTTGAAAACACTCTTGGTTGCAATTTTACTTTTTTATATATCAACTACGCGTTTCACTTTATTTAGGCGTCTTCAGGCTGATCTTAATTCGGTATTTCTTATGACGATCCATTATACAGTGTAGCTAAAGGGCATCGTCGAGTATATCAGGCCAACATCGCCTTTTTTAACCTCAGTAAATACTTTCTAGATGAACGTGAGTGGCTCTAAGACCTGCATAACGCGTTCACGTTCACAAAAAAAAAAACAACGTAAACGTGAACGCGTTATGCAGGTCTTGGAGTCAATCACGTCTACCGAGAAAGTATTTACTGACGCTACACTGTCTAATGGATCGTCCTAAGAAATACCAAATGAAGATCAGACTGAAGATGCCTAAATGAGGTGAAACGCGTAGTTGATAAATAAAAAAACTAAAGTTGCAACCAAGACTGTTTTCAACTAATACTCCAAGATGTTCTTCAAACCACTCACGAACAACTGTGACCCAGATACATCGCCCTTTGTCACCTATAAAAATTCCATCTTTGTTTGAACATAAAGTCCACGAACGGCTACAAATGGTCACCAAGTAGCCGAAAATCCAGAGGGCCCACTCAGTTCCATGTAAAAACAGTCCATGTCATTGTGGAGCCGCCACCAGTTTGCACACTGCCTTGTTGACAGCTGGGGTCCACGGCTTCGTGGGAGGTGTGCACCACACTCGATTTCTACCATCACCTAGAACTAACGGAAATTGGGACTCATCTGGCCAGGCCACGGTTTTACAGTATCTAGGCTCTACTAGACATGATCATGAGCCCAGGAGATGCCGTGCTGTGGCAAAGGAACTGACATCGGTCCATGGCTTCTGCGTGCTTCACTTTTTTCGTCAGGCAGTGTAAATATGCTTACACCGTAAACCGTCCCTTACGTAAATTTGCCTATGGAGGACTACGGGGTTGGCTCTGAGCACTATGGGACTTAACATCTGAGGTCATCAGTCCCCTAGAACTTAGAACTAGTTAAACCTAACTAACCGAAAGACATCACACACATCCGTGCCCGAGGCAGGATTCGAACCTGCGACCGTAGCAGTCGCGCGGTTCCGGACTACAGCGCCTAGAACCGCATGACCACCGCGGCCGGCCGGAGGACTACGTTGGGTAAACTGCTAGAGTAAACTCTGTCAGCCTGCACTCGGTGTTCTTCGATAAGTGATCTGGTTACCTCGAATTTTGTAAAGCTATCTCACTGGAATTATTTTGCGCATGTTTCGGCTTCTAACATGCTATTACAATTGGTGAGATTGAGTGAGATTTTTTGGGACTGCTGCTACATTCACATCAATAATGTTCCAAACACATAGGGTGAACATTGACAAAGCCGACAAACTGCAAGGATGGATTCTTAACTGGAAATTGAAAAAATGCATCGTTCCCACGGTAGATGACCCTGACTACTGAAAGTTCCTCTGACCACGCGCCGTGTGTTCCTTGTATGTTTCAGGCTGTGTGATTAACGCAGTGTACTGTAGGCGACAGAACGGTCCGGTGTTCGTGTCGGGAACAGGCCGAGATGGTATTTGTATACGAATAAGCAGACGGAAACGGTCGAGAGGCAGCACGGCTATACCGAAATATGTACCCTCACAGACACCAAACACATTACACATTTCAAGCCCTTTTTGGACGTTTGTGTGATCGTGGATCCTTTCAGACAGACGAACCTGCAGGTAGGCGGTGGACTGGGTGTACACCAGATTTGGAGGACCAGTTTCTAGACGATATGCATGAGAACCGCTACTATTCCTGTCACGTGCAACGGGTCCAAGTAGCGGGAAGGATTTCATCGATGGCTTTTGCACCAGACCATCGCAATTATGGGATTTCTGTCACCAGCTCTCTTAGCTGACGAAGCAACCTTTACCAGAACTGGTACCATCAATCTGCATAATCGTCATCTGAAGGCTACAAAAATGGTTCAAATGGCTCTGAGCACTATCGGACTTAACTGCTGAGGTCATCAGTCCCCTAGAACTTAGAACTACTTAAACCTAATTAACCTAAGGACGACACACACATCCATGCCCGAGGCAGGATTCGAACCTGCGACCGTAGCGGTCGCGCGGTTCCAGACTGGAGCGCCTAGAACCGCTCGGCCTGAAGGCTACAATCATCGCGGTATTGCTAAGGCGTTTTATCAGTGTAAGTATGCGGACAGGGATCCTTCACGACCACAAATTTGGACCGGTTATTATTCCACAAAGCCTCGACGCAGGAACATACCTCGATTTCCTGCGGAATACTCTGTCTGGGTTGCTTGAAAATGTGCCTTTGGCAATATGATAGGTTATGTGGTTCTTGCAGGATGGAGTAACACCCTAATTCCGCATTACTGTTCACCAACATCTCAATATCTTCCCCGGATGTTAGATAGGACGCGGAGGACCTTAGCATCGTCTGCTAGATCGCCGGACTTAAGCCCCCTGGATTTTTACCTCTGGGGGCATCTGAAAAGCGTTTGCTGAACCAGTTCCTGATGTGCAGATCCTTCAACGTCTTCACGACCCCTCTGACGCTATTGAGATGAAGGTCAGAACGTGCGAAAGGGTGCGGTAATCCACGTTGCGACGTGTGAACGTATGCATTGATCCCATGGAGGGCACTTCGAATATCTGTTGTGGCGTGCGTACGATGCAGATCTTTACTGTATTCTGGGACGATTTGTTGTCGTTGCACGCACGCCGTCCATTTTCCAACACATGTACAAAAAATGGTTCAAACGGCTCTGAGCACTATGGGACTTAACATCTATGGTCATCAGTCCCCTAGAACTTAGAACTACTTAAACCTAACTAACCTAAGGACAGCACACAACACCCAGTCATCACGAGGCAGAGAAAATCCCTGACCCCGCCGGGAATCGAACCCGGGAACACGAATACATGTTCATTGGACCTTTTTTCCTCCATTTCCAGTCAGGAATCCGTCCCTGCAGTTTGTCGGCTCTATTAACGTTCACCCTGCATAATTTAAGAGTAAATCTATACGATCTTAACTTTTTCTCTAAGTGAAATAAAGAAACACTTAGTCAGTAGAAGACAACTATTCCTTCGTGTGAGCTAGTCGAAACCCATAAATCACTGTAATTATCGCTGGATCTGACTGTAGTACTTCAGCGCCACAAATGTTGAACATTACGTTTCTGTATTCGTGTCCGAGTCTTTTGAGATGCAGTTGAAGTTTTGCGCGGCAGTATTACACTTTAAATCATTTTCTTAAATGAAAATGACCCCTCGCAAATGGTATATGTTCACATCATGGAGGCTGAACTGATGACCCTTACAACGTTACCCGCAGACCGTGTGTAACTAACTATACCCCGGCTGCCAGCGGAACGTGCACTTTCGTGACAGCTCGGCCATTTCCGGTGAAATTCATGAAGGTGAAGAACTAGCTTAACTTTTGAGCGTTAATTTTTGACAAATGAAATTATAATTATACAATAAAGATATCAGTATAGCCAGGGAGAAGCATTCACCATTGTTAGTTTTTTAATATGTGGGACACCTGTATTGCTAAACGATAAAACGATCATCAATTCCAGTTGCAGTTTGCCTATCTAACAATTTTCAGGGGCAAAAAAAATTTTATTTTCAGTACTGTACATAATTATTGGCCTCTTTAAAAACTCAAAATTCTGCCATGATCTACTCAATAATAGGTATAACCTTACGTTAAAGGTTTAGCATAATGCGTCAAATATTAAAGTTAGAAGGCAACGTAATTCAGGGCGCGCTATTACTCACACTGAACTTATCCAGTGTTTCAGAATGACAGCGACCTCCAACAAACTTTACACATAATTTCTAACCTGTTCTAAACTTTTTCATTACCCAAAAGGTGAATAGCCCGGAACTAAGAAAACCAACATAGTTAAGAGTATTGCGTCTTCAACCATAAAGGTTTCACACGCCTAACCTCAAATATTTAACACACTAACTCATTTGCAGATGTTTTATACATCGATTCTTTAAAGAATCTAAGGTACTACATGTTAGGCAGCGAATGAAAGGACTTAAGACAGGAGACTGCTCTTGTCTCCCTCTTATGTGCGAAGTTCAACATCGCCCACAAAAATGCTCTTTATTATAATTAAACTAACGTGTAATTTTTCAGGGAATCAACTAATCCATCAAGTAACAATTCTGTTCCGGATCACAGAGCAGGAGGTAGTATTGCGACCCTCTTAGATACGGTGCTAATGAGAGTGTTCTGAGCAGCGTCATCGTGCCGGAATGTGAGAGTGAAGATGAACGTGCGGAAGAGAAAAAGATAACAGATTCATAAACGCGGTGTGGTCGGAGGGCAGCGTTTGTGAAAAACGTTGCGTGAACGCCCGTTTGGGAAACGTTAACGCAACAGCTACTTTTCTGGAACCACACGCAGCCTATGCTGCACGGTTTGGCCGCGGGAATTACAGTGCGGGGCCTATGCTCTCCTCTCCTGCGTGCTGCTGCTGTTTTATTCCTTCCTCAGTATCGGTCACGACACAGAGTGCAGTTTGGTATATGCCGAGCAGTGGGAAGACGTCGCTGCTCGCACGTACACCGAGGAGCAGCTGAATGCTGCTGGCGTTCCCCAAGCTAGTGTTATAGGCACTTTACCGTTTCTTATCTATATAAATGATTTGGAGACAATCTGAGCAGCCGTCTGAGGTTGTTTGCAGGTGACGCTGTTGTTTATCAACCAGTAAAGTCATCAGAAGATCAAAACAAATTGCAAAACGATTTAGAAAAGATATCTGTATGGTGCGAAAATTGGCAGTTGACCCTAAGTAACGAAAAGTGCGAGGTCATCCACATTGTAAGTAGGCTGTTTAGGTTTTTATGTTGGTAACGTCACGTAGCGCTCTGTATGAAAATCACTGGACTAATGACCTCAGCAGTTGAGTCCCATAGTGCTCAGAGCCATTTTGAAAATCACTGACTGTGCTGTGTGCAGTCTGTGGCTTATTTGCATTGTTGGAATATTTGCTACTGTACTGTCGGGCAGTTGGATGTGAACAGCGCGTAGCGTTGCGGAGTTGGGGGGTGAGCCGCCAGCAGTGGTGGATGTGGGGAGAGACATGGCAAAATTTTGAGAGCGGACGATCTGGACGTGTGTCCATCAGAAAGAGTAAATTTGTAAGACTGGATGTCATGAACTGATATACATATAACGACTTTTGAACATTATTAAGGTAAATAGATTGTTTGTTCTCTATCAAAATCTTTCATTTTCTAACTATGCCTATCAGTAGTTACTGCCTTCAGTAGTTGGAATCTTTTCTTTAGCTGGCAGTATTGGCGCTCGCTGTATTGCAGTAGTTCGAATAACGAAGGTTTTTGTGAGGTAAGTGATTCATGAAAGGTATAGGTTATTGCTAGTCAGGGCCATTCGTTTGTAGGGATTACTGAAAGTCAGATTTCGTTGCGCTAAAAATATTGTGTGTCAGTTTAGTGTTTATCAGAATAAGTAAAGAGAGAAATGTCTTGAGTACGTTCAGTTCTGCTCAGCTGTTTGAAAATCAAATAACGTAAGGGGTTTATCAGCACAGTAATTCATTAATTTTTCTAAGGGGATGCTTCAACATGAGTGCTAAAAGGAATCCGTTAAACTTCACTTACACGATAAATCAGTCAAATATTAAGGCCGTAAATTCAATTAAATACCTAGGAATTACAATTACGAACAACATAGATTGAGGGGAACACATAGAAGGGTCATAGGGAAGGCTAATCAAAGACTGCGTATTCGTAGGACACTTAGAAACTGTAACATATCTACTAAGGAGACTGCCTACATTACGCTTGTCCGTCCTCTTTTTAGAATACTGATGCGAGGTGTGGGATCCTTACCAGATAGGATTGACGGAGTACATCGAAAAAGTTCAAAGAACGGGAGCACGTTTTGTATTATCGCTAAATAGGGGAGTGTGTGTCACTGAAATGATACAGGATTTGGGATGGACATCATTAAAACAAAGGCGTTTTTCGTTGCGAGGCAATCTTCTCACGAAATTCCAATCACCAGCTTTCTCGTCCGAATGCGAAAATATATTGTTAACGCCGATCTACATAGGGAGAAACGATCACCATGATAAAATAAGGGAAATCAGAGCTCGTACGGAAAGATACAGGTGGTCGTTCTTTCCGAGTGCTATAGGAGAAAAAAAAGTTCAAATGTGTGTGAAATCTTATGGGATTTAACTGCTAAGGTCATCAGTTCCCAAGCTTACACACTACTTAACCAAAATTATCCTAAGGGCGCTATAGGAGATTGGAATAATAGAAAATTGTGAAGGTGGTTCGATGAACCCTCTGCCAAGCATGTAAACATGATTTGCAGAGTATCCATGTAGATGAACGCAAGGTGGCCAGTTCAACGTGCAGATGCGCAAATTGTTTCACTGTCAAACTAATAACGTAGCTGGGAAAAGGAAGAAACAGGTTCTTCCATTTCACTCGAAAAGAAACAAGGCACATCACGGAAAGCTCTACTCTTGCTGGTGCTGTGTAGATTGCGTCTCGTGAACATGCCTTCAGTTTTATGACAGTTTCAATGATTTACTTCCCTTTTATGTATTGTTATTTTTATCTTCATAGCGCCCATGTGAATCGCGTAACATTATCAATTCCTCTTTTTTCTGGTTTCTAGTTTTCCATGTTCTATCGATGTTGTTTATTTCTTTCTTCCATCCATATTTTTCCGGAGTTCCGATTTTTTTCCGTGTTGAAAGCCTTATAAATTTAGTATTTCATTCTTAAAATGCTTTCTTTCTGTTATTTACTGTTCACTGTTATTGCGTATCTCTAGTTCTTTCCTTACTTTTATAGTTCCATGCAAATGTTGACTTCTTTCTCCAAAAATACAGCAATATTTGTTATGTTCGCCTGTTCTCATCTACTCGGCTGGAGTGTCCAAAAATAATAAGCCTACACTTTTCCATAACTTTCTATATTCTGTATATTTTGGCATAGCTCCTCATTACTTCTCGTTTCCAAACCTAGAAGTTTGTATAGCACCTATTATTTTTCTAGTAATCGATCTTTCAAGTGCCTCTATTCTTCCCGGCTTATAGTTCATTGCAAAGCTGTCACCTGCACATAAAAATTCCGAAGTTACAACTGTGGCTTCATGTTTTAGTTATGTACACTACTGGCCATTAAATTGGCACACCACGAAGATGACGTGCTACAGACGCGAAATTTAACCAACAGGAAGAAGATGCTGTGATATGCACACGATTAGCTTTTCAGAGCATTCACACAAGGTTGGCGCCGATGGCGACACCTACAACGTGCTGACAGAGGAATGTTTCCAACCGATTTCCCATACATAAACAGCAGGTGACCGGCGTTGCCTGGTGAAACGTTGTTGTGATGCCTCGTGTAAGGAGGAGAAATACGTACCATCACGTTTCAGACTTTGATAAAGGTCGGATTGTAGCCTATCGCAATTGCGGTTTATCGTATCGCGACACTGCTGCTCGCGTTGGTCGATATCCAATGACTGTTAGCAGAAACTGGAATCGGTGGGTTCAGGAGGGTAATATGGAACGCTGTGCTGGATCCCAACGGCCTCGTATCACTAGCAGTCGAGATGACAGGCATCTTATCCGCACGGCTGTAACGGATCGTGCAGCCACGTCTGGATCCCTGAGTCAACGGATGGGGAAGTTTGCAAGAAAACAACAATCTGCACGAACAGTTCGACGACGTTTGCAGCAGCACGTACTATCAGCTCGGAGACCGTGGCTGCGGTTACCCTGACGCTGCATCACAGACAGGAGCGCCTGCGATGGTGTACTGAACGACGGACCTGGGTGCACGGATCGTAAAACGTCATTTTTTTCGGATAAATACAGGTTCTAATTCCAGCATCGTAATGGTCGCATCCGTGTTTGGCGTCATCGAGGTGAACGCACATTGGTAGCGTGTATTCGTCATCGCCACATTGGCATATCACCCGGCGTGATGGTATGGGGTGAATGCAGAAAATGTTCTACTGCTGCCCTGGCCATCATATTCTCCAGATCTCTCACCAACTGAAAGCGTCTGGTCAATGGTGGCCGAGCAACTGACTCGTCACAATACGCCAGTCACTACTCTCGATGAACTGTGGTATCGTGTTGGAGCTGCATGGGCAGCTGTAGCTGTACACGCCATCCAGCCTCTGACTCAATGCCCAGGCGTATCAAGGCCGTTATTACGGCCAGAGGTGGTTGTTCTGTGTACTGGTTTCTCAGGTTCTATGCATCCAAATTGCGTGAAAATGTAATCACATGTCAGTTCTAGTATAATATATTTGTCCAATGAATACCAGTTTATCATCTGCATTTCTTCTTGGTGTAGCAATTTTATTGGCAAGTGGTGTACTTCGTGGTCACCTTGTAGTTTCTCACGTACCGCCTGCACTCGGTCTGCGCGAGTCATATGCCGCGTGACTTGGAGTACTGCTGAATACCGTATCGTGCTCTGCGGCGTTTCTGGGTATACCTGCGACCCATTCAATCTCGAGTATCGTTTGCCCAGTCCTAGGATGCACGCACGAGGGAGGGCGTGTTGTGGCGCCGCGTCTCCCGAGTATAGCTGTAGCTGCAGCCGTCTGGAGTTGGCTGGAGAGCTGGAGCGGGGGCGCCGCTATCTGGGGTCAGCATCGCACCGCGCGCCGTGCATTCCAGCACGCGCACGCACAAGCGCACGCACGCACACACGCGCGGCTGACGGGAACGGCTCGACAGCAGCGCTTATCGCGATTTGCTCGGCCAGCAGGCGAGCCCCAGCTTCCGCAGCGCTCACCTGCTGTTGCTGCCGCCGCCTACATTAATGCAGCGTGGTGCCTCCTCCCGCTCCAGATATAAGTCGGCCTCGGCCCACGAGATATCGTATGTCCGCCGTTTGCCGGATACCAGAACGCGTCATACTCCACCGCTCCGTGTACGATGCCGACACTTTATCGCGGTAGCCGCCGCACCTGCATCTACCATCTACGGCTTGTAAACTACGCGGCTCGAGAGAATGCCTGCGAGCTGTGAGCCGCGCAGCTGGGAAACAGTCCTTCCCACAGGCGGCTTGTGCATTCAGTACTGGTGGTGCCTGCAGATATGTTACCAGTGTTGTCAAATTCTGCAGTGACCGAAAGCCCAACCGCCTTTATCTGCTTCCCTCAGTTACGGTGATGAGGAAAAACAGTGCGCTAGGTGCACACGTGTGAGTTTTTCACTCTCAGAGCGTTTCTGCGAGTAATGCGTGTCGTATAAACAGTGCAGAAAGTCAGCTCACCCGTAACGTCCGTGAGTGGGATAAGAAGTCTGATAACTACGCCCCTCGAGTTCTCTCGTGTAGGCGGGAACCTCCATCTCTCGAGAAATCCTCGCCGTAGCTCTCAGACGAGGTGACAAAAGTCATTGGATAGCAGTATGCACATACACAGATGACGCTAGTATCGCGTACACAAGGTATCAAAGAGCAGTGCGTTGGCGGAACTGTCATTTGCACTCAGGTTGAGCCATGGAAAAAATTCCTGTTTTGAAGAGCGCGTTGTGTGAAGCAGTCGCCCTCCGTTTCTGGCGGTGGCGCCCCTGTGGGGCAATCGCAGCTTTGGTGTCTCCCTCTGGTGGGAAAGGGGAAAGGTTGGCTGTTGACGTGCATTTAAGGGGCGCTATAAGCTAGCCAGTGGCAGTTGGTCAGTCGGAGTGAGGCTGGGTCAGCCAGTCGTCACCAGTTGCTGGTCTGTCTCTCGTTCGCATTTGTGAGACAGTTAGTGTCTGTCTGTCGTTCGGAGTGCTAGTATGTCTGTCGTTTGGATCAAACTTTAAAGCCGGCAAAATGAGAGTCTTGCCACTCCGCCAGTAACAGAACTCAGCTAGTGGTCGCCCGGTCGGGGCTGAGTTCCTGCATCTGAGTCTGCGCGTTAGGCCGCCAGTCTGCTTGAGTTGTTCCGGCAACGGTCATTGGCGGTTGGATCGATCGGTTGGTCGCGCACTGAAACACTACTTGTCCGTCTTGAGCGTTGGCGCATGTGAGGTCGCCACGTGGACCGCGCCGTATAGCGAGCGATAGTGGCTTCGCGGCCGACACGAGAGCAACAGGAGTCAATCCATGACATCGGTCTGGCCGGTGCGAGCTGCGACGCCGTGAGACGGGAGATTGGTGCGCCTTCCTGCGTCCGTTGAAGCGGCTCGCAGCGGACGGTTCGGGAGAGCGTTGGGGGTGCTGCGCCAGGTCTTCGCCAGACATCGCAGTTTATTAGAAGTTAAGTTATTCGTGATATGTTGTTTCATTTACTTGTTAAATTCTACTTGTTTTCTCGGTCAGTCTCTCGTCCCCAGCTTGCTCGTGTGTCTCCCGTCCGTATTTGTTATGCAGTTAGTATCTGTCTGTCTGTCGGTCTGCCGTACGTTAATAACTGCCTCTGTCATGTTTGTCGGATTCGGTGTTAACGAATTTAGTGCTTGAAGTGTAACGGTTGAATTCCTGAAGTATGTTTTTATCTTGGCTATCATTTTGAGAGGCGGTATGTGTAATGTAGAGCATGTTAGGCCAACCTTGTATATTTTATGTAAGGCTGCATTTCATGGGTTTTTATTTAAATGGTCATTTTAGTGTATAAAGTTGCCACCGTTCCACCGTAAGACATTTTTTAAAAAATCAAGTTGCACCTTTGGTGGCAAGTTAATCTTTTAATATTAGTGTTTTGTACCATTTCCATCCCTCCTACGGGGTGCATAGTTTATGTGAGTGTGTGAGTTGTTAAAATTTTTAGTTTGAAGTAATCTGGTGTGTTGCAGATTTGTACGAGTGTAGTCCTTCAGAGGTTGTTGTGAGCTGTCGTGACTACGGCCGTGTCAAGAGGGAGCGGAGAGGTTCTCAGCCCGAAAGCTCACACTGTCGAAAATTTGTTCTTTCTGCCTCTGAATAAATTGTCACTTGATATTTAGAGGGTGCTTTCTGATTATAATTTTAAATCTGTATAAACAAAGGATTTTAGGAATAAAATTTCCATTTGTTGAAAGAAATTCGATTTGTTTTCATCAGTTACCCAGTGGCAACTAGTTCCACGCTCACATAGTGTGTTTAAATGTGTTAATGTTCTTGATGAATCGCTAGTAAATTAAGTAAATTCTTAAGAAAAGGTTTTGAAACCAAATTCACGGTTCACGGGTGAAGAGGTCTCCGACGTCGTTGTGGCCGCACGACGGCAGTTAACTGACTGAACGCAGAATGGTAGTTGGAGCTAGAGGCATGGCACATTCCATTTCAGAAATCGTTGGGGAGTTCAATATTCCGAAATTCACAGTGTCAAGAGAGTGCCAAGAATGCCAAATTTCAGGCATTACCTCTCATCACGGACAACGCAGCGGGCGACGGCCTTCACTTACCTACCGACAGCTGTGGCGTTGGCGCTGACATGAAAGCACCAGCGAGATGAACAGCAGAAATCAATGTGGGGCGTACGACGAACGTATCCCTTAGGACAATGCGGCAAAACTTGGCGTTAATGTTCTATGGCAGCAGACGACAGATGCGAGTGCCTTTGCTTACGGCACAACATTACCTGCACTGGTTCTCCTGTTCTTCTGGCCATTTCGATTGGACCCTAGTCGATTGGAAAACTGTGGCCCGGTCAGATGAGTATTGATTTGACCTAGTAAGAGCTGGTGGCAGGGTTCGAGTGTGGCGCAGACCCCACGAAGCCATGAACTCAAGTTGTCAACAAGTTACTGTGCAAGCTGGTCGTGGCTCCACAATGGTGTGGGCTGTGTTTACATGGAATGGACTGGGGCCTCTCGCGCGACTGATGTCGTCATTGACTGGAAATGGTTATGTTCGACTCTTGGAGACCATCTGATCTCAAACAAACTATGTAGTTTTTATGGATCACAATGATCCATGTCACGGGGCCACAGTTCTTCGATATTTGTTTGAAGACCATTCTGACAGTTCGAGCGAATGATCTGGCCACCCAGACCGCCTGACACGAATCACATGGACCATTTATGGGACATAATCGAGAGGTCAGTTGGTGCAGAGAACCCGGCACCGGCAATGCTTTCGCAATTATGAATAAGTATAGTGGCAACATGGCTCAATATTTCTGCAGGGGATGTCCAACGACTTCTTGAGCCCATGCCACGTTGAGCTGCTGGACTACGCCGGGAAAAAGGAGATCCGAAACGATATTAGGAGGTATGCCATGACTATTCTCATCAGTTTATGTTAGCAATTTTGTCAAATTCTGCAGTGACCGAAAACCCGTCCGACTTTTTTGTCTCCTCCAGTTACAGTGATGAGGAAAATTATTAAGCTAGGTACAAAGGTGAGAGTTTTTCCTTCTGAGAGAGCTTCTGCGAGTAATACGTGTCGTGTAAACAGTGCCGAGAGTGTCTGTGAGGGGGGCGAGGTCTAAGATAGTAGCGCTGTGCGAGTTCAGATTTCTCGTGTGGACACCAACCTCCATCTCTCGAGAGCTGCTCGCCGTAGGTGTTAGACAGGGAGAACTATTCCCTAAGAACTCAGAGAGCGCTGAGCGGCCATATTGCATCCCATATTTGTGCCGTATTTCGCAGTTTGTACACTACTACATGATGCTAATATATTTTCCCGTACTCATGCGCATTAAATAATAGTACCCATCAATTTGCTTGTTTTGAGCTATAATATGTATCCGTGGCGTCTTTCGGAGCGAAAAATTGCCCGCTTTACCTCGTAAACGAGCGGCAGCAGCAGTTAGAAAATTTAGAAAGTTCTAAATAACCCTACGCATCAAACAACACATAAAACACTATGGACATTTACAGAAATAACAAACGAAAATAAAAAAAATTGCACTGAAGAGTCTCGATCTCACCTTAACGTGTAAGATATGCCGCATTACCCACTTTTTTCCCCTCCTTTCCTTTCCCCGATTATAAGGAAAACGATTTATTGACACATAGCACGGATTCAGAAAATATCATTGTTGTGAAACACAATTAGCTCTTTATACTCATGAAATAATGAGTACTATCGACAGGGGATGTCAAATTGGTTCTATATCTTTAGATTTCCAGAAGGCTTTCGACAACGTTCCTCACAAACGTCCTCTAACCAAACTGCGTGCCTATGGAATATCGCCTCAGTTGTGCGACTGGATTCGTGATTTCCTGTCAGAAAGGTGGCAGTTCGTAGTAATACACGGAAAATCATCGAGTAAAACAGAAGTAATATCCGGCGTGACCCAAGGAAGTGCTATAGGCCTTCTATTGTTCCTGATCTATATTAATGACGTAGGAGACAATCTGAGTAGCCGTCTTACATTGTTTGCAGATGATGCTGTCATTTAGCATCTTGTAAAGTCATCAGATGACCAAAACGAATTGCAAAATGATTTAGATAAGATATCTGTATGGTGCGAAAAGTGGCAATTAACCCTGAATAAAGAAAAGTGTGAAGTCATTCACATGAGTACTAAAAGAAATGCGCTAAATTTCAATTACGCGGTAAGTCACACAAATCTGAAGGCTGTAAATTCAACTAAATACTTGGGGATTACAATTACAAATAACCTAAATTGGAACGCTCACATAGATAATGTTGTAGGTAAAGCAAACCAAAGACTGCGATTCATTGGCAGAACACTTAGAAGGTGCAACAGGTCTACCAAAGAGACTGCTTACACCACGCTTGTCTGCCCTATTCTGGAGTACTGCTGTGCGGTGTGGGATCCTCATCAGGTGGGACTGACGGATGACATTGAGAAAGTACAAAGAAGGTGCAGCTCGTTTTGTATTATCGCGAAATAGGGAAGAAGGTGCCACAGACATGATACGTGGAGTGGCAATCATTAAAACAAAGGCGTTTTTCGTTGCGACGGGATCTTCTCATGAATTTTCAATCACCAGTTTTCTCCTCCGATTGCGAAAACATTCTGTCGGCATCCACCTACATAGGGAAAAATGATCATCACGATAAAATAAGAGAAATCAGGGCTCGAACAGAAAAATTTAAGTGCTCGTTTCTCCCGCGCGTCTTTCGAGAGTGGAACGGTAGAGAGAGACAGCCTGAAGGTGGTTCATTGAACGCTCTGCCAGACACTTTATTGTGAGTATCAGGGTAATCACGTAGATATAGATGTAGAGCCTACACAAAAAGGATCTATTTGCCACTGTCGCTTTGATCCTAAAATAATAACAATAATAATATCTGTGCCATTTCCGGCCATGCCCCAATGGTTCTAACTAAACTAAGAATGGAGGAAAGGAAAGGGGGTGGTGGAAAGGGTATAATATGTATGTAAAGAGAAAAAGGCTTTTTTTCCCGGAGTACTTGTGTTTGACGAGCGAATTTGCAAAGGTGTACCAGCATTGTAGGGACAGTTAAGACTACTGTAGCGATGTATACGCAGCGATGTGTCGGCAAAAAAAGTAATGAAGGAAGCTGTCAGGAAGTGGACTCAGGACGAAGTTATTCATTTAATTAATTTGTACAAGAAAAGTCAGCATTATGGAACGTACAGCTACTGTACAGTTTGTCGACTGAAATGAGTACAGTTTTTAACACTCCCAAAAAAGATATTTACAAGAATATCCACAATTTAAGGAATCAGACAAAGTCGTTTTATAACATAGGTTATTTAGCATAGAGAAACAAGGGAAGTTACGTTCGAAAGTAATCGTTTTGGGAAATTTCCATTAATTTCAAGTAATACAGCTGTATCCATAATTTTATATGACGTGGTATTTATTGATTATATAATTATGCTGGCCGTTGGAAGAAAGAACAAGAATTTTCAAGTTGTTTCTTAAGTGAATACAAGTAAAAACTTTAAAATAAACGTATGTCCGGAAATGCTTTATTTCTCGCAGGCTCCATAATCATGCCGTGGCCTAAACCGCTCTCTTCTCCAGCACCATCACGGTAGTTTACGTTTTATTTTTGCCACCTACCACTCAAAGTATTAAAAGTGCAGCTGCAGACCGACGCTCCTTCATCGCAACCTCTTGCTCACGCACAGAACTACGACGAAAACACCTCGCGGGTTGTGATCTCTCAGCTCTCACAGGCACCGTCACCCTGCTGTGTGTGAACGCTTCTGACGTCTGCTCTCTCAAGACTCACAGACAGTTACACAAAGTATTCGCAAAGAAATATCAGTCAGTAACCACCAGCGAAAATTCGTCCCCAGTGTAAATAATTCTGTGAGTATTATCTGAGGTTCTCAAACTTTACGAGAGCAAAAAAACTCACGTGTGTCCCAGCGCTTATGACCACCACCTGATGCCACCTGCTGGCGTGGAATGCACCTGACAGGGTAAGGAAACTAAACACATCACGGACGTTTTGCTTCACCCCTTTATTAGGAAGTTCACGGCACAGTAAACAAAATTTGGCTATGGAACATGCATATATAATCATTTTCGATCTCTCGAAAAGCACGGCATGAAATTATTGGAGCAGTATGTAGTTTTGATATATATTTCGTTAAAATTTAGGCCCCTTTTTCGTTGTGACGTAGAACTATAATTTGTTTCAGTCATTATGAGTTGGTGGAAGCTTCCAGCTGTGGGATTGTGTCTAGGAAAAATGCGAAATTGCTTTCACATATATCTCATGAAATGATGGTTGGTTAAAAACTGTATGCCGGTCCCAAAGTTTCATTGGGTCAGTAATATAAGTGAATAAATTTCAAGTTTTTTTTCATATTAGCAAATCCTTTTGTCACTAGCAGTCCATTATGATACTCGCTTGAGAAAAATAAAGTAAAAACTGTAGATTCTGCTACATCACCGTAGATAAAGTTCCATTTGTTAAATACTCTCCTCTTTCCGTGCTATCATTTGCCAAAATCTCGTTTAAATACCTCTCTATCGGTTTATAAAGTATGAGGGACGTTATGAATATTACATTCCCGAGCGCGTGCGACAGGAAGTGAACCTGTTACATAACACCCAGATTCTCAAGACTGGAGGTAGATATTGATCCCTCTCAGGATTGAAGGAAAATTCAGAATTTAGCTACATTTCATACACAGAAAAATATGGTCTGATTTACACCAAATGCGACCCCCTACTTTTCATTTCAATGTTTCCGAATTTGTTACTTATGTGAGAAATATCATAATAACTATGACGATTAACCAACGAAAGCTACAAGTACCGTAGAAATCAAATTTTACCAAATAGATTATGTAAATCGTTAGAGAAAGGTCGGCCGATGTGGCCGAGCGGACCTAGGCGCTTCAGTCTGGAACCGCGCGACCGCTACGGTCGCAGGTTCGAATCCTGCCTCGGGCATGGATGTGTGTGATGTCCTTAGGTTAGTTAGGTTTAATTAGTTCTAAGTTCTAGGGGACTGATGACCTCAGATGTTAAGTCCCATAGTGCTCAGAGCCATTCGAGCCTACTGTTCGTTACGTGGCTATTGCTCCTTATTTTAGAACGTTTATTTGTGAAAATATTTCTCAAAATGTGACATGTTATTGAAATGATTTCTTTGACATCTTTACCACAACGTCTCTGAAAAGCGTTAACAGTCAACTGTCGTTTCCAGAATCTGTTTCAACACTTCCGTATGTTTTGTGCTGCTTAAAAACAAACATTCAAAGTCGTCAGATATAAGTGTTTGAAACAATTTCTATCCTCCCACGAAAATCTGAAATTTGAAATCAGATGGTTGCTTTAAGGCACCTCTGCACAGATTAATTACGAGTTAATTTCACTGTTATCCAGCTAGCAGCGAACTCATTAGCACTAACAATAAGTGCTTTACATTTATTGCACCCTTTTATGAATTAAAATAACCTCTAACATAGAACACCACACTTAAATAATTCCGGAGATTTCTATTTTATCAGCATGTTGATGAACGTGCTCTAATAGATATTTATTCACACGTGTTCCTACAGAACTCAGTGTAAGTCTTTTATACAGAAGTCCTAGAGCAACGCGTATCTCATTTTTAGTTTCTTTTCGGAGTCTAAGACCCGCTAAAGAAACTGACAGATGGTAACGCATATAACACATTCGTCTATAGATGGTCCGTCTGAGAATTGCGAAGTAACATGTATGAGGAGCCCACAATAGTGCTGAAAACGTTTCCAGTTAAATGAATGATTGTTGTTGTTACGTATAGCAAGGAAAAAAAGTATCGGCTGTTAATTTTTCAGTATGTTTAGAGGGAGGTAAGGCAATGGTAAGTTTTTCCATTGCCATTTTGGAAAATGAAGAAACCGCAGGACAGTTGCTTAGTCCACATTCGTTCCTTATGTACACGACCAATTTCGGAACACTTACAGTTCCATTATGTGGTAAAAAATGAAATCATTTAATTATCAGAGGTCATCCTCGCCGCAACGTTTTCCCAAAACCAAAGATACGTATCAAAAGGGCAAATTTTTGGATCCATGACAGCATTAGGGCGAGGATGATTAAATGATTTTATTATTATTTATTTCAAGTTTCTGCTACCAGTCACTTTTTATTTTATGCTTAATCTAACATAATGCAACGCGTTTAGAACATGTTCTGTTCATCTTCAGGCGTTTATACATACATACATACATATAGAGAATGTTACTTAAAAATAAACAGTGTTAAACTAGACTAATCTAGAACTCTTTGTCCATTCTAGATTAATCTAGTTTAAGACTGCTTATTTTTAAGTAACATTTCTCTATATGTATGTATGTATGTATAAATGCCTGAAGATAAACAGAACATGTTCGAAACGCGTTGCATTATGTTAGGTTAAACATAAACTAAAAAATTACTGGTAGCAGAAACTTGAAATAAATAATTATTCCACACACTCACGGTTCAGAAACATAGCCATAATGGCTGAAAATAGTAAAGTGATTTTATTTTTTACACCAGATGATGGATATTTTAAGTGTTGCGAAAGCAGTCGTGTACATAACAAAAGATTGTGGATTAAACAACTGTCCTCCGGTTTCTTCATTTTTCAAAATGGACTTAGTGCCCCACTAGAAAACTCTTTTTCCATTGCATTAGAAACTTAGTAAAATTTCTCAGGTAATGCATACTGGGATCATAAGAATTTCAGCAGACAGATACGTAGGATCGTTGTCCCGCAGACAAAGAAGGAACAGTATCTGGTGCTAACTTTGGGATTGTAAAAAAAGAAAAAAAAGGTTCAAATGCTTATAAGCAATATGGGTCTTAACATCTGAGGTCATCGGTCCCCTAGACTTAGAACTACTTAAACCTAACTAACCTGAGGGCACCACACACATCCATTGCATTGCCGAGGCTGGATTCAAACCCGCCACTGTAGCAGCAGCGCGGTTCCGGGCTGAAGCGCCGAGAATCGCTCGGCCACAGCGGCCGGCATGGGATTGTCCTATGAGCTATTAGTACAGAGTAATCAGCGCTCCTAATTTTATCTTTAGTAGTTTTGGAATTTCTCGGCGAAATGCTAAGCACGAACTATAGAATTCTTCCCAGATGTGAAATCTGGGCGGTGAAATGCTCGCATCCACTTGGCCCGAGTCTTTGCGTCTTTCGGAAATCAAAATATTGAAATATTTTCTTCCTTGTTCGTCTTGTAATTTACAGCACTACACGTTATACAGTACGTATGCCCCATTTCGCACACCTACAACAAATGCTTTTCTAAAGAAAAACATGTTATCCATGAGTAAACAAAGGTTGAGCTTACCTAGTATCTCCGTCAGTTTGTGGACTGTTCCCTGATAGGAACAAACACAAGTCTTGCAACAAATTCAACTCGAGAAAAGCTCACATGTACGCTATGGTCCTCACACTGTCGCTAAAAGTTTACTGAACGCGTGAACCCCGCATCGAAAGCGTAAAGGGGTGACCCGCGGCTCGGCCTCAGTTTGTGACGTCAAGCGGTCTATCCGTCAGTTGTGGCAGGCTCTGTATCTCGCAGACTACGGCTCTGAGCTACTGCGAGTCGCGCCGGGTACCTGGGAAGGGCGCAGTGTTGAACAGAACGCAAGCCGGTGCAACGAAGCGGCTACTGCGTGCGGCGCGCCTGCTACCGCGATATTTACACTCGGCCGGTATTACCGCTCGCTCTCGGAGAGGGCAGCTGTTAAATATACAGCACAGTATACAGAGAGAGGGGACCGCCTTCTGCAACTCGTCTTGCGAGTAATACTCCCGTCCCTCCATTAACACAGGAGAGCTCTCCTCAAGCCCGTCGCTAATCTCCGGCGAACCGAGCTGATGGAGTCCAATCGCCGCTAGAAGTTATCGACGCGTAAAGGAACGACGACGTCGAAACCTACCACCAATAACACGTTAACTCGACACGGGAAACCTTGCTCCAGGGAAAGTTTCTCGTAATGACTGACGCGGATATTTAACAGCTTTCTTTCCTATACGGCAGTCGTCAGTCACCCACCTCCGTAGCCGAGGTCACGCCGGCAGGGTAGCTCAGCGTGCTCGGTCAGAGGGACAGCTGCCCTCTGTAATTAAAAAAGTAAATAAAAAAGAAACTGAGTGAGTGGATCAACGATGAACTTCAATTGATATCGTGAGGCGTCCCCCCCGAACGAATGCAACGAGCCACAACGAACAAAATGAGAAAAAAAAGGCGGGGGGGGGGGGGGGGGGTCACTAATGGATGTCAGTGCTGTAGGGTTCAAACTAGAGGTTAGCTGGTTCGAATACTGGGGTGGATGTAATTTACACTACTGGTCATTAAAACTGGTACACGGAGAAGAAATGCAGATGATAAACGGGTATTCATTGGACAAATATATTATACTAGAAGTGACATGTGATTACATTTTCACGCAATTTGGGTGCATAGATCCTGAGAAATCAGTACCCAGAACAACCACCTCTGGCCGTAATAACGGCCTTGATACGCCTCGGCATTGAGTCAAACAGAGCTTGGATGGCGTGTACAGGTACCTTCAACACGATACCACAGTTCATCAAGAGTAGTGACTGGAGTATTGTGACGAGCCAGTTGCTCGGCCACCAGTTGGTGAGAGATCTGGAGAATGTGCTGGCCAGGGCAGCAGTCGAACATTTTCTGTATCCAGAAAGGCCAGTACGGGACCTGCAACATGTGGTCGTGCATTATCCCGCTGAAATGTAGGTTTTCGCAGGGATCGAATGAAGGGTAGAGCCACAGGTCGTAACACAACTGAAATGTAACGTCCACTGTTCAAAGTGCCGTCAACGCGAACAAGAGGTGACCGAGACGTGTAACCAATGGCACACCATACCATCACGCCCGGTGATAGGCCAGTATGGCGATGACGGATACACGCTTCCGATGTGCGTTCACCGTGATGTCGCCAAACACGGATGCGACCATCTTGATGCTGTAAACAGAACCTGGATTCATCCGAAAAAATGACGTTTTGCCATTCGTGCACCCAGGTTCGTCGTTGAGTACACCATCGCCGGCGCTCCTATCTGTGATGCAGCGTCAACGGTAACCGCAGCCGTGGTCTCCGAGCTGATAGTCCATGCTGCTGCAAATGTCGTCGAACTGTTCGTACAGATGGTTGTTGTCTTGCAAACGACCCCATCTGTTGACTCAGGGATCGAGACGTGGCTGCACGATCCGTTACAGCTGTGCGGATAAGATGCCTGTCATCTCGACTGCTAGTGATACGAGGCCATTGGGATCCAGCACGGCGGGATCTGTATTACCCTCCTGTATCCACCGATTCCATATTCTGCTAACAGTCATTGGATCTCGACCAACGCGAGCAGCAATGTTGCGATACGATAAACCGCAATTGCGATAGGGTACACTCCGACCTTTATCAAAGTCTGAAACGTGATGGTACGTATTTCTCCTCCTTACACAAGGCATCGTAACAACGTTTCACCAGGCAACGCCGGTCAACTGCTGCTTGTGTATGAGAAATCGGTTGGAAACTTTTTTCAAGTCAGCACGTTGTAGGTGTCGCCACCGGCGCCAACCTTGTGTGAATGCTCTGAAAAGCTAATCATTTCCATATCACAGCATCTTCTTCCCGTCGGTTAAATTTCGCGTCTGTAGCACGTCATCTTCGTGGTGTAGCAATTTTGACGGCCAGTAGTGTACTTACTCTGGTCCTGCATACAGTTTCGCTGTTGACACAGAACCAAAACATACAGCAACAATAAATCCTTACCATTATACACCACGTGGCATTTAGCAGTCAGCGAATCAGAGAACAGTGAAAGTGGAATCGAGCAGCGCTGATACAGGGTGGCAGTCTGGCACTGGGCCATACCTTAATGCGACGAGGAAGACCGTATTCTAGGCAAGACTCGGTCTTGATTATTGACCACCTCATAAAATGTACACTGACGGTAGAAAATCGCAACACCAAGAAGGAGTTGCGCGTCGTAAACGCTAGTTGGTAATCATGTTTCTACATTAGAAAGATGATGTCTATGCAAATTTAGCGCCAGTCGTGTAAGAGTGGCGCTAGTAGTGCCACTACGATTGAAACGCCTGGTTAAATCCGCAGGACAGAACAGGTAGTTGGAATTGGGGAAAGGGGCCAAAAATGAGCGGCTGTCAGTCACACTCGAAGACATGTCACTTTATTTAGTTGCCCAAACATTACAGCTCAAATTTACGATCTTAACCATCGACTGAATAGGTCACACAATTGACAGCTCCACCTGCAAACATCCATACGTACCAGAATGAGATTTTCACTCTGCAGTGGAGTGTGCGCTGATATCTGAGCTGATTTCTGAGCTACCGAAGCACGACTCACGCCCGGTCCTCACAGCTTTACTTCTGCCAGTATCTCGTCTCCTACCTTCCAAACTTTACAGAAGCTCTCCTGCGAACCTTGCAGAACTAGCACTCCTGAAAGAAAGGATACTGCGGAGACATGGCTTAGCCACAGCCTGGGGGATGTTTCCAGAATGTAGAGCACTTGCCCGCGAAAGGCATTGGTCCCGAGTTCGGGTCTCGGTCGGGCACACAGTTTTAATCTGCCAGGAAGTTTCATATCAGCGCACACTCCGCGACAGAGTGAAAATCTCATTCTGGAAACATCCCCCAGGCTTTGGCTAAGCCATGTCTGCGCAGTATCCTTTCTTTCAGGTTGGTTGGTTGGTTGGTTGGTTGGTTTGGGGAAAGAAACCAGACAGCGTGGTCATCGGTCTCATCGGATTAGGGAAGGATTGTGGAAGGAAGTCGGCCGTGCCCTTTCAGAGGAACCATCCCGGCATTTGCCTGGAGTGATTTAGGGAAATCAAGGTAAACCTAAATCAGGATGGCCGGACGCGGGATTGAACCGTCGTCCTCCCGAATGCGAGTCCAGTGTCTAACCACTGCGCCACCCCGCTCGGTCTTTCTTTCAGGAGTGCTAGTTCTGCAAGGTTCGCAGGAGAGCTTCTGTAAAGTTTGGTAGGTAGGAGACGAGGTACTGGCAGAAGTAAAGCTGTGAGTACCGGGCGTGAGTCGTGCTTCGGTAGCTCAGTTGGTAGAGCACTTGCCCGCGAAAGGCAAAGGTCCCGAGTTCGAGTCTCGGTCGGGCACACAGTTTTAATCTGCCAGGAAGTTTCATCCAGACGTACGTCAGTGTCGGGCCTCTGCTTATAGCTAGCCACAACTGTCACAAGTTGTCAACAGTGTAGCAGCCCTTGAGCAACAATTTGAGTAAAATATATTTATTTAAACTGCTCTTGTCTCAGCTAATCTTTTGCCCTTCTGTCCAGATTCCTAAGGTGACAGTTCCTTTGGCCACCTACCACCCATTTATCATTAGCAACGACGACATAACGCGTGACTCCTCGGGACACGAGGTCTGCCGACGCGCGATATAACTGATGTCCTGTTCACCGACAACATTTCTGTTTTGATTTATGTACGCAGCTACTGTTTCAGTGGAAATGTTGAGCAACATTAATCTGGTGACCGCGTTTTAAGCAATTATTACAGCCAACTACACACGCACGGTCCAGTCGAAGTAATCAATCAGCTGCTGGGAATTAATTAATCTCAGGCGGAGACCGACGTAAGGGCAACTACTGCGAGCGTCGCAGTGAGGCCCGTATTACACTGGAAACGAAGGTTGTCAAATACACTTCACACAAGACGTTTTATAAAATGCTTGACGCTCTGTTGTGCTCTACTTGCCTGCTTACGTCTGGCATGAAAGTTAGCGCATCAAGCTATTTGCGAAACAACTATGATAGCAGGACCCATATTATTAAACCGCTGTCTCGGAAGCGGATACCAGTTACAAGATGTCTATCTAGCTGCTTACAGGGACAACAAAAACGTGATTTTCAATATATCGCGTAATTACTTACCGACTCATAAATTTAAAATGGCGTTTTAATCTACTTATTAAGATGCATAATCTTATGATAAAAGTTTAACGCAATATGACAGATATCTCAGTTACATACTGTGTTTCTATCTTGAGGCAACGTAAGTGACGGAGCGCAAATACCCGGACTACATTAATGCAGTATTTGGTAATGAGAGCAGCACTTAGCGACTTCCAACAAAATTTACACGTAATTACAAACCTTTACAAAACCTTGTCTCGCTGACATCCCGCAAAAGACAATAAAAGCAATCAAATTGATCACTGACTATATTTTCGGTAGTCAAGCAGTCAAACTTCAGCATCAGGCATCATGTTTTACGAGGTGCATTCAAGTTCTAAGGCCTCCGATTTTTTTTCTAATTAACTGCTCACCCGAAATCGATGAAACAGGCGTTACTTCTCGACGTAATCGCCCTGCACATGTACACATTTTTCACAACGCTGACGCCATGATTCCATGGCAGCGGCGAAGGCTTCTTTAGGAGTCTGTTTTGACCACTGGAAAATCGCTGAGGCAATAGCAGCACGGCTGGTGAATGTGTGGCCACGGAGAGTGTCTTTCATTGTTGGAAAAAGCCAAAAGTCACTAGGAGCCAGGTTAGGTGAGTAGGGAGCATGAGGAATCACTTCAAAGTTGTTATCACGAAGAAACTGTTGCGTAACGTTAGCTCGATGTGCGGGTGCGTTGTCTTGGTGAAACAGCACACGCGCAGCCCTTCCCGGACGTTTCTGTTGCAGTGCAGGAAGGAATTTGTTCTTCAAAACATTTTCGTAGGATGCACCTTTTACCGTAGTGCCCTTTGGAACGCAATGGGTAAGGATTACGCCCTCGCTGTCCCAGAACATGGACACCATCATTTTTCAGCACTGGCGGTTACCCGAAATTTTTTTGGTGGCGGTGAATCTGTGTGCTTCCATTGAGCTGACTGGCGCTTTGTTTCTGGATTGAAAAATGGCATCCACGTCTCATCCATTGTCACAACCGACGAAAAGAAAGTCCCATTCCTGCTGTCGTTGCGCGTCAACATTGCTTGGCAACATGCCACACGGGCAGCCATGTGGTCGTCCGTCAGCATTCGTGGCACCCACCTGGATGACACTTTTCGCATTTTCAGGTCGTCATGCAGGATTGTGTGTACAGAACCCACAGAAATGCCAACTCTGGAGGCGATCTGTTCAACAGTCATTCGGAGATCCCCCAAAACAATTCTCTCCACTTTCTCGATCATGTCCTCAGACCGGCTTGTGCGAACCCGAGGCTGTTTTGGTTTGTTGTCACACGATGTTCTGCCTTCATTAAACTGTCGCACCCACGAACACACTTTCGACACATCCATAACTCCATCACCACATGTCTCCTTCAACTGTCGATGAATCTCAATTGGTTTCACACCACGCAAATTCAGAAAACGAATGATTGCACGCTGTTCAAGTAAGGAAAACGTCGCCATTTTAAGTATTTAAAACAGTTCTCATTCTCGTCACTGGCGGTAAAATTCCATCTGCCGTACGGTGCTGCCATCTCTGGGACGTATTGACAATGAACGCGGCCTCATTTTAAAACAATGCACATGTTTCTATCTCTTTCCAGTCCGGAGAAAAAAAATCGGAGGCCTTAGAACTTGAATGCACCTCGTAATTTATTGCTTCTATACTACTAACTGCATTCGCAACACTGTTTACAGACAGTATCCAAAAATGGTTCAAATGGCTCTAAGCACTATGGGACTCAACATCTGAGGTCATCAGCCCTCTACACCTACAACTACTTAAACCTAACTAACATAAGGACATCACACACACTCATGCCCCAGACAGGATTCGAACCTGCGACCTTAGCAGCAGCGCGGTTCCGGACTGAAGCGCCTAGAACCGCTTCCACAGCGGCCGGCGCAGAGTGTCCATATATACGACTTAATGTAGAAGAAAAATTACATCATTGTATGGCATACACTATGTGACCAAAAGTATCTGGACATCTGGCTGAAAATAACTTATAAGTTCGTGGCGCCCTCCATCGGTAATGCTGGAATTCGATATGGTGTTGGACAGCTTCCACTCTCGTAGACATACCTACAATCAGGTGCTTGGGAGATTTCTTGGGGAATGGCATCCCATTCTTCACGGTCGGTGAGGCCTGGCAAGGCTTTGCGTTCCAAAACGCCCCACAGGTGTTCTTTAGGATTCAGGTGAGGACTCTGTGCAGATCAGTCCATTACAGGGATGTTATTATCGTGTAACCACTCCACCACGGACTGTGCATTATGAACACGTGCTCGAGCGTGTTGAAAGATGAAATCACCATCCCGGAATTTTTCATCAGCAGTGGGAAGCAACATCAGTGTAGGCCTGTGCTGTGTTGGTGCCACGCAAAACAACAAGGGTTGCAAGCCCCCTCCATGAAACACACGACCGCACCGTAACACCACCTCCTCCTAATTTTACTGTTGCCACTACACACGCTGGCAGATGACGTTCACCGGGCATTCGCCATACCCACACCCTGCCATCGGATAGCCGCATTGTGTACCGTGATTCGTCACTCCACACAACGTTTTTCCACTGTTCAATCGTCCAACGTTTACGCTCCTTACACCAAGCGAGACGTCGTTTGCCATTTACCGGCGTGATGCGTGGCTTATGATGATGAAATCCAAGTTTTCTCACCTCGCGCCGAACTTTCATAATACTTGCAGTGGATCCTGATGCAGTTTGGAATTCCTGTGTGAGGGTCTGGATAGATATATGAGTATTACACATTACGGCCCTCTTTAACTGTCGACCGTCGTCTCTGTTAGTCAACAAGCGAGGTCGACCAGTACGCTTTTGTGCTGTACGTGTTCTTTCACGTTTCCACTTCACTATAAAATCGGAAACAGTGGACCTAGGGATGCTTAGGAGAGTGGAAATCTCGCGTACAGACGTATGACACAAGTGACACCCAATCACCTGACCACTTTTAAAGTCCGTGAGTTCCGCGGAGCACGCCATTCTGCTCTCTCACGACCTCTAATGACCACTGAGGTTGCTGATATGGAGTAGCTGGCAGTAGGTGGCAGCACAAAGCACCTAATATGAAGAACGTATATTTTTAGGGTGTCCGGATACTTTTGATCACATGCTGTACATTTCAAAAGATGTGATGTTATAAACATTGAGACGCGTGAAAAACTAGCTTTCGCTTAAAATGCATATCAAATTACATAGACTAGATTCACCGGATATTTCCTATTGAGATCACTTGGTGACTTTCAACAAACGTTCTGCATAATTTCAAACGTTTCCTAAGGTTTTGTTTGCTTCGATGCCTGAAGTCAAATACACTGAAAAAGACGCACACCTGGAAAGGTGATGTCGATTTTGATCCGATGACGGCACGTGCCACATGGGGGATAGCAGATGTGCTGATAATGGTTTCTACGTTGTCCACGAACACTAAGCGTGGCGTCATGGCTACCAGAGCGCCATTGTGTCTACTCTTTAAAGGGAATGGTCACTGCCAGAGGGCCAAGTGTGATGCAGACGTACGAAGCAAGCAGGCAGCCGTGCCACTGAGCCGCACTCGTGCTCCCTACAAACAACTGGGCACGGTTGAGAAAGGTCAAATTGCGTCCTTCCTAGTGGCGGAATAGTCCTTTGAGAGAAATACCCCTCAAGATGGATGTCCCGCGTCAGTTGTGCAACGATGCTGGTATCATTGGTCACGTGAGCATTCTCACACCTGTAGATGAAGTCCTGGAAGTCCACGCGGCACAGACACCCGCCACGATCGTCGTATCATGCAGTGGCAGGTCGTACGGCATCGACGTGCAGGGTTCGACTAGTGCCGCCAGAGGATGAGATGGAAGATGGAATGGCACTTCGTGGTCTTCAGCGATGAAAGAAGATCCTGCCTGCATGCGAGTGATGGTAGTTTGCTCCTACTGTCTTGTAGAGCGCATTCGTCCAACAGAAATCACAGGCCATACAGTCCGGTTGCGATAACCTGAAACTCCCGTTGATCTTTGGTGTTTCTAAAGGGGACGTTAACCAGCATTCGGTAAGTGCACAATGATGTAAGACCCGTTCTTTTGTCGTTCTTGCAACAGGAAGGTGATGTGCCGTTCCAACGGGGTTATGTTCGCCCTCACACTGCTGTGAAACTGAACATGCTCTGCAAGACATGGAGCTACTTCCCTGGCCAGTAGGATCTTCGGACTTGTGTCCAATAAAGCACGTACGGGATATGATAGGGCGAGGAGAGACTTCAGCGGCCCACCAACCAACAACTCTTTAGCCGTCGGCACACGGACCGTGCATCCGAACGTTGAACGTTGAGCGTGCTGAGTTTCTGACGTCATAGCATGGAATAGCACGCTAGGGAATCTTTCCGAACGTTCAGAGCAATATCTGGCTCGTCAGGTATTCTGAGCGTGCGTCTGAGCGTTGACCAATGAGGTGGCACAACGCCACCTACGTCACAAGCACGCCGTCTCCCTACAGTACAGAGTTGTGAGGCGCCATGTTGTTGTTGTTGTGGTCTTCAGTCCTGAGACTGGTTTGATGCAGCTCTCCATGCTACTCTATCCTGTGCAAGCTTCTTCATCTTCCAGCACTTACTGCAACCTACATCCTTCTGAATCTGCTTAGTGTATTCATCTCTTGGTCTCCCTCTACGATTTTACCCTCCACGCTGCCCTTCAATGCTAAATTTGTGATCCCTTGATGCCTCAGAACATGTCCTACCAACCGGTCCCTTCTTCTTGCCACAAACTCCTCCTCAATTCTATTCAATACCTCCTCATTAATTATGTGATCTACCCATCTAATCTTCAGCACCACATTTCGAAAGCTTCTATTCTCTTCTTGTCCAAACTAATTACCGTGAATGTTTCACCTCCATACATGGCTACACTCCATACAAATACTTTCAGAAACGACTTCCTGACACTTAAATCTATACTCGATGTTAACGAATTTCTCTTCCTCAGAAACGCTTTCCTTGCCATTGCCAGTCTACATTTTATATCCTCTCTACTTCGACCATCATCAGTTATTTTGCTTCCCAAATAGCAAAACTCCTTTACTACTTTGTCTCATTTCCTAATCTAATTCCCTCAGCATCACCCGACTTAATTCGACGACATTCCAATAACCTCGTTTTGCTTTTGTTGATGTTCATCTTATATCCTCCTTTCAAGACACTGTCCATTCGTTCAACTGCTCTTCCAAATCCTTTGGTGTCTCTGACAGAATTACAATGTCATCGGCGAATCTCAAAGTTTTTATTTCTTCTCCATGGATTTTAATACCTACTCCGCATTCATTTCAAGCCTATACGTATATATCCCGTTTCTGAGCACCAGCAAATTGAGAATCACTGGAAAACCCGTTGTTAACTGTGTGATTCGTTCCAATAAAATAATGAGAAACATCATATTCGTGGCAAAAGAATTATTGTAACTTGCGTATTATGAGAGTAGGCTATTTGAAGGCAGCGACACACTCAAGATCCACCAGAAAGGTATTGTTCTTGGTACAATTTGTTATAATTAAATTTCAATTAGTAACATATCTACCATTAAGGTTTTCAGCAAGGGGTAACTAAATCTGAGGGGGGTACGATGGGGAGGTTCCCTTGTGAGTAGAGTTGCCGGCTTTTGTGGCCGAGCGGTTCTAGGCGCTACAGTCTGGAACCGCAAGACCACTACGGTCGCAGGTTCGAATCCTGCCTCGAGCATGGATGTGTGTGATGTCCTTAGGTTAGTTGGGTTTAAGTAGTTCTAAGTTCTAGGGGACTGATGATCTCAGAAGTTAAGTCCCATAGTGCTCAGAGCCATTTGAATTTTTTGAGTAGAGTTGTTATTTGGGGCGGTGGGTCGCGTCTTGACACTACCAAATATTTTTTCCCTAACATACGCGTTATTATTAGGTTCTGATACTTTATTATTAGTTTAATATAAATATATACTATAATATTTGATGTTATGTAAACATAAGTTCACCTTTTTTTGAGGGGTGACTTTGTTCGATTGGCTTAATCTTCATAACAGCATGCGCTACTTGTATAAAGATATTTTGCTACTTTTTCCTTTACGCTTCGTAATTCACATGTTGCAAAGATTCTGCTACTGGGTAGGAACAGTGATCAAGTAAGATTGACCTTGGGGTTTTTCTAAAATGTGGGAATGATGAAATAATGTTTATCTGATGAGGAGAAGTATTCCAAATTTGTAATGCACTGCTTGTAATGGAACTTTTATAAGCCTGTGTCATTGATTGGACATGGTTCTTTGCTTTTCGTTGACGATGGAGGTAATGTGCGTTTTAATAGAGCTAGCGTGGGAATTTTTCGCGCGCCCGTTGAGTAAACAGTGTGATTTACGAACTAGAAGCATCCCTCAACTGCCGCTGGAGTGCGTTGCGATCGCGTATACCACGTTGGGGCCCACGTACCGTATGCACAAGTCGCATCGTTCCTGAGAGTTCAGCAGCACGCTGAACTTGGCACGCTCAACGTTAACGTTCGACAGTACGGTCCGTGTGCCGACGGCTTTAGGAAACTACGTGAATAGGTCGAGCAGGCGTGGCGTAAGAAATCCCAGGTTGGTGTTCGCCTTCTGTACGATCGACTGGGTGCGAGAGCGAACGCCTGCGTTACTGTCCTTGGAGGTTGCACCGCATGCTAACATGGGTGTTGCAGTTTTCGTCGATACCTGGTACCTCAGAAACGAGTGAGTGACTTGGAAACCTCTAAATGGGTGTACCAATATGTTTTCCGACAGAGTATGTAACACATTAACTCTTTTTAAAAATAATCAGTCGTTTCAGGCTATTTCATAAATGGGAGTCAGATTGCAAATACGCTTCTCGGGTTTGCCGGCGGGTCGTATTGTGTAAATCGCACAATATTTCTTCGATGCAACCGTTCGACATCATCAGGTGGTGGTAGCTGCTGCTGTCACTGCTGCAAGGCGCGACTGATGATAATCGCGCGGCGGCGTCGGAATTTATCATGCCGGGAGCAGGCAATACGCGTGCGCGGGAAGACGCTCGTAGTTGGAGGAAAGCGGCGCTCCTGGTGCCCCCTGCTGGGAGCTGCAGAAAGGCCGCGCGTGCGCTATGAGCAATTACTGTGCTGCCGGGCGCTCCTGCGGTTAAAGTATGAACTAAATCTCAACTACGCGTTGCGTCACTTGAGGAAACGGAAGTTCTTGTTTTCCTGTTTTTGATTTTGTGGTGTCACCGCCAGACACCACACTTGCTAGGTGGTAGCCTTTAAATCGGCCGCGGTCCGTTAGTATACGTCGGACCCGCGTGTCGCCACTGTCAGTGATTGCAGACCGAGCGCCACCACACGGCAGGTCTAGAGAGACTTACTAGCACTCGCCCCGGTTGTACAGCCGACTTTGCTAGGAAAGGTTCACTGACAAAAACGCTCTCATTTGCCGAGACGATAGTTAGCATAGCCTTCAGCTACGTCATTTGCTACGACCTAGCAAGGCGCCATAGCATTTGATAATTAATATTGTGAAGCTTGTACAGTAACGAGAGATGTTCACCAATTGTGGATTAATGTTAAGTATTCCAACAGCTACGTACTTTATTTGCTAGACTCAAATCCTATAACTGTTCCAGACCTCACGCCAATCTGCGTGAGCTTAAAAGCGTGCATTTCGGCCTCCTCTAGCAACACGGTGTTGGCTCTTCTGCCAACACTACAGATTTAATGGCAGCCAGTGCTGGATTCCAGGCGGCGCTCAGCTGAAAACCTGCATCCCTGTTGATAAGATTGTCCACCGTGAGGATATGTATGGCCTCCTTAATAACACAGTTCCAGGAAGATGACGCTGGGGATAAAATTTCCGTCTGTTCGTAAAGCATACGATGTCCCGTGTCCAGGCAATGCTCCGCTACCGCTGATTTATCAGGCGTGTATGACGATGACGTTCGACGCAACGTTCTTGCACGGTTCGGTATGTCTGTCCAATATAAGATTTTCCACATTGGCATGGGATTTTATACACGCCACGTTTCCTGAGCCCGAGGTCGTCTCTGACCGAGAACAATAAATTCCTCTATTTTGCTGGACCGAAAAACACACTTGACATCGTGCTTTTTGAGGATTCTTTCTATCCTCGAAGACATGCCGCCAAAATAGGGCAAGAACGCTGTTGCAGTGGGTGCGTCCGTTACTTCATTTACATCCCTGCTTTGAGTTTGTTTGGAACGGAATGCATGGCGTATCTGCCTATCGGAATAGCCATTCTGTTGGAATACCGTTCTCAGGTGTTTTAGCTCACCACGTAGACTGTCGGCATCTGAGACTACATGTGCTCTATGCACCAAAGAGCATAGCACACTACCGCGTTGCGCAGGATGATGGCAACTTGTGGCCTGCAAATATAGCTCTGTATGAGTTGATTTGCGATAGACGCTGTGTCGCAGTGTACCATCAGCTGTTCTTCTGACTAAGACGTCCAGGAATGGTAAGCTGCCATCCTTTTCCACTTCCATAGTGAACTGTATATTGGGATGGAGCGAGTTCAGATGTTGGAGAAACACGGGTAATGTCTCTACTCCGTGGGGCCACACCACAAAAGTATCGTCCACATATCGCCAATTCTTTAGAGAACCCGGGGTTTTCGATCGACACAGGTCTCTGGCCAGTATAGCGCCATGTGGGTCGCCTGTGAGCTTCCGCTTGCACGCCAGCTACCTGCCACCTGACTGCACACGACAGAAAGTGCGTCACGCACGGTAATCGAAAGCCAGGGAGCGTGACGCGGAACGTCAAGGTCGGCCCCAGCGGTGACTGAGTACGGCTGCACCGTCTGCTCTCTGCCTCCTGACAAATGGGTCAGCCGCAGTCGAAAGGACATTCACGGCGGACAGTCTGGCGCGGAATTCGTAATAAATGTTCCCACTTCGTGCCGCAGACATTGCCGTTGACGCGAGCAAGGCGAGGTTGCGATATGCTTTTATTTAATAGAAGTAGGCGCGCGCGCGAGAAAAAGTAAATCAGCGCGAATATGGCGCCAGTCACGGTCACAGATGGTTTCTTCGTGATTCAGCTCCTCTCGCGCTCGCTATAAATCGCGAACATTCCCTCAGTTCCTGCCCTGGTGTGAAACAAAATGGCCTCGACAAGTAGAAAGCCAGGCGGCAATAATACTTTCCACAGTTCGGTACGACTTCGATTGCATACTGCCGTGGATGTTATCGAAACCGTTCGCCATTCTTCAAAAGGGTAACTTATTTAGTTCGTGGCAAACTCACAGAGTTCGTCAGCGTTCCAACACGAGAAACCCATTCCTGCAAATGAGAATGAAGCCTTGGGTCAAGAAACACCGCTGTGTCACTTATATTTCATTTGTTCAACGCATTACGAAGCCTATTGCTTCGTACTAAGATGAAGGTTGTTGGAATGGACTGCTACGCTACCTCCTAGATTAATTATATGTATTCGAAGTGCGTAAGTTACATCAATACGAGGTATTTCTACTCAACATAATCCCATATTGTGTGTGTGTGTGTGTGTGTGTGTGGTTTAGGTACTCTAGACGTAGCGGTTACCAGCGCCCATACAGAGATTAGGAGAAATGAATGTGATAAAGAGAGAGAGAGAGAGAGAGAAAATGCGATTAAAGAAATAAAAAGCAATCTTAGATAAAATCTCACTCACTCTCTCCCAATCTCGCTCATGGTCACCCGCACAACCAAAATGGCTAACACCAAGTGAGATAGAGTTCAAAATGAGGAGATACTCTTAAACTGTCAATTAAAACGCAAGTAAGACAAGAGGAAAATTAAAAGAGATTCGTGGATACATTTGGCTGCCTGATCATTTACAAGAAACACGGATAAGTCAGCCACACCGGAAACACATTAAACTTGTCGCCCTAAAAAAAAAAAAAATGGCTCTGAGCACTATGGGACTCAACTGCTGTGGTCATTAGTCCCCTAGAACTTAGAACTACTTAAACCTAACTAACCTAAGGACATCACACACATCCATGCCCGAGGCAGGATTCGAACCTGCGACCGTAGCAGTCGCACGGTTCCGGACTGCGCGCCCAGAACCGCGAGACCACCGCGGCCGGCCGCCCTAAAACTTTAGGAAGCAAGTCAATTTAAAATTCAACTTAAGCCACTTTCTATTCTACATGGTGTACCAGAACTCCACCAGTGAACTTTCAGAGATCATTCTGTGGACCAAAACAAAAGTCTAGTAAACATGGACTCTAATATGCACCCTTAATAGTTGTTCAATAGAAGATGAACAGGTGCTCATAGCTTTTAAGGATTGCATTTTACAGCCCATTTTAATGGATTTTTTTATTTTAGTCCTTACTACTTTCTTCCAAAATATAGAAAGCAAAGGGCTTGTGGCAGAAAACATGTATTTCACAGCATCGAAGATGAGTAAATGTTCATAGCTTTTTAAGGTATTCATTTTAAATGCCATGTTTACTAGGTATTTTTTTGTCCATGGTACCTCGTCTGAACTTTAGTCGGTTGAGTTCTACGTCCCTTTGTACATCGTCCTTCTCGAGTAAAATTTCAGTCAGCGACAGAGAGAGCGAATAACAGCATCCACATTCACTTGTCACAGATTTCCATACACATTCTTCCTCGCCTATTCTCCGCTTACATACGCTAGTCGCCTCGTACCGTCTGAACCATACACAGACGAAAACTTTTTTATTCACGATCACGTAATAAGACTAAAACGAAAGGTACAGGTCCAGTGAGTAAGGACATCAGGTTACAAAAGTTCACAAAATCGAACAGAGAGCACCTGACATCAAATATTACAGAAATTATTTATATTAATTTAATAAGGAAGTCCCAAAACCTTTAAGGAAATCCAAAGGTGAAAAAAATCTGGTAACGGTCTTCTGAAGGCTTTAATTGCCGATATGTTATTAACTGACATTTAAATTATAAAAATCCTACCGGTTTTTGATAAATTCAAGACGGCGTACTTTCGTAATACG
Source organism: Schistocerca serialis cubense (assembly GCF_023864345.2). NCBI lineage: Eukaryota > Metazoa > Arthropoda > Insecta > Orthoptera > Acrididae > Schistocerca > Schistocerca serialis. Next base: position 437,784,749 of record NC_064646.1, read on the forward strand.
CGGGTTGTAACACGGAAATACACTGAAGCGCTAAAGGCATGCGTATTCAAATACAGAGATATGTAAAGAGGCAGAATAAGGCGCTGCGGTCGTCAACGCCTATATAAGACAACAAGCGCCTGGTGCAGTTGTTAGATCGGTTACTGATGCTACAGTGGCAGGTTATTAAGAGTTAAGTGAGTTTGAATCTGGTGTTATAGTCGGCGCACGGGCGGTTGGACACAGCATCTCCGAGGTAGGGATGAAGAGGGCGTTTCCCCATAAGACCATTTCACGAGTGTACTGTGAATATCAGGAATCCGGTAAAACATCAAATCTCTGACTTCGCTGCGGTCGGAAAAAGATACTGCAAGAACGGGACCAAGGACGGCGGAACAGAATCGTTCAACGCGACAGAAGTGCAATCCTTCCGCAAATTGCTGCAGATTTCAGTTTTGGGCCATCAACGTCAGCGGGCGAACCATTGTACGAAATGTCATCGATATGGGCTTTCGGAGCCGAAGACTCACTCGTGTACCCTCGGTGACTGCACGACACAAAGCTTTACGCCTCGCCTGGGCCCATCAACATCGACACTGGACTGTTGATGACTGTAAATGTGTTGCCGGTCGGACGAGTCTCGTTCCAAACTGTATCGAGCGGATGGACGTGTACCGGTGTGGAGAGAACCTCGCAAATCCATGGACCCTGGATGTCAGCAGGGGACTGTTCAAGCTGGTGGAGGCTCTGTAATGGTGTGGGACGTGTGCAGTTGGAGTGATATGGCACCGCTGATACGTCTAGATACGACTCTGACAGATGACACGTACGTAAGCATCCTTTCTGATCACCTAAATCCATTCATGTCCATTGTGCATTCCGACATAATTGGGCAATTCCAGCAAGACAATAAGACGCCCCACACGTCCAGAATTGCTACAGGGTGGCTCCAGGAACACTCTTGTGAGTTTAAACTCTTCCGATGGCCATCAAACACCCCAGACGTCAACATTATTGAGCATATCTGGGATGCCTTGCAACGCGCTGTTCAGAGGAGATCTCTACCCCTCGTACTCTTGCGGATTTATGGTGTCAGTTACCTCCAGCACTGCTTCAAGCATTAGTCGAGACCATCCCACCTTGTGCCGCGGCATTTTTGCGTGCTCGCAGGGGCACTACACGATGTTAGGCAAGCGTATCAGTTTCTTTGGCTGTTCAGTGCAACTTCGAATACGAAAATTCTTTAACCACCAATATGACGTTTTCGATCACTTTATTACAATAAATGGTGCCCCCATAAGACATATTCTCGAGAGATTGAATGTGTTGGCGCTTATAAGTGGCATTTAACCACAGGGTGTAAGTTACTCGTATAACATAAAACCCACCAAATATGCGCCTCAGCTGAACACGACAAATACAAGAGGTGAATGTGTTGGCGCGTATAAATGGCATTTAACCATAGGGTGTAAGTTATAACATAAAACCCACCAAATATGGGCTCCAGCTGAACACGACAAATACAAGATGGCGTCTCACAAGTTGTGGTTGTGACGTAGAGCGCGTTCTACTTTACATGGCACATTGCCGGAATATCGCAGAACTTATTTTATATTTCACCTGGTGAAACGGCACCTCAACATGAAACAGTAGGAGGTGACATCACAAAAGTCGTAGAGCGCCACGTTAACCTTAGCTTAAGCCTCTTGCCACATATGTACAGACCCTTATTATTAACTGGTAACCTACATAAATAGGTATGTTATGACTCCTCAACAGACTGGCTATATTTAAGAAACTAGCCACCGGTCTCCAAGTACTGATCGTTAAAAATCGTCACCATTCGAAAAAACACTTCCTGTCGACAGTTTTGTTGCATATCCCTGCCAACCTCAGCGAGTCCAAAGTTATGACCCTGTAAGGGACAGGCGAAGTGCTATTGTGTTGCCTGTCTCAGCGGATGATTTATTGATAAATAACGGTAATTATATGTAAATGTATTATGCAATACGAGGCACCATCACAAATATTTACTAAATGTTTTGAAGGTCGTTTTGCTTCTACTCGTTACGTTGTATTACAACGACCTTAATTTTTTAAATTCCTCTGCAGGACGATTTCCTGATGATATTACAAAACTTTCAAGGATGTGAATGTGTCAAGGAAAGAGACCCTGGTCGAAAACTGCCGACTCTAAAGTGAAAAGAGAAAGTAGTTCTGATAACTATGTTGGTGCTGAGATCAGAGGGTAAGCAATTTCATAGGTGGTAGTGTGGACCAAAACAAGAAAAAAAGTCTAGTACACATGGTCTCTAAAACGTATAACTTAAAAGCTATGAGCACTTGTTCGGATTGGTTAGTGTGAAACACATGAGCACTTGTTCAGATTGGTTAGTGTAAAACACATCTGCACTGTGCCCATAGCTCTAAAGGCATGTCTTACCTCAAATTGATAAATTTACTTTTCTCCGTGATCCTTGAAAGTTTATTGTAATGTAATCATTACGGAATCACTCTGTATGTACCGCATTCGAAGATGACCGTCTCCATAACGAGGATTCACGAATCCATGTTAGTTTCGTTTGACATTTATACCATAGCTGCTAATCGGTACGAGTCACGCATGCCTGCGAGTTTTCAGTATTGCAAGAAAAGGAATAAAACGTTTCCTCTCGCTTAATGGCTAACTCCGTACTGGCCACACTGCTTACTTACATGCCACTGAGGAAAGTGGCCGAATTCACAAACGTCAATTAAAAGTATGCACATCTTAAAATATTACTGTCTGTGTACTTGTATTTTTGTTTGTAAATGAGCAGGAGGACTGCACTCCTAAGAAGCTCTTAACGTCAGTTGACGTGTTTTGGATTCAGCTGATAGTTGCTAGATATATATTGCCAAAATATACGGCTGCGAAACCCGGGGCGCACAAATACGTCGTCTGTTCAAAAAATTGCGAAACTTTGTACATAAAATTTTTCTACGCTTACTTTTTACTTATACTCTCCTCCACAACTGAAACGCAGCTCCCAATACCGTTACAGATTCCAGAAGCAGTCTTGGTATGCCTCTTGATGGATCGCGTCAACAGCCGTCTGCGAATTTTCTTTTATCTTGTCTATCGTTGCAAATCTTCATCCTTTCATCTGGGTTTTCAACTCTGGAAATAAAAAAAGTCCGCAGGGGACAGGTCTGGAGAGTATGGAGGATGAGGCGCGATCCAAAGGCTCTTCACAGATCGCAAGGTGAAGAGCTTCCTGATCTTAACTCATAAGCCGTGGGACGAACTGGGAGGCAACACGATGCATTCCAAGATGCTGTGTCAGAATTTCATCACATGACCCAACTGAAATGTTACATTCTTCTGCATCTCTCGGACAGTCAGTCTTCAATTGGCGCGCACAATTTCGTTGACGTTCCTGAAATATCGTCGACAGTAGACGTTGAATGGCTTCCTGGAAGAGGGTCAGCTTTAACATCCGTCTGGCAATTTTTAAACTACCGAGTACGGCTTAAGCACTCGTCGCGGTAGGCTTCCTGCATGATTGGGCGTGTCTCTGTAAAGGTTTTCTTCAGTTTCACGCAAAATTTAATGCAGACGCTACGGCAAGTTGAGGAAGAGAATGAGAGAGAGAGAGGGTGTGGAATATATACATGCGTGTGATAAACCCCTTCCCTCAAAAATACACTGCTGGCCACCGTAAATGCAGCACCAAGAAAGACAAGAGGTAGCACAACAAAATTTATTTTGTAGATAACATGTTGACCAAGTATCAAATGATTACGTTTACAGACGTCTGTGACATGTGGTTGCTGCCAGAATCAGTAGCCAGAGTAGCCGCCATTGTTGGAGATCACCGCTGCCACACGTCTCGGCATTGAGTCAAAGAGACGTTGGATGTGTTCCTGGGGTACAGCAGCGCAAGCAGCTTCCACACGTTGCCAAAGATCATCTGGTGTGGCAGCTGGGGATGTAATCTGGGTCACTCGTTGAGCAACCATGGACCACATGTTTTCTATCGGCGAAAGATCCGGAGAGCGAGCCGGCCAGGGAAGCACTTCAATCTGGTTATTGACGAAGAACCTTTGGACAATGCGTGCCACGTGTGGTCGCGCATTATCCTGTTGAAATATGGCTGTGGCCGAGCCCTGAATGTAAGGAAGGACAACTGGCTCCAGCACCTCGGATATGTAGCGCCGGCTATTTAAAGTACCGGCAATGCGTACTAGAGGCGTGCGAGAGTAATATCCAATACCGCCCCATACCATAATACCCGGTGCAAGACCAGTGTGGCGGTGCATAATGCAGCTGTCCAGCATCCTCTCTCCACGGTGTCTCCACACTCGAATCCGACCATCGTGGTGCTGCAGACAGAAGCGTGCCTCGTCAGTAAAGACAACGTCATTCCATTCTGCCGTCCACATCCGTCTGTCATCACACCATTGGCGACGGAGACGTCTGTGGTTCTGCGTCAATGGTAGACGAAGTAATGGACGTCTTGCGGACAGACCACTCTGCTGTAAACGGCGTCGAATGGTACGCGCAGACACTGGATGATGCGTTACAAACGCAATGTGCTGTGCTATGGTTCGGGATGTCACTGAGCGATCCGTCACTGCCATGCGCACAATTTGCCTATCAGCACGTGCAGTAGTGCACCGAGGTGAATGCGATCGACCACGTCGGTCCGTCGTACCCTCCTGCATCCAACGGTCACATATCCGCATTACAGTTGTTTGGTTTCGTCCAACACGACTAGCGATTTCTCTGTAAGATAATCCACAATCTCGGAAAGCCACTATCCTTCCTCTGTCGAACTCGGATACTTGATCAAACGATGTTCGCTGTTGTCTACGAGGCATAACTGATCGTCTTGTGAAACAACCACAAGGTAAACACACGTGCCGAACGTACACTCGTCGAAATCGCCAAGCCTTAAATGGCGCTATGAGGTAGCGCCACAGGCGCGCGTGATGTGCGTCTGCGCTGAAATTCTAATCGGTTGCATATCTCATCGCTGCAAACCCATGGTGTAAATTTCACTTGATTCGGATGCTTCCTTCAGGGTGTTGCATTTACGGTGGCCAGCAGTGTATTTCTCTCTTTCATACCTCCTCTTTGCTATCACAGACGGCGTGTCACTGATGTCATTTCTACCAAGACTGCAGTACACGCGAGGTGCCTATTTTCTTCCACTGCCCTGAATGGAATGCATAAGCTCTAATTAATGTTCACTAACCTGCAGTCATCGACAGTTGTTGTCCCCTGCGCAGAAATCAGCACGTAGGTTGTAAATAAATTATCTTGAGGGTGTAAGAAACTCTTAGCGAGGAACTGTTACTTAAGAAATAATCAAATTTCCGATCAGTTTGCTTATACGGTATCCCACTTCTTTATTTATTTATTTATTTTTTTTTTTTTTTTTTGCAGAACACAAGAAACTACACGTTTATATTCCACTTTAGAGTCAAAAATAATTTCTGTTCTTCAACAAGTTAATGAACAGCGTATTTCCGTAATTACAGTCTCACATTTACAATCTAGACATTGCAAGTTATCTTAACTGATACCGACTGCTGCAGGCAACATGTCTGTCCTCTAACACTGCCGAACCACTTCGCCTCCCATCCAAGTTAGACACGATCCGGAAGATCGCCGAAGTGCTTCGTTTGCCTTACCGTTTAGCAGTTGTTTATTATTCTGCTGGTTATTAATACTTGTGAAATAATGGAATGATAACACGCTATTGAGAGACGCTTTAATTTGAAATGCAAGTAAATACGCTGTTTAGTTTGTCTAGTATTAATAATAGATTGGCGCGCAACTTCCGAACGCAGCAGCCAATCGCGGAGAAGGACCACAATTTAGGCGGTCTTTCTCACGATACCCGTGCCGAACAAACCATCTGTCATAGATACCTCACACAACTTCTGCCTTCTCAACTACTCTAGGAGGAATTTCCTGTAGCCGAATATGATGGCTGTAAAGCCAGAACTACACTACTGCCCATTAAAATTGTTACACCAAGAAAAAATGCAGACGATAAACGGGTATTCATTGTGTGGTGTCACCGCCAGACACTACACTTGCTAGGTGGTAGCCTTTAAATCGGTCGCGGTCCATTAGTATACGTCGGACCCGCGTGTCGCCACTGTCAGTGATTGCAGACCGAGTGTCGCCACACGGCAGGTCTAGAGAGACGTTCTAGCACTCGCCCCAGTTGTACAGCCGACTTTCCCAGAGATGGATCACTGACAACTACGCTCTCATTTGCCGAGACGGTAGTTAGCATAGCCTTCAGCTACGTCATTTGCTACGACCTAGCATGGTGCCATAGCATTTGATTTTTTTTTTTTTTATGAAGCATGTACAGAGAGATGTTCTACAATTCTACAGTTAAGTATGCAAGAAGCTTCGTACTTTATTTAGTAGACTCAACTCCTTTAACTGTTCCAGACCTGACGCCAGTCTGCGTGAGCTTAAAAGCGTGCATTTCGGCCTCCTCTAGCAACACAATGTTGGCTCTTCTGCCAACACTTCATATTGGACAAATATATTATACTAGAACTGACATGTGATTACATTTTCACGCAATTTGGTTGCATAGATCCTGAGAAATCAGTACCCAGAACAACCACCTCTGGCCGTAATAACAGCCTTGATACGCCTGGGCATTGAGTCAAACAGAGCGTGGGTGGCGTGTACAGGTGCAGCTGCCCATGCAGCATCAACACGATACCACAGTTCATCAAGAGTAGTGACTGGCGTATTGTGACGAGCCAACTGCTCGACCACCATTGACCAGACGATTTCAATTGGTGAGAGATCTGGAGAATGTGCTGGCCAGGGCAGCAGTCGAACATTTTCTGTATCCGGAAAGGCCCGTATGGGACCTGCAACATGCGGTCGTGCATTATCCTGCTGAAATGTAGGGTTTCGCAGGGATCGAATGAAGGGTAGAGCCACGGGTCGTAACCAACTGAAATGTAACGTCCACTTTTCAAAGTGCCTTCATTGCGAACAAGAGCTGACCGATACGTATGGCACACCATACCATCACGCCGTGTGATACGCCAGTATGCCGATGACGAATACACGCTTCCAATGTGCGTTCACCGCGATGTCGCCAAACACGATGCAACCATCATGGTGCTGTAAACAGAACTTGGATTCATCCGAAAAAATGACGTTTTACCATTCGTGCACCGAGGTTCGTCGTCGAGTACACAATTGCAGGCGGAGCCTGTCCGTGATGCAGCGTCAAGGGTAACCGCAGCCATGGTCACCGAGCTGATAGTCCATGTTGCTGCAAACGTCGTCGAACTGTTCGTGCAGATGGTTGTCGTCTTGCAAACGTCCCCATCTGTTGACTCAGGGATCGAGACGTGGCTGCACGATCCGTTACAGCCATGCGGATAAGATGCTTGTCATCTCGTCTGCTAGCGATACGAGGCTGTTGGGATCCAGCACGGCGTTCCGTATTACCCTCCTGAACCCACCGATTCCATATTCTGCTAACAGTCATTGGATCTCGACCAACGCGAACAGCAATGTCGCGATACGATAAACCTTAATCGAGACAGGCTACTATCCGACCTTTATCAAAGTCGTAAACGTGATGGTACGCATTTCTCCTCCTTACACGAGGCATCACAACATCGTTTCACCGGGCAACGCCCGCCAACTGCTGTTTATGAGAAATCGGTTGGAAACTTTACTGATGTCAGCACGTAGTAGGTGTCGCCACCGGCGCCAACCTTGTGTAAATGCTCTGAAAAGCTAATCATTTGCATATCACAGCATCTTCTTCCTGTCGGTTAAATTTCGCGTCTGTAGCTCGTCATCTTCGTGGTGTAGCAATGTTAATGGCTAGTAGTGTATTACAACGCGTTCCTCCTCTAACTCTGCCATCACAAAATTTGCGGACTTTGCGACATAATGTTCTACCCAACACAGCACTGAACATTAACTAACAGATACACAACAATGAAACTTCCTGCAGTTACGCACAATACACAGGCTTGTGTTCGGATGCTCTACCACACCACTGGCGCGAAATGTTCCACTATTTTTTGAACAGACATCGCACTTCAGCCGGGCCCACGCAGCCCGCGGGCCGCAGTTTGACGATCACTGCTCTAGGTGCTCTTCCACTCACACAGTGCACTCGCCACCCTGGCGCCGCTGAGCAGAAACGGAGTCGGCTGCAGCGTCCAGCGCCGGTGGCGGCCGGGGCAGAGTGGCGAGGGGAAAGTAGCGAGGCCAAAGTGCCGAGAAGATGGAGCGCCCGATTAAAGCCGACGTTTCGGCGAGCGCGCGCGCTCGGTAAACGGCCGCCTGCGATCTGCGGCGGTTCCTGGAAGCGGCGGGCGGAAGGAGCGGCCAATAAAAGAAAGCCAGCCGTCCTCTCAGAGCTGATGCCGCAGCGTCGGGCAGAACCGAGCCGGCTGCGGCGGCTACACCTAGCCCAGTGTCGCCGCGCTCCGTGAGACTGCGCGTTCATTAGCGGCGGCTCGTAAAGCGGCCGTAACGGAGCCGAATGAGGATCGAAGCGGCCACAGGAGCGATCAACGGTGCGCCAGCCCGCGCCATCGCGACGCGGCGGCGTCGTCGTCTCGCTGCTATTTCGAGGGCAACGCCTCCGTGGCCATCAAACAGAGGGACAAATACTCCCACCCATAGTTACAGTCATTACGTGTCCCTGTCTCAGTACCTCGCCACTCTGCTTCTTCCTGTCTCACGATCTCACTCATTATCTGCGTGCAGGGCCGTTATAATGCCCGTGACACAAGACTCCGCGTGGGGCGCCTAGCTGACAAAGGAGGACACGGAAAATGCCCCAACCCGAATTCCCAGAAATTTCCCCTGGTGTAAGAAGGGCCAAACGAGAGAACACGTGTCTCGGCTCACCGGTAGATACTCGAGCGTTTCTGAGAAAACGAGCCGGCCGGAGTGGCCTAGCGGTTCTAGGCGCAACAGTCTGGAACCGCGCGACCGCTACGGTCGCAGGTTCGAATCCTGCCTCGGGCATGGATGGGTGTGATGTCCTTAGGTTAGTTAGGTTTAAGTAGATCTAAGTTCTAGGGGACTGATGACCTCAGCAGTTAAGTCTCATAGTGCTCAGAGCCATTTGAACCATTTTTGAGAAAACGAAGGCCATTTACATGAAATTTATATGCCATTTAGCGTGCCAAGTGGCGGCACATTGGCTAGCGCCCAGTCTTCGGATTCCGATCAGTTTTTTTTTTTTTCGTTAATTCACCCTTGTCCGTAGAAGATTACCACACGAATGTGAAAAACGGTAAATGAATCTGCCAAACCTTCCAGAAGAATAAACGTGCTACTCAGAGAGCTTCCTTTAGTCAAAACACAATAAAAGATTTTTTCCGACGGAAAACGGATGCATCGGATTGCCTCCACAATGCAGGTGTCTGTCATGTGACATGTGGCTGAGGCAAAGTGTATATAGGCGAAACGGGAAGAACTGTTTAAGAACACATTAAGGAACACGAACGGCACATGCGCCTAAAACAAAGTGCAAAATCGGCAGTAGCGGAACATCAAGACAACTGTGGCTCTGACATCGATTTTAATAACGTACGTGTACTGGCTAAGGAAACAAACATTCAGAGAAGAAAGGTCCGAAAAGCGGTTGAAATTTATAACAATGCATCTAATTAAAAAAAAATGTTCAAATGTGTGTGAAATATTATGGGACTTAACTGGTAAGGTTATCAGTCCCTAAGCCTACACACCACTTAACCTAAATTATCCTAAGGACAAACACAGACACCCATGCCCAAGGGAGGACTCGAACTCCGCCGGGACCAACCGCTCAGTCCATGACTGCAGAGCCTTAGACCGCTCGGCTAATCCCGAGTGGCCATCTAATTTCAATAGAGAGGACGGCTATAGGCTTCCGGCATCGCGGCTCCCCGCCATGAAGGA